>NW_028288561.1:3334243-3648429 GCF_059628265.1 Tinamus guttatus
ATGTTTTTGTACCTTGTTCTGGAAGGTCTTAATGATGTCTCCATCCTACAGCCTCCCTGGGCAATCTGTCCTGGTACTTTACCATACTTGTGCTTTGAAAGTTTTTCCTAACATCCATCCTAATTCTCCTATCTTGTTATTTTTGTCTGATTGCCAGTGGATATGAAAAACAAGTCATTACTCTCTGCTACAGAAAATTCTTAAGAATTGAGGACTGTTATCACATCTCCTCTCTGCCTCTTCTCCTCTCGAGTTCTTTGCCCCGCTTCCTTGCACGTTGCCTTAGAAGGCGCTCCCGATCTCTGGTCACTCCTGCTGCTGTCCCCTGGACTTCTGCCAGTTGGGTCCTGTCCTTCTTGATGAACCACGTCCAAAGCTGGACACAGGACTCCAGCTAAGGCCTGGCTGGTGGGGAGGGGAAGATTTACTCTATGCATCTCACACAACACTTCTGTTTAGACATTCCAGCATGATAGCTGTAAAAAGAAAAAGCAAACATAATGTCCTGGTTGCCTTTGAGATTTTTACCATGCAAAGATGAGGACCTTATAAGTACACGGATAGATGCGCTGAGACTTTCTGCTGCTGGAAGAGGCTGCGCTTATGTTTGGGGGCATATTTATTTCTGCTGGGTTCTCCTCATTTGCTTTTTGCTCCTGGGGAAAAATGGATTTCTCACCAAAAGCAGGTTGTTCAGACCAAGTGCCAGGCAAGAGGCTGGTGACTTATGTGAACTTCACATGGGCTTTGTGGGTGAGAGGGTGGAAGCAGCAGCGTGAGGAGCGATGTGTGTTGTGATGCTCGGAATTCCAGTTGCCATAACAACCTGATGAAGTCCTTAAATATAGAACCAGTTTTTACCCCATATCCCCCCTCCATCATTTTCTAACAAAGAAGTGAGCTGGTTTTGCTTCCTTCTGTGTGCAACCTGTTATAATGCCAAATGTCAGAGGTAATGCTGGCTTTATGGTAATGTAAATCCCCATAAGTACAGTGTGTGAGGTCAAGAGACCTGCTAATAACTGGTTTAATGGCTCTACTCCATTTAGCGATTAAGGAGGTGGACTCCAATTACTAGTTTTGCTCAGTGAAAACCCTCCAAAAGGTTAGGCGAAAAGAAAAAAATCTTCTTCCAGGAGCAGGAAGGGTTTTGTTCCTGCTGCAAGTCCCTTGTGGCTGCAGCTTTCAGCCTGGTGCTGGGCAGGAAGTTTGATCATATCAAACTGCTCAGGCCAGGGACCTGTCTTCATTTTCCAAAGGAAATATTCCCTTGCAAACAGCTCCTGTTGGGAACAGAGACCCAGTGTGCCAGGGCTGCTGGGCACTGCTTTCCATTGGCTTCTAGAAGAAATTGGTCAGCAATGTATTCCGATGTCTGTGAACCCCCAGCTTGTTCGCTCTCCCAAGATGGAACCATTTCCTTCTTGGTGATGTTGTGCTGCTGAGAAGTGGTTTACAGATTTCATGGCCTTTTGCTGTCTGCAAGTAGATCCCCAAGTGGTTTCAAAAGGAGATTATGCTTTTGTTTAGTATTAAAGAGGTAGATCTTGGAAGCTGAAGTGAGAAAAAAATCAGACTGGAATTAAAATGTCTTTTTTTCTTTTTAAGGCTAATCACTCTATTGGTAAACTAAGAATGTTCTTCTTTAAGTTTATCCTATTAAAAAGGAGGGGGGAAAAAAAAGGGAAAAGAAAGAAACAACTGTCCCTTATTCTGCTGACTGTGGAACAGGGGACAGTGTAGGGTGGTGAATGACCAACCAGAGCCACTTGTGTGTGTAAACTCAGGATAAGTTTGCAAGGTCCTTGCTAGGACAGGTCACTTGGTCGCTTGCAGAGTGCCCCTCGCCTCCCCAGCTGAGCTTCCAGCCGCAGCAATGCCAACAAATTCACAAGGCTGAAGCCCTGCTACACTGGGAAACAAAATCAGTACACCAAAAATTTACCCAGTGCCTTCACCATCTCCTCTGTGTGATTATGCAACAAAACTGTTTGTTAAAATTGTTTATTCCTCAGTGAACTATATAATGTTTTCAGAAATGCATGCTTATCTTTTTAAATTAAATACAGGTTTTTAAACACTATAGATGAGAGACTCAATCAATGCAATTTATTTATTGATGCAATATAGTGGAAAAGCTCCCAGGTTTCTGAATCCCTTGCAGTGTTTGTTTCTATAATTTCAACCTGTTTATTATGTTGAGGGGGATATTTGGATTGTAGAGTCAAGTAGCTGACTGATGTGAAACACTAAGATTAAGGTTTTGCATGTAATTCTAGTTCCTTTCCCTTGTTCCAGATGTAACCTGTGAAAGACAAAACTATCCTCTTTTTTTCCCCAGTAATGATCCCATCTCAGTTAATGTACTTTGCCTGCTTTGACTGTAGGAAATAAGTAATTTTTCTGAAACTGGCTTTGATTTTTACCAGAGATGAACAAATAACACGGAAAATTCCAACTTGAGCAGTTTTCATTTTGACAAAGTCAAGCAATTAAATACTGAATAGAGAGTGTATCTTCTACGTGTAAGAACAGAAGGCTGTTCTTCTGAACCACCCATTTTATAGTGTTAGGTTTGTTTTCCTCCTGTTAACATATATATTTTTTTTGGCTTGTAATGGAAAGACCTCAGGTCACAAATTTCAGGGTTCAACAAGAAAATATCTGGCTTTGGGATGGTACAGACAGAAAAGCATAACATGGTTCAATATAAATTGCAAGGGCAGTAAAAAAGCAAAGACTTGCCTGCCATCAGCTAGTCACCTTCTTCCACATTTCTCTAAGTTTATTGAGAATTGCTGCTGTGGTAGTTCTAGACTCAACCGTATTGACTAGTCCTTTGGGAAGAACAAGAGCTAGCAGAAAAAAATTGCACTCAAATCCCTGTACATTGACTTTGGGCTGTAGCTTTAATGCTGAGCGACTGTGAGTAGGGGCTTCAACACATTGTACAGTCATTTTTAGTAACTAACCACTACATAGCCTCAGAATGAACTCTGCATCGAGGAGGCATATTTCAGGGAAAAATGGAGCTGTCAGAATATAGTGTGTAACTTGCAATTAGGTTTGCACATTCATCCATTTTCTTGCAAATCCTCGGGTACATGGGGACTAAATATAGCTGATGGATCCCTGTGCTCAAGTACACATGAAACTGGGCTTTTATTTCTACAGAGTGGGCCTGAGGGTGCTGGCAGAGAGTTGATGTTCCTTGATGGCAACATAACCAGGGAGAGGCAGGGGAAGATGCTCTGGAGGGATGTGGCCTCATGGAGTACGAAGAGCGGCAGAGGGAGCTACCTGATCGTTTCAGGTGGGGAGAAAAAGTCCCATTGGAGGCCCTGAAGACCCACACACAGTAGGGCTGAACAGGAGGAGCTCAGGAGGGTGTTTAGGAGTCTCTGCTGTAGTTACTTTGGCCTCCTCAAGGGCCAGATCTGCTATATGTGGGTTCAGAGCAGCTGTGGTGCATCCTTCCAGCACCAAAGCATTATTGCTCTGCACAAGTTCTCCTCTGCCAGAGCACTTATGTTTAATATAGGGGAAAGGAGGAATAGAGAGCTCTATTGTAAGGATACTTGTGTTGCACACTCAGCGAAAGAGCTGAACTCCTACAAGGCTTCCTGAGAACCACTGCACGGAGCTGCCTTGCCTCTATATTAAAGAGACTGGTCTGGGCAAAGCTAGCAAAGATCAGCCATGCAAGCACTGGCCTTCAGGAAGAATCCGTGATGTGTTGCTGAGCAGAAGTATTTAACTAATCTCTATTGATTCCAATAGAGAACACCCTCAGTTTTTATGTGCAAGAAAGAGTATCTGAAGAGCAGCCACTTGTAAAACAACCAAGTGAGTGCTTGAGATGGACTCCATTTACTGACCCCTGTCTTGCAGGGCAAGACTGTGGTTGACCTTTGTGAACACACCATAAAATTGAGACAGGATGAGGGAGAGGCGATGAACTGAAGAGATCATTGCCACAAACCCTGCCTTCCCTCGGCTAACAGGGTGCTACAGAAGCTGAGCAACAGGCAGAAAAACAAACCATCCACTTCTAGCAAGCAGAGCGGGGATGACATGGGGGAAGATGGGGTCTTCAAGAGGATCAGGAAAGGTGGACATCATCCAGCATCATCAGCTGGGCAGGGTGTGTGGGTGCTTCCAGCTATGGTGACCCCAGTGTGAGGGGTGAGACAGCAGCACCTTGCAAAGCTCACAGCCATGGAGGACCAGCTGCCTGCTGCAAGTAATAGCTGGCTGGTCTCTGCATCCCATCGGGATGGAGGTTTTGAAAGCATGGGCAAAGGATTGAATTGGAGGAGCTGCCAAAGGACTTGGGAAGGCAATTGTAAAGTACCGAGGTGGCTGCTTGCTCTTCAGAGATGATGGTGGGTGAGAAGTTCTGGAGTTTGCTGGCATTTATTGGTTCTTTGGGGCTAACAGCTTGCATTGAGGGCCTTTCAAATTTTGCATTATGTTGACTGCTTTGGCTGGTAAATAGTTAATATATAGAGAAATAAGAAGTTAGGTAGCTGACAACTCTCAAAAATATTTATTATGAAAGCCTGAGAAGTCTTTGCTATTGTTATTACTTTAATAACTGCAATAGCACAAAACAAAAGCTGCAGGGATGGAAACCCCATTGTGCCAGGTACCAAGTGACCATGCGGATATGACCGTGTGTTGCAGGGGGATGGTTTCCTCCATGCTGGTTCTTCCTGAGGCTGGGTCTCATGCTGTTGCTTTTTAATCTGGAGCCTTTTCTCCACTTTAGACCCTTGCTCTTCTCAAAAAGCAGCAATTTCTAAGAGCAGATTTGTGGGAAGGCCCAGGTGGTGTTAATCAACTGGTAAGTAACATGTCTTTAGACAAAACATGTCATTGCATTTTCATAGAGATGAGTGACACTGATTCTGTCATGCACAGTATAACTGAACATTGCTGCACATCCCTCCTGATCCTGGTGGAAGTTAGGCAGTGACTTTTTGAGGTCTGAGTCTTTTGCCCTTTTTGCAGGAGCAGCCTAGTGTGTTTTTCAGAAATGAAAAAAAAAAAAAAAAAAAAACATAAATTTAAAAAAATTGCAGCTTCTTTCGCAGGGGAAAAGAAAGAGAAAAAAAAACAGAATTAGCAGTTTCAGTGGATGCTTTAGAAATTTAGACAGGAAAATATTTTTAGAGCCTTCCTAATGTTAGAAGTTCAGAGATGATAGTAAATCTACATTTCTAAGCAGTTGCCTTTCTTAGATGTTTAGTCACACTAGAAAAAGACAGGCTCCCCCTGCCTTTGGGAGGGGTCTTCAGACTGCAGATCCCAAGGAGAGAGGAACTCCCCCAGATCCTCAGTGAGGAGCAACCTAAGCCTCAAAGAAACATGATTTTAATGTGGTTTAGTGTTTCCTCTGGGTCAGCTCCAGGTAGCTCCTTGCTCAATGTCTTGCATTTCCCACTCCTGTTCTACTGCTTGGTGCCAAAATCAGGATTTACATGTCCCTATGAATTGGGCAGTGTGGCAGTTCTTGCTCTGTTCTGAGTATCTTTAGTGCTAGCTGATCCCCAGGAAGCAACTCTGCATTTCAGGTAGGTTATCACAGTACTTTCGTCTTTTGGGTTAGTTAATGGTATTATTGCCTTGCAGCACTCATGCACACAGCGAAAAGGGCATGTTTAGAAGATCTTATTAAAATTCATGGAGATTGGTGCTGTCCCATGTGAAGGAGTTTCTCCTTGCAGGCTGTTTCAGATTAGTTTATTGTAGCTTTTTGCATCACCGCTACAAACACTTCGGGGAAAAACAAGGAAGGAGAACAAAGTGTTAGATAAGCTGCTTTAAAATGATCTTCATAATCTTGTGAATTAAAATGTATTTTATTAAATACCTGCTAGAGACGCAAAATACTCCAAGAAAAGCTGGACGTGACCCTTTTCAGAGATGATTTGTGGTGTTCGTGCAGTTGTAAATGATGCTGCTGCAGCAAAACTCTTGCTGCTCCGAGGAGCCTGTTGTGTTAGTAGCACCAGATGCCCATGTTTTCCCTGAGCGAGACAGGCGGTCCAGGCAGCACGGGCAGCCTGTGACATGAGAAGGGGGTTTAAACCCAGCCCTGTGCATCCTCATCCCCTCTCTGACCCTGCTGCTCTTCTTAGACCAGCCCCATTGGGACAGCTCAGGGCTCCTGCATGGAATCTTGGATAGATGTGGGGAAGGTTTTCCCTGCAGCTGGTTGATCCTGTAGGACATGGACCCCATGGGATATTGGGGGCTCCATGGGACATTTGCTTGAAACTACATTTGAGATCTGTCCCCTCACCCCCATGTTGCTTGGCCTCACACCAGTGGCTGCAGCCTCACAGAGCAGCCCCAGTTTTAACTATTGCTGAGTTGCACAAAGGCAAAGGAGAAGGAAGGAACTGCTTATTCAGACTTAAGGGTGAGCAGGAGCCTGAAATGGCCAAGAAGAGCTGGTTTTGCCCAGGTCTTCCAAATCTTGCCTAATCCCTGCCAGTTCCTCAGCAAAGATGAGCAACAAAAAGCTTACAATATAGGAAGCCGCTGTCAAGCCTTATTCTTGCTGAGGTACGTGAGTCTTCTAAAAGTTGCTGCCAATGATGGCAGGAACCTCTGAAAAATGTATCCTCTGGTTATCTGCAAATAAAAGTGACAAGGCAAAGAATCGCATTAGGCATCACTAAGAGATACATACCTCTTAAGATTTAAAATACATTTAGCTCCTTGTTCATCCCCCACTGTGCAGCTTTCAGGAGGTCATTTTATCCTTCTCTGCCTCAATTTTCCTCTGTATGAAGGGGGATATAGTATTTTTTTCTTCAAAACTCCTGAAATTATCGCTAACTGCAGTGTCCTTTCAGAGTCTTCATATGCAGAGCAATTCTTACAATCAGTATGCTGAGAAAACTTAGCAGGCTTCAGGGTATTCAAGTGATGGCATTTTCCCAGTGTTATTTCCTAAAGTGGATTTTATCTATAGGAGGAGTTATGTGTTTGCTTTGCCTGCAAGGCTGAGCCCTCAGCCTGTGTTGGTTATTAAGGATCTAGCCAAGAAAAGCCAAGAAAGGGGACGTGAGGACAGGGCAGCACTGAATGCAAGCAGCAGCAGTCAGGGCTGTGGTGGCTTTCCTGCTGTGGAGAAGTGCTTTGTATTCCCTGAGCTGCTCCTGGAGGGGAAAGCTGGAAGATATTGGAATAATCCCCCTCCATCCTGCAGTGTGAAGCCTCCCAGCAGGCGGGAAGCGGGCGAGGTTGGGAGCAGGTCCTGCAGGGTGCACAAGGAGCCCCGGTACCAGCCCGGTAGGTGATGGCCGAGGCTGCACGGCGCAGGGTCGGGTCGGCCTGGGTTATTCCATCTCCGTCGGAGCGGAGCACACGCAGCGCGCGGCTCTGGCCTTGCTCCCAACTGCAATGGGGGACGTGGCAGGGAGAGGGGCTGGAGCAGCTCGTGCGCCCTCCTGTCACCCCGCTGGCTGCGTCCTCAGCGACCTGTGAGCCGCCCGCTCGGGGCTGTTTGCCCAAGGAGGGTGCTTGGCCCGTCCTTCCCTGCTGCATGGGGAAGCGGAGGCAGCCGGCAGCACAGCGGATCCCTCACAACCCTATCTGGGTTCTCTCCAGCCAGCTGGGAATGTGCTGCCAGGAAAGGGAGCAGGGGGAGCTCTTCAGCGACCCGGCTGCTGGTTACACAGCTCTGTGTCTTGGTGCCAAAGGCTATTCCTGAAGCATTCCCACCAGCGTATTCTCCTTTATCCTGTCTGTTCCCCCTGCTGCTCTTTCTCAGGTCTCCCGTAGCAGGAGAGGTCTTCCCACCGTCCCGCGCTGCCAGCAGGCCGGGCTCCCAAAGGCTGGTTAAGCAGCCGGCCTTTCTCCAGCATCGCCGTGGCCGCTGAGTCAGGCAGTAACACACGGAGCTCCTGACGAGCATGACAGGGTCCAAGATATTTTCTGTTCCTAATTACACCTCTCTGCATCTCTGGTTCAGAGCTGGGACCTGGCCATGCCACCTGCACCCCATTCTGTGATAGAGTAAGGGACGTGGCCAGGCTGCCTCCTGCTTCCACAACCTGGCAAGCGGAGAGGATTGGGTGAGTGCAGAGAAAAGAGTGGACAGGCAGGTCCTTCTGCCCCTCAATTCCTTCCCAGCAGGGTGTGAAGTGTTCTGGCAGGGCTAGTGCTCGGGTTGCCCCTGTGAGAGGTCGCATCTCACACGACTGCACAAACTGACCAAACTCTGGCTTCCCTGGCCTCTCTGATTTATGCTGAGGTGACTAATAAGAGTTTCTTGCCCTTCAGTGCATCATAAATCCAGAGTCTCTGAATAATACAACAACCCAAATTACTTCAGAGAATTCTGTGTTTAAAGCTAAGTATTAGATAACATACATATAGTACATAGCATACATACAACATAACGTAGGTGGCCCTTTGTGCTAAGCCTGCCTGAGCAGTGCAGATAGGGACCATAAATTGTCCTCCTCAGGCCTTTCCATGGGGCAAGTGTTGGCATGGCCTGCCCTGGGGAACCCAAATGCCCCCCTGATTTCATCCAGAGCAGGACAGGGAGCTGGGAACACTGAGTATGTCACTTATGGTACTAGCAGGTAGGAGAACATTCATTTCTAGGGTCCTTTTACAAATCTACCAGCAGACAGGTGGCAGGGATACACTGCCCTGCTGGGACAGCCAAAATGCTCTGCAAGGGCCTTTCAGCAAAGGCGAATGCAATGATGGAGGATGGCTGCTGCTGAGACTGCCTCTCAAGCTCTACTTAAGTTTCTTTGAGAACAGTCTTGAGCCTTTAAAGTTCATTTCTGACTGTGTTTTTGCTCTCCATCTCCAGCGTTTTCTCCTGGTGTTCCAGTATTTCCATGCTCTCGGGCTCTCAGTAGTAGCAGACTATCTGCACAATATATCTCAGCTCTTGCACTTTTCATTGCTTCTTGCAGACCTCTACCTGGAAAGCTGATCACATTTTTTTTTCCCCTTTAATGGAAAATATTTCAATCTATAAAATAAAATCTCCATTATACCTGGAGTGTTTCTAGGCCTGAAGAAGAAAAACAATCCATGGAAACCCAAGGAATCCTTAAAGGGGCATAATAGGAAACACACTTCAACTGAGACGGTTTATTGTATATGACCTTCTTTCCCACTCACAAATACACATACAAGACCCTTGGGCTCCAGGAACAATATGGGTTATGGTTATATCTTATAGTTTGTCTCAGACCATGAAAACCAGCCTCCACTCAGCATTAGAACCAGCCAAGACTCTGTGGCCACCAAGGCAGCTGAGCGGATCCCTGCTGAAGCCCATTGTCCTACATGCCATCGCCGTGACGGAACCGGCAGCGTGTTTGCACAGAGGGATCCTTTCTTCTCTCCCAGCCATTTGTTTTGTTCTGTCCAGGAAAATGATGCAAATCAGCGTCCCCTCTTCCTTCAGAGAATGGACAAGAAGATGCCAGACTGTTGTAAAGATGTGGGTGTTTATAAAGACGTGATACTTTTCCTTATGCAGGCAGAGGAGTCACTGCAGATCAGTAGAGTGATTTTTCCACATTTAGGCTCAGTCTGTTTCACTGCTACCCTGCAGCCCAATAAACGCCAAAGAGATTGTTTTGCACCTTTTCTGCCTATCGTGTGAAATCCAGTTATGCATATTGCAAAGACTGTGAGCGCAGAAGAACACATTTATACCCTATTCCTGTGCATTTCCTGTAAAGTATTTGAGGTTTTTGGTATTTCCTTGTCAATAACTCTTGAAATATATGGAAAGGAACAGGGTTTGCCATGAACTGCATTCAAGCATTTGACTGGCTCCTTAGGTTGTGGAAATAACAAGCTATAAATTAAGTTTGCAGGAGCTCAGGATACAAAAATATCAATTGAAAGGAATACCCAGAGGAAAACTGAGTTAGATAACCTTGGAGGAGAGAACTGACTGTACATTTTTGTATCCTCAGGCCTGCGCTGCCCCTTGCTGACAAACTCTCCAGGCATGGAACAAGAAGTGTTGCAGAGTACTGATGTCCTGGGGCTGAAACACGCTCTTGTCTTGGCCAGCAGGTTCCTGGGTCTCCACAGTCCCAGCCAGCTGCAGAGCCTGCCCTTGGCAGGGCTTCCTCCTTCAGCTTCTAGCTGAGACTGAGACACAGCTTTAAGCACCAACAAGAAGGTGAGCACACAGCAACGGAGGGCTCCCTATGTCCATCCAGGCCTTTCATGTCACTCTCTATGCATTGTTTCCCAGTCTCTTGGTGGACATGTGAATGACATTGTCAATGCATCAGGCAAGATGTAAAAAGATACCCTGCCAAAAAAATGGAGTTGCTTCTCTCCCCGTGATTTAACTGTATTGAATCTGATGCATCTTCCTGTATTAGGTTATTTTGCCTCCCACCTTTCTCTTCCTGCAGAAGAGTGACCGGCATTTGTCACAACGGGAGGTGATACGGCCTGGACACGGTGCTAAGAAACAAATAACTTGTGCTCATACAACACCTGCCAGCTGAAAGTTTCAAAAATACTTTATAATCATGAATAGATTTAGCTTTGCAGCCCTGGTCAGTAGTCTGGAGGTGAAATGACAAGAAAGCGGGACAAGAACTGAAGTCCTCTGGATGTTGATTTTATGTCACGGCATGGGGGGAGTAACTTCAGTGAACGTAGCCTGGGCTGAGGTTAAGCTACTCAACAGGTCCTCTTTCCATCTCCCTGCGTGGTGATCCTGAGCGAGCTCCTTGCCTTTCTACACCTGTGAACAGGCTCTTGCCTTCACCAAGAGGCTCCAGGTGCGAGGGGACCCCCTTTGCTCCTGTCTCACACACAGTGATTCGCAGCCTCATTGAGCTCAGCTGCTCTTAGCCAGCAGGGCCTGAAAAGCAATAGGGGCCCTTCTAGATTTATCAGCACTCTCTGCTCATCGTATTTTTCTTCTGGCAGCAATCTCTGCTTCTGTTTTCATGGGTGATACCACCGGGAGCTGAAGGATGGTGGGAATCACCCCATTCTCTCAAGGAACGCTGTAATTCTCCCTCCTGCTGCTAGGTCTCTTCCAGGCACCTTCCGCTGCGCAAGCGAGCCCCGCGGCCAGGAAAGCGTTAACCCTCCTGCAATGCTGCGTCCCAGCTCACGGTGGAGCTGCCTTCCTCTCTTCCACCCCCAACTTCCAATCCACTCCAAACAACTCCGGGACAGAATTGCAGGCAAAAGCTGGAGCTTCAGACTAGACTTGTTGATCTCCGTTACGAGGCAGCAGAAGGAAGTAGCGGAGCTTTCCTTTGTGTCTTCAAAAAAAAAAAAAAAAAAAAAAAAAAAAAAGAGAGAGAGGAGAAAAAAAAAAAAAAAAAAGGAAAGCGGGGGGATGGGGCAGCCGCGGCCCCGGCGCTGACTGCGGGCAGGAGCGCGGAGCCGCCGCCGAGGGAAGGCCCGGGAGATCTTCCTGCCGAGGGATCCGCTTTACCTCGCCTGCCGTCCCCTCCCCCGGGCGGGCGGCAGCGCGGCCGCCATCCGAGCGCCGCGGGGCTGCCGCGGGGGATGCGCGGGGCCGGCCCCGCTCGCCGCTCCGCCGCCGCCGCGCTCGGCCCCGCACAGCCCCGCGCCGCCGCGCTCCGAGCCCGCAGCAGGAGGTAGGTGCGCGCCGGGGCGCGGGAGCCGTTCCCCGCCGGGCGGCCGCGGCCGCGGGGGGATTTCCGCGCCGCTGTTTCGCTAGCGGAGCCGGGGGGCATTGGAGGGGGACGGAGCCGGGCCCCCGGCAGCTGCGCCGGCTGGGCATGGAGGAGCCGTTCCCGTCTGCGCCCGGGTTTCTGGTCGTGCCATCTTGTGTAAGCAACAGTGCTCGGGGGCTGCCACAAGCCGCCTGGCTCTGCCGGGAAAAGCTCGGAGCTTTTGTTATTCCAATTTTCGCTGATTTCCCAGTTATGCAAAGGGCGCCGGTGGGAGGGGGGAGGACCCTTCCCTGGGCAGCCCGGCGAGGCAGAGTGCGTCGTTAGCGTGGCTGGAAATAACCGCCTTTTCCCTTTCCCAGCCCTTTCCTCGGGGAAATTTCGCTGGGCTGGACTTAGAAAAGGCCTCCGCATTTCCGTGCTGCCAGCACGGCCGGGCAGGGCGGGGGCACCGCGGCCGCCGGGGAGCGGGGCGCACCGGGTGGGTCGCGGTCCGGCGGGGCCGGGAGGCGGCGGGGCCGGGCCGGGCGCTCCGGAGAGCGGCGGGGCCAGGGCCGGCCGCTCGCCGGGGGGAAGCGGAGGGGATGGCGGCAGCGGGGACAACCCGTCCCCGGCCGGCGTCTGCGGGAGAGCGGGCAACGTGTCCGCGCCCGTGGCTAGCGGCCCCGGCGCCTTTAGGGGCGCGTTGGCGAGCGGTGCTCGGCGCAGCTCTCCCTTCCGTGCAGTCACCCCGCTGCCCAAAGCGCCTCCAGGACCCCCTGCCCAGGCTCCATAACCCACCCCCCAAAGACGGGGTGCTCCAGCGGAGCCCCCCGCGCGGTTCCGCCGCCTCCCGAGGGAGCTCGGCGGCCGCCGGGCCCACGCGCGGGGCCTTCAGCACCGCGGAGAGCGCCCGCCCGCGGCCGCTCAGCACCGCGGGGCGGACAGCGCCGCCGCCCCCCGAGCAGATTAGCGGCCGGCGCGTGGATCGGGCAGGCGCGAAGGCGGCCGCGCGTGCCCGGGCGCGCACCCATGGTCGGCTCCTCTCTTGCAGCTCTGGGGCATGGAGGGGAAGGAGAGGTGAGGAGAGCCGGCCCTCCGCGCGCCCTGCCCCACGCCGCCGCTTGGAGCGTCCAGCCTGAGGGCGACCAGCGATGCCTCTGGGAATGAATAAGCATGGATCTCGCTCTACTACCTCTTTGCCTCCGGACCCCACGGAGATCGTCAGGAGCAAGGCCTGCTCCCGCAGGGTCAAGCTCAACGTGGGGGGGCTGGCCCACGAGGTTCTCTGGCGGACCTTGGACAGGTTGCCGCGGACCAGGCTGGGTAAGCTCAGAGACTGCAACACACATGACTCCCTCATGGAGATCTGTGATGACTACAACCTGGAGGAGAATGAGTACTTCTTTGACAGGCACCCTGGGGCATTCACCTCAATCTTGAACTTCTACCGTACTGGCAAGCTGCACATGATGGAGGAGATGTGCGCCTTGTCCTTCAGCCAGGAGCTGGACTACTGGGGGGTGGATGAGATCTACCTGGAGTCCTGCTGCCAGGCCCGCTACCACCAAAAGAAGGAGCAGATGAATGAGGAGCTGAAGAGAGAAGCTGAGACGCTGAGGGAAAGGGAAGGGGAGGAATTTGATAACACTTGCTGTGCTGACAAAAGGAAAAAGCTCTGGGACCTCCTGGAGAAGCCCAACTCCTCCGTAGCGGCCAAGGTAAGGTCTCCATGTGTCACTCAGTCTTGTCTGTATTGGCTCCAAGGAGGCTTCATTGATGATGCTTATGTGAGGTGGTACTCTGGTAGTTCACTTAGTGTCTGGACACTTGTCGCTGAATGGAAGCTATGAGCGAAGCAGAGAAGGGCTTCTCAGATGCAAGCAAGACTGAGTTTAACTTTTTGGGCTAAACTGGGCTGGTTTTGATCATCCTTGGAATTAGTGTAGGCCGCTCAGCATGAGAGCAGTGCTACTGAGCCCTGGGTCAGCATACTCTGTTCACTAAACATCTAGTGGCTGGAGGTTAGTGGACTTTTTATCCAGTGGTCTGTCTTGATGTCTTGTGTAGCAGGTTCCTTGGAGCCCCAAATGTAAATTTTTCCTATTGCTTAGTCAAGTTGTGTTTTTAAAAGAAGGAAACTTGTTTTAACTCAGCTGTGTTGGACTTGGTTCCAGTCAGGTAATAGTGTGTTCACTTCTAGCGGTTACTTAAAAATTTTCTGGTTGAATACGTCTTCTAGGTATTTATATCACATACTCCTAGGCTACCTGTTTGCTAAAATTAGCATTTGAGTATCACCCATTACCTGATTCCAGCCTATTGTAAGTCTTCCTGCTTACTCTAAAGTTGGTGCCAGTGCAACAGATCTATTTGAACACCTTTGAAAGATAAGATCCTTGGTAGGAGAAACCAATGTCAGAGCTGGCTGGTAATTTAGCTGTCTCATGTTAGTCGTGTATTCTTTAGTGAGGAAAATCTCTGCAAACATAGTGATTCAGTAACCATGGGGACAAAAATAAAGGGGGAGAGGTTGACAACTGTAGGATGAAGAACTAGAGAGCATGAGAGATTGAGCATTAAGGATTGCAAACTTGAATTTTCTATGTACTGGCATTTTCACAGTAAGGCTAAGAGGAGAAAGAGACCCCAGCTACTTCTGTAGTGTCACCCCCCTGTTGTATATATATTTGGAAATGTTAACTGTAGCTTGGTACCTCATAAAATCTGATTTTGGAGGGATATTTATGTAAATGGATTTTTTATTTTCCTGACTTTTTTTTTCCTCATTAAAATGTTATGCATAATGAACCAGAAGCACGCAGGAAGTTTTGGAAAGGGATTCTAGAAAGTGTGGGGCTAAGTGGCTCATTATGGCAGGGGAAAAGGGGAGGCACGGTCTGCTGCTGAACTGATTATCACTTTTTTAATGACAAATGGAGCCCCAAAATGTCTTTTTCTCTCCAATGGCACAGATGACACTGTGCTGAATGCATTAATCATTTATAAGGCTCCTTTGGCACAGTCCTGGAATCCTGAAACACAGGCCCCGGGCTTAGCTATCTGTGGCACTGACTCAAAATCCATTAGAGACTGTTGATGTTCATGATTTATTGTATATGAGCAGGGGTCATTCTTGCCAAATAAGTGTCTTTTGTGATTTATAAATGAAATACACTCTAGCTTCATTTTCTGAAAAAAATTCTCGGAGTAAGTGCATTCGACATTGCAGGCTCTGGATTAATTGAAAGTGAATTGGAATGCATTATTATCCCTCTCATTTAAAGCTTCCATTCTGTGGCTTCGTTACTCTAATGAAAATGGTGCTGTATGTTCTCAGACCTCAAATACTGTAGCATTTCCCAAGCACAGATCTCTAGTCAGGTATGATGGACATTAGCTTATCTAGCAGGGAAAGCAAAGCTGGCAAGCCCAGGCTTTATGTTTTTCCCTCCTTGCTGGTGGACAACTTTCCTCTCATAGCAGAGTGCACACTTTGCTGTGATTACCTTCATGGTGCTTTGCTCTACATATTGAATAGGTAGGACTCAGTCTTGCACTTGTGATGGAAGGATGCTGGGAGAGGGACTTGGCAGCCTGACCTTTATCTGCTGTGTCCAGCTGTGCCCAGGCTCAATTTCAGACTGATTTTTCTAAATCGGAGCCTCTGCATGATAGCTGCTGGCCAGCTTTGCTCAGCCACGCTGTTCACTGGAACAGTTTTGCTGAGGCCTCCAGAAACTTCTGTCACCAGAAAGCAGGTTCAGCCATCTCTGCCAGGTCTGGAGAGCTCAAACTGCCCCCATGGAAAGGGAAGAAAATGAACTGCGTTGAGGTTTAATGATGGCCACTGATGATCCATGTCAGGAAAATTCTCAATGGTTTCACTTACAGTTCTCACTTTCGTGAAATGTCTATGAAAAATGTATTTCCTTTTAATAGCACAAAAAGAGACCCCTTCATGTTGTGTTCAAGCAGTGTAGCAAGTGGCTCTAAATGCATGTTCTCCTGTACGCCCAACTCAGTGCCTTTGTAAGTCATATTCTGTATTCCACTCCTGCTCCAGCAGTGGAGGGGAGGACGCTTTTTTGCTGGCTCTGCAAACAATGTTTATATTGTTAGTTTTTTGGGTTTTGTTTTTGCAGAACACCTAGCCTAACTCCTCCATAATAGCTTACTGCAGAACATCTCATGGCCATACTGGGACCAGTTCAGTCCTGACAGAATGATTTTTTTTTTGTTCCTTTGTTTTTTAAAAAAGCAATTATACGTGATGTATGTCAAGGTGGGAAAAGTGTGAAAATAACAGAAAAGGAATACTGCAGACCTTTTTTTTTTTTTCTTTTTTTTTTCATTCCTTTATCCACTGTGACTTCACCCTTATCTTTTGACTAATCTGACTTCTAAACTTGCCACTTCATGGCAAGCAATATCTCACTTTTGTCTGATATTGGACATGCACAACTCTCGTACTTAGAGAAGAAAAAAAGAAAAGAAATAACAGTATTAGATTTTGTCATATTCCCCCTACCTCTGAGAATGTCCAGACTCTCAGATGTTGAATCGGGGGCTTGGGAAGACCCAAGCGTGCCGCGTTGTGACCTACGGAGCTCTGCATTTGCTTCTCTCCTCCCGTGCTCCAGCCCCTTAGGGTTGTAACCAAAGCCCCCCCATCCTGTGACAGGTGCTCCAGAGTCCCCTGTGTGTGGGTCACCCTTCCCACCGGTGTCAGCCAGCACAGCAGCCACATGAGCCGTGTGTCCAGCTAGCTCCAAGGCACTCGCTGTGCCCTACTCCTCTGTGCTCACTTTATTCAGTGGGAAAAGTCATGCACACAGTGCCGAGCACTCCAAGGGCCTCTCTGTCTCTGCATCAGATGAAAAAACACTTAAGGCAGTTATTTAATAAAACTTTTCATTTCTCTCCTTATGACTTACAAGATAATTTAAAGGATCGGTTTCTCCTGCTTTCTCTGACTTTATTTGCCTTTATATCCCCGCGAAAGACTCGCTGCAATTTTTGAGACTGCTTCTTTTTCTTCCTGTGATCACTGGTTTTGCTTTTTCCTGCTTATTTTTATCATTCCCCCAGTTTCCTTTAATAGTTAGCTATATTTTAAAATAGCAATCTCCCTGTACTTTGGTGTGCTCAAAGCATCCATATTTAACCTTAGAGAACTCTCTAGGGTTCATGTCTGTCTGTTTTACCCTAGATGCTGATAAGGTGCGGATATTTTTTGGACTAGCTTTACATTTTGTGGTATTATAGCTTTGTAGTTTCCCCATGAAAGCAAGACCATTTTCCAGAAGCCAAACAGACCTGCGGCTGCTTTGGGGTTTAATCTTAGTTACTCCTTTTCCTCTGTCTGGACAGCTGGTTTCCACCACGCACAGTCCAGGTAGCAGCCCTAGGTTCCCATAGCAGAAGCCCTCCCTGGAGATGTTGTTTTTACTAACCAAATAGTGAGGACCTGTGGGTCTGCCTGTAACACTGGGGGTTTTCTAGGGAGACATTTGTGCCTTTTGCCACAGTCAGCCTTGTTGTAAATCCAGCTAGACATCAGGGCCTCCTGCAAATCAGGGGCTGCCGTTATTCCAAGCTTTCGGACATAAACAAATAACAAATCAGACCAACTCAGCACCTTAATTGGTACAGCAGGTCTTGAAAACCTTCTGGTTACCTGACCTCTCCAGTGACTCTGCAAGAATGTTGCCCTTTTTGCCTCTTAGGAGGGAAAGAAATCTTTCTTTTTTCTTTTAGTCTTTACACGTTATACCTCTGATCAATATTTGAGCGATTAAAGTGTTGCACAGAGGAAAAAACACCCTGCTCATCTTACAGACTCCTCTGCAGGTGCTGGCTGCCTCTGTTTTTCCTTTTGCTGTCCTGAAGGCTGAGAAATACACGATGACATCACCCGCTTTGCAAAAAGCTTCTCTGCATGTCAAGCACGATATTCGCTTTCTGCTGGCTTGGAGGCTCTTTCAGCCTCCACTTCCCACTGTCCTGTCAGGAGCTCGGCTGCAGCAGTGCCTCGGGTCTGGCAGGATACCTCTCATTCCTTTCCCTGGTCCTGCTGCGTCTGCCAGTGCCATAGTATCGCATTTATCCTTGAAAACATGCAACTCCAATTCAGTAATCTCATTATGCATGCCTCTACATTTGTTGAACAGCTTTTCTCGAGCTGCCCACTGCTCTGCTGCTAATCTCTGGGTGCATTGCTCAGGGATTGAAGAGGTTGCTCTGTAAGCTCTTTCCTTATTATTGTTGATAGTAGCGGGGATAAAAAAAAAAATGATAAAACCTCCTGGAGATGCATTTGTTACATCTAGAGCGTTCTTCCCCCACAGGGGATTTCTATTCTCAGCCCTTCCTTATGGCACGCAGTTTTCATTCATCTCCAAGAACCTGTCTGAATTTAGCGTTCAGCAGAGGAAAGCCCTCTCCCTAATTGCAGGGGTCTGTCTTAGCCACGTCCTCTCCTCCAGGACTCCCACTGTGGGGCAGGTGTTGGCTTCTCTGTTAAAGCAAGTTGCCCATGTTCAGTTTGCAGCTGTGACTTCCATTTTTCTGATGCAGCTCCTGCCTTGGCCGTCTCTGCTATATATAGAAGAGTTCTTCCCTTCAGGCAAAGAAAACTCCTGCCTTTGGAGGTCCTCAAAAGCAGGGCCTCATTCCAAATCCCTTCCCCTGGGTCACGAACTTACCACTTTGGTCTATGGTTTATCACTGGGTTTCTAGTACAACACTTTCTTGTGGACACACGAATGATTGCAAATCCACATCAGTCTCTCGTAATCCTGCTTCGCACATCCTTGTTGGTTTTCCCTGTCAGGAGTCAAATCCTTTCCTGGATGCTTTTCCTTCCAATGAACTTCTTAAACCTCTTGCCCAGGGAGGCCTGATTACACATGTTGGACTGATTTTTAATGGTCACTCTGTTTCGATATACCTGGCGACCTTCCCCAAATGTACTGATGTGCACTGGTTCCGAACTCCTCTGGATTACAGCCTCCCTAAACCCCCTGTTCGGGTCAAAACACAGTAAGAGGAATGCTCTGGTCCAGGCCAGTTTTCAGAAAGTTAGCACATCCTGTTGCATATGGTTTATTTACACCGTGGGTGCACCATCCTTGCCATGCTCTTGCCTGGAATTGTATCCAGCAACCCTTTGTTGGCTCTACAAATACTTGCTGGGAGTCTCTGTAGCTGCTAAGACACCCCAGCCATCGAGTTCGCTTGTCATGAGAGAGATTTCCCACATGCCTCTTACAGCATCTCGTATTATTTCCTGGCAAGCATTTGCCAACAATAAGCTTCTACTAAGCTCCCCGGGTAGGAAGCTCACCTTTTAAAGGGAATTGTTTCTCTAGACCCCTTAGCACGATATTTACCACCTCGAGGAGCCAGTTGCCTGGCATTTCTTAGTTAAAAATGTTTGGAATTCAGCAGTTCACAATAGAAGCCCATAGTTCTAAAGAACTTTTGTACAAGAAAGCTAAAATTGTTATGCCTAGCAGTCCTCTTGATGTGCATGTCATGCAGTCTGTAAAGTACAGTGTATGTGTAAACATAGACATGGAAGCATAACCTTTGGTTTTTAACTCAGCACCACTGGAAATATCTGCAGGTTTCTGCTAGGGCAGCCTGGAGCAAGTTTGCTGCCCACCCTGTTCCTCTGTATCCACATCTGTATGAGACTGTCTGCCTTGGGAGAGATGCGAGGAGCTTACGTGCTCAGGCTGAATTCCTTGGAGGACATGTGCTATAGAAGCACATTCAATTCTATTTTTAAAGCAGCAGCTCTCATTTGTACCTTTGAAAAATCTATCCGAGAGATTCATTCCCCATGCTGCTCAGCATTCTCCCCTCCTCTCATTTGCTCAGCCTGTGAACAGACATGGTTTGAAGTGCCAACATCACTGGTTAAAAATGTAGGAAATCTCGCATGAACAGAAAATCCTTGTTTTGCTCAGCTGTATCTGCTGAGACTTAGCAAGAAAGTGATTCAGGAGAAAAGCCCTGGGCCTGATCCACGCAGGAAATGTAGGCATGGTGTAATGCTCACCAAGCGCGTGTGCAGCTTAAGCTGTTACATGTGCGAACCAAACAGTTGCATGCACTAGAGAGCCAAGCACACAGTTTCCTGCCTGGCGTGTGCTCACTGTGGCTGCATTAAAAACTAGCTACGCAGAGACACCCTAGAGCTGCATGAAAATCAATTATTTTCACTTCTTAAAACAGTTTCTTCATTTAACTCTTTTTATACAGTGGTATATAAATATGCATCCTTGTCATCAGCTTCTGGGAGTGCCTGGCTCTTAGTTCCACGTTTTTGTCTGTACCTTTTGATCCTGTAGCTCACAATTCCCATCTGATCTCTCTTGAATAGCCCCCATGGAGAGGAATAATCCAGTGGTACTTTTGCAACATGAGTGTTGCTATTTGTCATTACTAGTGGCAAAATATTTATGTCAAAGAAAGTTCACAGCTGATCACTTAGTTCTTGTAATAAACACAGTCAATATGATTTACTCTATGGACGTATCTGGCAGCAGCAGAGGAGGCACATGTGGTCGGTGAGTGTGGGCAGGCATTAACGCTGTCTTTCTCCGCAGAAGCTATACATTGCCCCTGCTTTCATTACATTAAGTGAGGCAAGATCAGGCCCTTGCTGTTATTACTAGTGACCCCCTGGATGTGGGGCTGCGCCGTGGGTCGGGTTGGCTTCCCTGCACTGGGAACACGGGATGACGGTGGCCGAGCTCGGGCGCAGAGGCTGCTCTCCATGGGGCAATGCCACTTCCAGGGCTGAGGGGCAAAGCACGGCCACGTCGCTCTGTGCCCCTGACACAGGAGCCGGCAGTAGCCTGGGGATCTCTGCCCCACGCACAATTGCTTGCTGCAGTCATATATGGTTCTTTTTGTTTGTTTTCTTTGTTTTTCAGTTTTGGCACCCTTTGGTGACCTTGTCCTGGGTTTAGTCACAGGCAGTATCCACACACTCTCCTCCCGGCTTTCTCAGTTACTCAGTATGACAAAAGCAAACCTTGTAGTAAGCTTTCCTCGTGACTTCGACTGGTCTCTGGCTTCTCTCCTCTTCTCCCTTTTATTGGCCTCTCCTTTGCAGCCTGGCACTAGCTGAGCATATTTACTGGTAGGAGTCAGTGAGGTCTCATTCTGAATTTTTAAAGGAAGAATTTCACTCCTTATTCTAGTGTAACTCCATTGGAGTGCCAAGCATTCCCACACAAGCACCATGCACATTTATGTTGTTATAACTCTACAGAAAAACAAACTCCTAACATTGAAGTATTCCATGCACTTTTTTTTTCTAGGTCCCACAATAACAGACCTGTCTCTGCATCTGAGGAGGGTAAAACTCACATTGAATGTAATGGGAACAGATGAGTATTATAATGTCTATACTCATCAAGCAAAGCTCTCAAAGTGCTTTGAAAAGATGGATTACTTAAGGCCAGGACAAACCCATGATATATGTATTATCCTCATCTTAAAGTGAAGAGGTGGTATTGGCCCAAGGTCACTGAGCAAGGCCAGAGCACAGCTGAGGGGGACCCTGCATTCCCCATGTCCCTAGCAGATTTTCATGGTAAAGCAGAACTCCCCAGGCAGCAAAACCTGCTGCTCATGGTGGGATATTGCAGACCTGAAGGTGCTAGCAACTCTCTCGCAGTATCAAAGGCGATGGAGCGAGAAATCCAATGTTTTTGTTCCAGCGCAGGTGTTCCTATTAAACTGAGTCCAGCCTGCATGGGAAGATCCTGGAAAACTTTGTCAGTCTTGAGGGCACGAGTGGTTTCAGAGGCACAGGAAGGTCACATCATTGCCCCTCGCGGCCGTATAACCTGTCCCACCCAGTCCTTTCTTTTGCATTTAGGCTCTGCCTGTCCTTGAAGGTGTTTTACAAGTGTTAGTCCTTACCCATTCACAAGTCTCTTCCAGTCTTGTTATCATTTCAGTGAGGGTTTTTTGGTCTGCCGGTGTTCAGCAGCCAGTGTGCTGCAATGCTGTCCCTGCTGGGAGATGTTTCTGAGCTTTCCCCCGAGGTCTTTGGCACTGCAGTGGCACGAGGAGGAGAAGGTGCTTAATAACTTGCAGCTCTGCTTCCCGAGTAGGTGTCTGATGCTTCCATTTAGACTAGAGAAATCAATAGCAAAGGCTAAAAACCAAAGCATTTGTTTGTACCTGAACCTGGAAAATCTCATTTGAAAAACAACATCCACCAGGCATCCATTTAATCTGCTCAGAATTTGTGGCGATAACAGAAGCAGAGTGAACAGTGAAAATAAATTGCATGCACAGTTTATTTTAAAATTTATTTTTTCCTATAGTACACAAGCCATTCAAGTTATTATGCATTGAACTTATTTAAAGCTGTTTGGACTATGATCCGCACAGTCTCTAGCCAAAAGCCCGAAAGCCCAGATTAGTTTTATTTTATTTAAGGCCATTTGCTCTTGCTCATTTTTGAACAAGATGGAGCAGTAAATCTCATTTGCTTTACAAAACAGTATAAATGCCAGAAAAATTCTCTGGTACTGATGAATGAAAACATTTCAAAACATAATTATAGTCACAAAATTCTATTTGGGACTTAAGATTCCTTGTGGTATCTCTTTAAAAGAATGAAGGGAAGGTCTGAGGGATGATACACGTCACCGTCTCTCTACGAAAGATCCTGCGTGGGGAGTATTAGCTGTAGTAAGCGCCCTTTCCATGACACATGAGAGCTCCTCCACATGCCACGTGTGCTTTTCTTGGCTGGCTCCGGCAGGATGTGTGTCTCTTCCAAGCGTTTCCTACCCAAACACGGCAGGATCTGGCCGCCTTGGTTCTGGCCGTGCTCTGCCTCGCTGGTGGCAGTGCCATATGCCCCAGGCAGGGCATCACCCCCTCTTGCATTACCTTTCCTGCAGCAGTTCTTCTCCCGTCGGGCTCCAGCTTTCCCTACCCTGGTGTCTGAGTGCGCTGGGATGTATTTACCCTCACAGCTCTCCCCTGCAGAGAGGCAGTGCAATCATCCCTGGTTTGCACAGTGAGGGTGCAAAGGGACGAGCTCCTCGTCAGGGTTTGTCACAGAGCAAGGAACGGTGTTGGAGTCCAGCCCTAATCCCCAGACCACTTTTTTTTCCTCCAGTGCACTTGAATTCCACCCATAAGTGTTCAGGAGGTAGCTATCATACACTGGAGAGTTCAGTGGTTCTATCTCACTGCCTAAGAGTCCATCTCAGAGTAAGTTTTTTAAAGTTTCTGGGAATCTCATTTGCAATTGGCACATTCTCAGCTCTAAAAAACTTTGTTCACACAGCTCGAATCCTTTTTTGTTATTGTTTTTCAAAATGTCTGCCTATCGTTCTACACAGGCTTTTTTCTGCATCGCATGCCCTCATTAACCACAATGATCGTGTATTAAATAAATTGTTTTTACTACCTCTCAGGATATCTGACAGCTTCCATTAATAGAAATTTCTTCAGTATCCTTGCACTTCTCCGTATCTAGCTATTCTCAAAACAGTGATTTTGCCAAGGGTCTGGATAGAAGAGATGTGTAAGTCACTTACTCACTCGCAACATTTGCCCTCTGCTATCAGAAGATCCTGGCCTCTGTGGTGAACTGGGATGCATAGACTTTCAGTCGTTATTTACTTGGTTGTGAATTTTTGGCTAAATCTGCCCTTCATAGCACGAAAGTTAAATCTTTTTAGAGAGAGAGAAAAAAAGTGTTGTCTACTCTTCCGTCAATGTGCCAAAAGTTTATTAATAATGCATAATAATTATACTTTGCGTTTCTTATCTCCTTTCATCTGAGGATCTTAAAGTGCTTCGCAAACATTAATTAAGTAATCCTCACGACTGCCTGCTGCAGTAACTATTATTATCAATCTCCACTTAAATATGACAATGCAGAGGAAATAGTAAATAAGAAAATTTCCATGATACAAGCAAGATCAAACCTGGTCTAAAAGGTACTGAAACTGGAGCAGCTTTTATAATATGTAGTCATTTTTTGTTCGAGTGAATCCACTAGTTTGCCTGTCAATATGTAGGTGCCATCACATTTGAAGTTGACTGATGTTGGGCACAGGCTAAAGCAGCCAGTTAGGCTTCTTTTTTTTTTTCTCTAGACCAATAGAATATTATCTATGCTGGCAGGAGAAAAATTGCAATAGGCAGCAGGACTCATCCCTGGCTGAAAGTAATGAAGTTGGCAGCAGAGGGCTTTCTCTGGAGGAACCTCGGGGTGAAATGTGCTGATCCTCGCTCCCTGGGAGCTTGGATTTGCTTTACTTCATAGGACAGGTACCCAAGGTGCAGCCCAGGAAGTGTGGGCCGTTCACAAAGGGTATTTTTAACCCACCTGCCTGCCAAGGCTGTGCCAGAAATAGGGTCCATCCTTGGGTGTAAAGGACCCAATGTTTTAGCAGCAAATGCCCTTTCTCTTTTCAGCTATTCCTCACACTCATGGCCAATGGGAAGGATTAAACCTAGGTTAGTCAACATATGATAATTCTTAACTTCTAGTCTGCCTCAAGTCACAGTCTGATTGACTCAGCAGATCTTGCACCATTTAGCTGAGAAGAGTTACAGATTTTAAAAGCTACCCAAGATTCTGAGAAAGGAAGGCTGATGCAGTAGCAGTTTTGTTTCTCACTGTGAAGTACCTGCCTGGTTTTACCATGTATTAAGACATATTATGTCATTATAAGAGACAGCAAGGAGCTGGTGTGGATCCTGCTTTCTAGGAATGCTGAAGACCCTGTGGTAGCACAAAGGCTCTCTGATACAAACATCAAACCCCAGTTTCCTCTTTTGGAGGAGAGGCCAAATGACATGACTGGCAATTAGTTTATTTTATTTTGTCCAGTTTGCAGGTTTGATAGCTGGCTTGAGGTATACTAGGTCCTATTTATTGCTTTCTTGATTCTTTAAGTTAAATTGGAAGTAAATGAGAGTGCAAAGTCTGATTAATCCCCACTTACCTACTACCCCTGTTTTGATTGAAGCAAATCTTAAAATAGGAGCTTTTCAGGACTGAGATCTTCACACTCCCTTCATACAACCCAAGGTACTAGTAGATCTAACACTCGACGTATGTATTTTGATCCCTTCCTGAATCCAGGTTCCCATGTGTGATTGGAATATCTGAACAGAGCACATTTTGTTGTCTTGTTAAGAAGACATTTCCGCTAAATGAAAGCTATGGTCCATTCTTGATCAGTTTAGCTATTGGAGTTCATTTTGCTAATTGTCATTTATGGGTTCTCTTTGTCTATATTTATACACAATGTTATTTAACAGGAGTAACTTTAGACTTCTAATAATTGCAGGGAATGATCTCCTTTAGCACTTGTAGCACTGGCCAAAGCCAACTTTAGTTCATGAAATCTATCCACTGAAATATGAGACTTTCATACTAAGCAAATGCATTGGGTCTTACGAGAGTGATATCCAGCTTCTCTTCATCTCTGTTGAACACTGGATCAAGTATAATTATTTCTGCCTGTCCATTAAGCAAAGGAACAATTTTTTTAAAACTTCTGGCTGTGATGAGAGCCCATGAGCAAAACTCTCTTGTTTTACGTGGTGGTTCTTTTCAAAGATTCTGTTAAGATCTTCTTGTACAGTGGCTGTGAAATATTTGTGTGTATGCACTGTCTTCTGGGAAACTTGCTTCTTGATCTAGATAACCCGGGCATGATGAATGTCACTTCCAGGAGTTATCGATGTAGTTTATTTAATTTGGAAGCTTTTTGTAGCAAGTTGCATTTTTTTAGCTCTGAGTTTATATAGCGCTAAGTGCATCTCTGTCCTGACCCATGCTCATATATGCTGCCTCAAAACAAGGCAAAATATGTTTTAAAGAGAAAAGGCAGCTGTTGAAATAATTATTTTTATTACCATTATTAATATTAATTATGACATTAATTATATTATTAATTGCATAATCAAGTTGTATTTTGACATGCCAATGCAAACTAGTATGAACAAATGTCTCTCTAAGCCTGGTTACCTATTTCTGGTGGTAGACTTAGGAAATGACTGAGAAACAGGACGCATGCAGTTCTTCTTTCAGTGACGTATTTCTATTGGTTTGAGGGAAAATGATCTGTGTGTGAAGACCCATAAGTACCAGTATAGCTGGTACTTTCTTGTTACTAATTCTGATACTACAGACATAATCTATAGTCTTCATTTATGCAGACTTAGGCAAACATTTGTGCGCAAAGGAAGAGTGAACACCTAATTTGTACACACAGTTACTATGATTCAGCATACGAATCAGGTAATTGGAATATGCAAATATATCTCACAGTTTATATAAGCAATTACCCAATCTGCATGTGGAAAAACAGGATAATCATGTGTGCAAATTAGATGCATCATTGCACACAGTGTATTGTGTGTCTAAACGGTCAGCAAATGCGGTCCTTTCTATTACCGATTAATGGCGTTATAACCTAGGAGAAACCACATAAGTATTGAGTCCCTTTTCTTCCTAATTTTGTTCTACCTTTTCCCTTTCCCATCATACCCTTAGACAGCTCTTCAAATCTCTGCTGTCATTGCATCCCCTGTTCCCTATGTTAGTGCCTATCCGTTGGAATATTTCTTTCCCTTTATGTACTTTTTTTTTCTTTTTTTTTCTGCAACCGAACCCTGACCTTGGTAATGGCTCCCTTTCCTCACACAGAAAGATCTCCTTTCCCATTAAAGTACTTTGCAAGTCCCTCTTTAAAAGCCAGTTTCTTTCAGCAAAAGCCCTTCATCACTGACCTTCTTGCTCCAGTCTTTCCTAGTCAAAATGTTTCTGGCGAGCCTGCCAGGTTGGGATGTGGCTGGATGCTCTGGAGTTCAAAGCCCTTTGCGTTGTCCTGCTCTGGTGTTGTCCGTGTGTCCTCTCCCCCACGCAGGCAGCACAAGCAGGAAAACCCCAAATGAGAGGAAAGATGCTGGGCAGTGATGCAGCCTGATGTTGGCAGAACAGGGTTTGTGGCTTTGCCATGAGTTTTCTGCCCAAAAAGGTCATTTTCTATCACACATCTGCAAAAGCCGGAAAAACCTTTCTTCATGTTCCCATGCTTATTGAGGCAGTAGCTAAGCGCTTGGGGCATCACTTCTTTCTCTGCAATTGTATTTGGAAGTGCTAGTTCAAGGGGCAAAACAAACACAATCCACCTTTTTACTGCTCTGTTGGTAGAGCCACATTTGCACTTGTGTTCATCAGAAGGGATACAGATAAAGCTTAGTTTGGCCAGCTGTCCAATTTAGTGTCTTAGGTGGTCAATGGCTAGTGATTAATCTTTAACGTCACCTCTTTTCCTTTCAGACTGACTCCTTAAACTGTTGGGATGTTTCAACACATTTTAAGTAAAATAGTGATGCATTGTGCCAAAGAACAGAGAGCAAACGTGGCAAAGCTCCAGTCTTTGCACCTGTTCTGATTTGCCTTTTTTTTTTTTTTTTTTTTTTTCTGAAGTGCTGTTTAATTGTCTCCTTCATTAGCAGCCTGCTGAATTCTGGTATATGAGGGATTAAAAACACTAATGAATATGGATTATTTCAAATATTTTCCTTTGGGGCCAAGTAGGGAATGGAGAATTTGGAGATACACGTTCATACAATAACAAGGAATGGAGGATGTCTTCCCCTGCCCTTTTAAAAATTTCTCTGTCTCGAAAGAGTGAATATCAAACCAGACAGCTGCTCCAGCCTCGCTGCCTCGAGCACATGTAATGCTCAGACCCAGCCTGACCCTCTCCCTGGATGTGGCTAGAGGCAAAACGAGCACCTCACTGGTATCTTAATTTAGAGGAGTGGGAGCTTCAGCATGTGCGTAACTTCCAGCATGTGCGTAACTTCCAGCATGTGAGGAGCCTCGCTGAAGCCAACAGGACTTAAGCATCTGCTTAAAATTAGGCACGTACCAAAGCAGGAGGGAGTTTTTATGCAATTAATTAACTAATTTTCCTGAGAAGGCCAAGAGAACCCGCTGACTAAGTTACTATGAAAATAAGGCCACTGCCCTCCTTCAGTTGAAATTCCTTGGTATTTAAGGTTAATGTGTCATCTGCAGCATCCAACGAGGCCTGGAAAAATTGTTATTATAGAATAGATGTTCAGCATCTGGTTTTCTTTTGTTTTTCTGTTTTTTTTTGTTTTGTTTTGGTTAGTTATACGAGTGCAGCTTTTCTGCTTTTCAGGAGCAGAGTAGATGCCAATGCCAGTACCATCCGCTGAAACTCTTCCCAAGGATTTTTTTAACCACTTATTGCATCATGACATTCTCACAAGGCTGTATCTTTAAGGTTATTTTTTTTTCTCTTTTACCTTGTTCTCCTTGAACATAATGACATAACATCTGCTAATTCACCAAGGGCAGTGCTGGGCCCAGGAGCTTTGATGTATGGCTAAAACTGGGAAAGGGAATCTGTATTTCCTTAAATCAGCCATCTGTCTCCCATCGCATATTCAAATCAGCCCCTTTCATTTCTCTGGTAAAAGCGACATTTGGATTCTCCTGTCAACATTGCAGAACTAGTTCAGCCGTGACAGGGTAGGACAAAGTAGAGGGAATCCTTTTTGACCTCATTTGGAAAAAGTCTTCTAAACTGCACAGCAAAACGCCTCCTGAAGCAGAGATCCATGCAATGGTTCTCTGATGGGCCAAATTCCTCACCAGGGTAAATGCGTACAATGTCCTCGCAGCAGGTCAGTCAGATCAACAAGGATCTGGTTAAGCTTTTTGTTGGGGAAAGCAAAGGGGCGAGCTTTTCATGGGGGGTTTTCCGCCAGCTCTTGTGCTGTAGAGGCGGGTGTTGAAGCAGATACCCCGTTTTGACCTCGTTTTGGTGCTGGGGAGAGCTGTAAGACCCGCCTGGCACCCAGCCTGCAGCAGAGGGTTCATGCAACCTCCTCTGGGTCTGGAGCGACAGAGGCCTGCAGGGAACATTGAGGTCTTTTTCACCAGATAATAAATCTCTGTCACCAACTGGCTGCACAGTGATACTATTCCTCTCCAGGTGAAGAATCACATGGTCATAAAATTTTGCAATATAAACAAGGCAGACGTGTTCAGAATCCTATTTGGACAGATTTATAACCTCACTATGGAGCAGCAACCTTGCTTGGGCTCTATGCCACCAGCAATTAATATGCATCCTGGACTCTGTTTTCCTTCTGGACAGTGTACTCTTGCATGCTTATGTTTTAGCCTGTAAGCATGAGATTCTGCTGTCTTCTGAGAAAGAGGCTTTCCTGGGAGGCTGGAGCACTGGAAAGCTATTGCTCTGCAGATTGTGTGGATGTGAAAGATGGTGAATGGCCAAATTTGGGAGAATGTGCTTTTCTACCACACTTAAAGCCTCCAGGTTGCTGGGGATGTATCTTTGTGCAGTGGTTATCATAAGGAAAGTCCATGTTTACTGTAGTTGCAGTTCACACTTAGATTAAGATTAGCTGGAGTAACCATGTGTTGACTGTTGACACTGGAGCGTGATCTCCAGCTCACTGCCCTGACTGTGAGATATTTGATGGGAAACAACTCTAGTGTCCAGGTACAAATAAAGATAAAGATCTACACCCGATCTTTAAATGCAGTTTCTCTGCTATTAATTTAATCCAAGCTAATTCAGCAAAACATTTAAATGTAGGTTTCGTATTCAGCATGTGCTTTCATAACTTGCTTTAACTTTATTTTTCTCCTTTCTTGGAACAGCCTCAATTCCCTTCATATCCTCCTCCTCCAGATGCTTGCATGGAGGGGACTATAGCAGGAACCCTCTTTGGAGCCATTGCCTGCACACTCAGGCTTGCCCTTTCTTCATCATTCACAGTCAGATCCACTTGCAAGTTTTCACATCTCTTCACTTTGGAAACTTTGAAAGAATAGCAAAGAAATGAGAGAAAAGGGCAGGGTTTTATCACAGGTTGGGCCAGGGGCCCCAGTCACAGTGCTTGAGCTGGGCACAGGATGTTGATTTGGGCAGCCCCTACCTGGGAAATCCCAGCTTGGCAGCCAGAACCTGCTCTCCCTTCCCCAACACAGCAGCTACTTGCACTTAAGACACTCCTTCCCTTTCCTAGCAGATATTGATAGCATTTGTGTACAGAGTTTTGGCATTGGAAACCTCCTTCTCTGCAGGTAAAGGTTACAGTATAAACCATATATCTAATTAATGACTAATGCCAGAGAACCACTCAAAAGTATCTGTCATCAAGCAGGAGGCAAGATATTGAACACATTAAAATCTATTGCCTTTAGGGTTTGAATGGAAAACAAGCACTGTTGGTTTTTTTCTGGATTATTTGTTATATCATTAATGATCTTTCTCTGTGCTTTTCTGTTGCTGTACAGTTCAGAAAACACATTTTGGTAGCCCAGTAATCCTGGAAACATAGGCCTTAACAACAAAATCAATATGGTTTCATTAGACTTAGTGTTTTGTGTGCAATTATGTCATTTTCTCAACAGCAAGCGGCTGTATTAACTTGGGCACGGAGAACGGCTTAGCTGGGAGCTCACCAAGGCATGCCTAGATGGGAAAGTTGGTGTGCTGGAAAGCAGGGCTTGAATTCACCATGTAACAGCTCTATAACAACTCCCTGTGGTAATGGTTTTGTATGTGTTATGTGTAAGTTTACTTTTCAACCGTATTTTTTGAAGCCATGGAGACAGCAGATGACAAAGGTTGGCTTGTGCTTGCAATGAGAGTTAATCTTGATGATTGGATAGAAAGGTTTTGTAGTAGGTGATTCCATCCCAGGGGCTCTGTGACCCTGCTGCACAATATCCTGAAACAACTTGGCCATGTGGCACTTTTACAGCACATGCATGCTCTAAGCCCAGTAAGATCACCTTTTAAAGAAATAGATTAGGTTAAAGGGCTCTGGTTTTCTGATTAATGCCTTAAGCTGTATTGATCAAGGGACTATTGTGCTGAAAGGCTGGTTGCCAGGGGATTGCCTGACAACTCAAAATAAAGAGCTATTCAGGCTCAGGAGCTGATAGTATACCAACATTAAGGCTAAGGCACGTGATTTGATCTTGTTTACATTTCCACTGCCATTTACAGAGCTCTCTGGTGGTTTGCAAAATTTAATGTTGGATGACAAGAAGCAAGGGTGCAACAGGATGCTTCAGACGGATGTGTGCCAGTGAACAGCATTTTCTGTGCTGGCAAAACCCATGGAATCTCTGCCCTGAAGCCTGTCTTCATGGCTTCATCCCCGCACAGCCCCTTCTCTGCCAGAGTTTTTGGCAGTGTGTGCTCAGAGCCTTTAAAATGAACTCTGTGCTGCAAGGAAAACAAGGAGAGCAAGTTCTCTCCTTTGGGCATCAGGAGGGGAGCAGAGTCCCCCGTGTCTGAGCTGAGACTACAACGAGGTCTCCACCTCAGGATTGTCGGAGGTGAAAGAGCTTTCCTCTAAGGTACCATGAAGGCAAGAAGACTGTCTGTGTATTCCCAAGCCTCTGGAAAGGTGCACAGTGTAGGTGGGACAGAGGTCGTTTGCTTTTTATTTGTTTGTTTGAGGTAAATAGCACACACTATGTTCAAAATAATCTAACTGGTCAAAGCATAGAGAAGACAGCTGTGTTATAACTAAGATTTTCAAGTGAATGCTTCTCCCCACTATTTGAAGAAGGGTATATAAATGCAGACTTACCAAATTTGCTCTTTTTAAATGTGTTTAATGAGATGAGATTGGTATGGTGTAAGGTGGTTATATTAGGAGCGCCAAGAACGGTGGAGGTCACAAACAAAATGGAGTTGTTACATATATGATCAATCTTTAATGTGGATCAACAATCTTCTGAATCTTCTTCCACTACCCAGCATCCCCTTTACATTATTCACATTCGGAGAAGCTCCAGGGAATGGAGCACCCATAAAGTTTCATGCTCTCATATAGGTGCAAATCATTTGTGGGGCTCACACTATTAAAGAGAGATTTGCAGCCATCCAGATGATGGATGGTAGAGGCTCCCGAGCTTTTCTGAGGAGAGCTAGTCATTGACTGCAGAATAAAAGGGAATGCAGAAGGATTACCAGTAGATAAATCCATCACTGGAGTACTAAGATATTATCACTTGGGTTTGGAATATTCTGAATTAGCTGAACAACCTGGCAATTTTGCATCATTTATATGCTTTCGGCTGGCTAATATGACTTTCTAGAAATGGAATGGATAAACTGAGATGTTTTAAGAGGGTCTGCCTCTATAATTCATATAGTTCTTAGCTCTGAATTCCATGAGAAATAATAATTTTCCCCAATGGCACATGCATCTCATATGCACAAAACACAGTCCCAAATGCACACATCAATACAACTCTTCTTCATTAACAGCCTCAGAAGTCCCACATGAGGAAGGTAGCCATTATCATCACTTTAGAACAAAGTAAACTTAGAAACAGGTGCTGCTATTTACCAAATCTTCCAGAAAGGCAACAGTAAGATTGTTTGTTTTTCCACATGCACTCACTGCCCTCTCTCTAGATGAAAGGAGTGATGTTCGAGATGTTAAAAATAAACAACAGATTAGGCCAGTAGAGCTGTAAAATGACACTAAATAAACATCAGTAACCAAAGGAAATCTTCCTGCTTAACAGCCATGTTATATGTCAGACAGAAAAGATCATAAAGAAGGATCTTACTTGAGGGCATCTGCTGGGTGGTGTCATGCAGAGGTCTGAAAGGGTCCCTTAGCAGACGGGACACTGGCTTGCAAGCCAGGCAGACACGCACCAAGTTAGGGCCTATTGGAGGCCTGATCCTCTCTTCTTCTTACTTAACTTCATGTGGACCCAGTGTTTGCTGGCAGACACAGAGGTCCGTTGACATCCCAAGCATCGTCTCAGGCCCTGAAGCAGGAAACCCGCTTCCCAGAGACTGGATTTCCTTCCAGCACTTCATCAGGGGTGTCTATCCTGCACAGTGCGGGGATCCCCGAGGTACCGCCGCTTCAGATGGGTACAGCCATATAGTACCACACCGCTATAGGCACCGCAAAGGCTGCATATGGCTGGCAGCTGCTTCCTCTGCACGAAAGCTCTGGAGCTCCCGCAAGAACAACCACAGGGGAGATCTCATCCTCTGGGGAACTCCAAGATGCTCTGGTCTGCCTACGTGGCTCCTTACCGCAGGGTGGGAGCTCTGAAATCTGTCTTCTGCCAGGGGACAGCAAGGAGATTCAATCTGTATTTTCCCTTCTGCAATGACACACAGTGCAGAAAAGCAGGTAATAGAGCAAGAAAGACATTTAAGCCCAGAAATTGGCTTTTAACTTTTAAAACTGTTGGTACCCGATGCCAGTGTGGAAGGCAGGTGGAGCACCAGGCTGAAAGCGGTGATTGGCAGGGGGGATAACGTGGAATTAGTTGTGTTCAGGGCAGACTGCAGGGAGGCTGCGAAGCAGAAGGGCATCGACTGTGGACCTGGGGAGCCATCTGTGCTAGCCAGGAGCATCCTCATGGACTTCTCGGGAACAGGCTCTCGCCTACAGACCTGAGAGGCAGAGGTGACACAGTCCATCGCTCCATATAAAACTGCCACCTCAAAATGACTCTAAAAAAAATATTTTCTGTTTCCGACCTACGCACAGTGGAAATACAAAAGCTCATGTTCATCTCCAAAAATCCATGATAAATCCTTCTGCAAAAGTCCCTGCCTCCCCACACCTGGGAAGCGTGTGGGGCACAGTGGGGCTGCTGCTGGGGTCAGTGGGAGCCAGGCGTGCAACCCAGGCTGCTGAGCATGAGTTTGTACATAATTCATTAGTGTGTATTTAAAAAGGCATTTGCTCTGTCTTGTGTCGGCCGCACGTCTCGGCCTCTGCCAAACTGCTTATTCTTTCACTTAAGCTCTGCTCTTGTTCAGACACAGGATTTCTAGTAGTTTATTTTTGATTACTACCAGGCTGCTAGAAAGTTATATACACAAAAGTTATTTTCCCGGTAATGCAGAATTCAGCTGGTTTTTGTTTCTTCAGTCCATCCATCAGAGAGATAAAACAGGCTCTTTTTTTCTTTCCACTGTCAGATTTTCAAAGGCTACTTGTAAGCAGGTGCATAAATTACTGCAAAACCGAAGTCAGACAGAGGAAAACCTTAAGTCTGAAGCCTACTGAGAGGGATTATGGAGACTGGAAAGTATGAGTCATGCCATGGCTACTTCTTTTAGACATAGTTAATGCTGCTCCAGGCAGAGCAGGGGAGAGTCGGCTGCAGGGGCACGGTGATCTCTTGTATTTAAAACACAACATTTCTACTCCGGCAAATCTGACCAGAGTTCCAAAAGTTATTTAAAAAAAAAAAAGGAAAGAAGTCAGTGAGATGTATTTTTCCTTTGCTCTTTCCCTGAGGTCCAACTTCTTGGCTTGGTTTCCAAGTGTTTCGGTGTTAAGAATGTGGTTGTGTTTAACAGTGTTTGGGCAGCTGAGCCCCATGGGTGGGAAACTGGGCTGGAGACGGGGACTTTGCTTGGGGTGAGCCCTGAATCGTCGTGTCTGTGGCCACTGTCCTACACAGCTTTGCATTTCGTAGCTCCTTTGCAGTGGGAAAAGGAGGAGGATTTTGTTTTCCTACCAGTTCAGACCCAGTTTCAACCTGGTTCCTGACTAAAGAGCTCGCCTGGCACTCGGGGTGCACCAGCCAGCCCAGGTCTGGGGCGGATGTGTGCTGGAAAAGAGATGAAAGGAACATTTTGGCAAAAGGGTCCACTTAGGTCTGTGCCATTTTTAGATGTTTTAGGCAGAAACAAGCACGATTAGCGCCAGAAGGACACCCTTGCTGAGCAGTGTCATTGCAAGTGTGACAATTTGTTTCAGAAGGACTGTGTAGAGATCTTTCATAGTACATGTGGCTTCTTCATCTGCATTTTAGATTTCACCAGACTTTTTATTTTTTTTTAAGGCATAGATGGTTCCTTTGGCTGGCACAGGTGCATGCAACATCAGAATGAAATGCACAGATCCAGAGCCTCCCTGGGCCCCGGGGTCCCCTCAGAGCACCAAAAGTGCCTGCACAAGAGCCGTTTACTGGCATTGGCTCTGTCCATCAGTGCCCATTCATCTACTCTGCGTTTTTGTAACATGGCCATGTGGAAGGCAGGAGAACGACCTCAGCTCTCCGTTCTTCTCCAACAGCGTTAGTCAGGGTCAGCCTCATATTACCCTCACTGAGAAACTCAGGAACCTACAGGGAGGGCACCCAAGTGCCTTCATTCCTTGTGCCCAGAGGAACATCCGATGAACAGGGACGTGTGGAGCTCCCGGGCTGCTTGCACCACTCGGGATTTTTCATCTCCTTGAAGAAGCAGAGAATAAAACCTGCCCAGGCAGACTGTACTTTGCAGGGAAGGAAGGAAGGTTGATACGGGCTGTCTCCTTCTCGCCTTTCAGAAAGGCAAGCTACATGGAAACGAGAAAACCAGCCTTGCAAGGCTTTTATTTTTTCCCCCTCCCAGACAAACACTGGAGATGGATTAGGCTGAGGAATGCCTTGCTCTTTGGTTTATTCTCAAAACATAACACGCATTCAGAGGGATGTAATTTCTCCGTTAAGTTTACGGCGCTATCTTTGTTAGCTTCATGCCTGGTGATTCACTTGTCACAATAAGAAGCTCAGCAGAGAAACAGGGCACACGGCTCCCCGTTGTGCCTCGTCCCGCGGGCACAGCCATCGCGGGGCTCCGCACCCAGGGCTGGGATGTGTCATGTAGCCAGGGACGGAGCTGCCGCTGGCCCTGCTGGACACGTGTCTGTGCAAGCCCAGGACTCCTTGGAGTGCGGGCTGTCCACTTTGGGTTGCTTTTTGAACCTATTTCTATTCAAAACCTGCAATGACTGTGGAAACGGCTCAGCTTGGGGATGTTTTGCCTCTGCTCTGCCACCTCCCTGGCCCTGTAGCAGCCGTAGGTACCATTCAGGGATCATCTCCTGGAGAGGGGAGATGCCGCCTACGCAGCACCAGGCTCTTCAGCCCGACACAATTAGAGGATTTAAGTGCCAGTTTCCCAAAACCCAGGGGTTTTTTGAGCATTAATTTACATGATGTCGTTACGTGATGACAGCTATGGTGTCTCCCTCTTGCTTCCGTTGACAACTCCTCTCCGTGCTCTCACATTTCCTTCCCCTTGACTCTCCTTTCTCTCCTCCCACATCACCTTTATTTTGATCTCGCCAAGCCCAGGGCACTTCCGAGCCCTGCGACGGGGGTTTTCTCCCTGTCAGCACCACGAGCTCCCCTGTTCACACATCTGCTCCCTGCCTGCACGAGCTTCCTATCTGGTCCCACTTCCTTCCAGTGCCACCCTCGCAGGGCTGTTCAAAATAGCATTGCTAAAACTGTGCCGTGTTCCCCCCTCACTGCATCTTCCCGGGATCCCTCTCTTCCTTTCCTACCCCTCGCTATGTAAAATGTGGGTAATGCAAATTAAAGTGCAGGGTCTCTCTTCCTTTCCAGCTGTAATGAGGGATATTTTCCCCACTGCCTTGGCCTGGCCTGGTCATCTTTTCCAGGACATCCCCACAGACTTTTTTAGCTCATAAATAGCACTGAATTGTGTTCAGAATTGTGGGTAATGAGTGTAAAGAGAGCAAAGCCTGGCCAAGGTACTTTGCACCAGGCATGTTGCAAGAGAAGCGTTTTTCCATCCACACTGTGAGCTGCCAGGGGCAGGCAGGAATGAGGTATAATGCATTATCCATCATTTTAATCAAAAAAGTAAGCTGCTGTTAAAAAAAAATGTTATTTTTACTTTATCACTACGTCTGACTGGCCTGTGAGGTGTTAGATGTCCGCATTTAATCCTGCTTTTTTTCATTATTTATGTGCCATGTGGAGTCTTGGGTGATATAAGTAGCCGCAGCCCTTTGCGTTGAGCACATTGTGCTGCTCGAGGCCAGCCCGGGGGCTGGCACTGCCTGCCAATACTTCTGGAGCTGGAAAAAATAAGCGTTCTTTGGTGTTTTCAGTGAGCAGATCAAATAGTTCACAACCGTGATAAAAATAATTCTCTGCCAGCACTTACAGCAGTCGTACTGAATTCCTATGTGAGAGCAACTGAAACTGTTTCCCTCGTGCTGACTACTATGGTCAGGAGCGCTCCGGATGGTTGCGCCTCTTCAGGGCTTTCGTCGCCGGCGTTGCTCGGAGGACCAGTTGCCAAACGCAAAGTCAGAATTTATGAATCGTATTTATTTGCATTGCCATAGTGCCCGGGAGGCCTGTGCTGGGCCAGGAGCTGTGCTGGGCTGTGCAACCCCAGGTTTCACCATCGGTTTTAGGGAAGAAGCAAAGGAGGAGGAGAGACCAAGGCCATGGGGAAAGGGTCACTGTGGAGGGTGGCCCTGGGCTATTACACTTGGCTGATTTCTAACTGCAGTGAGCCACTGCCCTAAAGGTAGGTTATGTTGTGCATGTAGGAACACACACGTGCCTGCAAATAAGCCCCGAAATGCATGGATGGAGGCAGCCCTGTGCTGCAGGGAATCTGTATTTCACCTCCCAGGCTGCTGCTGAAAACTGCTGTCAGCACGGGTTGAGCAGAGCTTTTTGTTTCTGTTGGCTTAGGATGCAACTTCAATAACAAAAATGCTTTCTCCTGAAAAGATAAATGCTCGCAGCATTGGCAAATTAGTGCATTATCCCCTAGATTAATTACTATAAAGTGAAATGAGATGCTCATTAATTATTCAGAGCTTCACTAGGGATCCTTGGCGTATAATGATGCAAAGGAAATGATAACACTGTCCAAATGGCACCTAAATAACCACATTTGTGTCTGCATCAGCAAAGAGCTCGAGGGAAGGGGACTGAACCCCCTGCCCTGCAAGGAGGAGGTCAGCACAGGACAGACCAGGGCCACCAGGACCCTTCACCACCCTCTTCCTGGGAACCACTTGTACTTTTCCATGCTATGACCACTGAGACTTATTTTCTAGACCTTGCTTCAGTTTCACCTGTATATGTTTCTCTGCATTTGTGGGCAACTCTCTTTTTTTCTCCCTCTTTGTAGTGGGAAATGCTTCTTTTCTAACTGATTAACTGGTCAGATCGCTATGAACATGCCAGTCATGTTATCCCAACACATGGTAATGGAGGGAAGCTGGATAACCAGCCTCTTTGCATGGGCAGACAACAAAAGGGCACGTAGAAAAGTCAAACCACATCACGTGTAAAACCCCTGACTTCAGTAGTGTCATAGCAGGGATGATCTTAGCCAGTGACATTTATTTATGTGTCTCTCAGCCTTTTTGCCAAAAGCTCGGGTGGATAATTGACAGGTTTGGGTGTCTGCTGTTCCTTGTTTGCTTTTTTCTTGCATGCAGGATCATGGCTTTGAAATGCTAATTGCAAACTTTATGTGGTCCGTCAAAGGGAGTTTGAGTTATTTTGATGTATTTTTGATGTGCTCCGGAGCTTCACAATAAAACTTTGAGGTTTACTTAGGAAGGTAAGAAACATTCCCTGTCAAACATGACAGCTAGAGGCAGAGTACCGAATGCCTTGAAAGAATTTGCAGGAACAGCTAAAAGCTGGGAAGTGTCTGCAGGTGGAGCAGCTGCCTCCAGGAGCCCTGCAGAGGTTCAGCTGTCCAAGGCTGGAGGCTGAAGAGAAGGTTTCCAGGGATTGTTTCTGCTGTTGGGTCAAGCAGCAACACCTTTTCTGCTTGTATTTGCTTGGGAGGGAGCTGAAATCATGGTCATGCTCTGGAGCTGGGCTTTATCCCTTCCTCTGCTGCTGTCACACTAGGGCCTCGCTCATTTTGCCCCTGTGTCCTGCTTCGTGATGGTCTATTTAAGCTGAATGTTTTTCTGGGCAGAGATCACCCCTTATCATCTGTTTATGTTGCAGGATAAACCTGCAGGCACAAGTGTAAGACAAGCGCGAAGCACTGTTACTTCAGTGGGCTAGAGAAACTGGGTTGTATTGAAAAGAAACGTTATATAAGGGGCTAAAATTAGCAGGATGGAAAAAGAAGTCTGCTAAATAATCCTGTCTCTCTGTTGACACTAGCAGACTTCCACCAGAAAGAAAGGAAGAGCTCTTTAATTATACTTTTGTGAAGTATTCGGGAAATTAGCAATCGAGAAAATCTCTTGGCTTGGTTTGCGCAGCCCGAGGCGGCTGCTCGCGGGCGGACGTGCCTGGCAGCTCCCGTCCCCGCTCTGCTCCCCGAGCATCCCGGCTTTCCCCCGAGGACTTTTTCCTCCCATGGGTTTTGAGCCTGTTTAAAGGTTTATGCTTCCTCCTTTGAGCCCTCGCCCGCAGTGCCGATAAACTCCAGCTTGTTTGCTGGGATCTGCGTATGCCCGGGGGTCTTGCCATGTCCCCTCAGCTCTGGTGACCCTTTGCACATGTGTGTTACTCCATCTGGGAAAATCCTAGTGAGACACGGGGTAATATTTGTCTTTTGGCTGAGCTGCAAACAGGGTTTCTGTGTCTCTGGAGGACGGGGGAAAGCAAATCCCCTCTCGGGGGACGCGTCCTCGGCGCTCACCTCTGATTTTGCAGCTCTGCGGGAGCAGCCGCTCACGCCGGGGCTGTCATTGGTGGCAGAAAACACCCATTGCGTTGGCACCCACGCGCTCGGCGTGCCAGGGAACCGGGGGCTTTATATATAGGTGGGAAACGTGCTCGAAGGCTGTGGGAGGCAGGCGGGATGCCTTGCACACGCTCCAGCATCCTGCGGAGAGGAGGGAAGAAAGTGTCGCTGCTCCGAGGGACACCAAAACTGCTGCTGTTAACAGGGAGCAGAGCAGGGGTGGCCGGGGACGGGGCCACGCGAGCGAACAGCTCCCTGGCACGGAGCTCCGGTTCATCCGACCCGGAGCACGAGCTGTTCCCCTTGCCTCCCTCCCCAGGGCCTCCCGGCTGCAGCCTGGGCTGGTGAAAAATCCCCTCAACGCCGTTCTCTGACTGCAGGCTGGGCCTCAGCAACATTTTTGCTCTGAGTGTTTTTCTCCCATTAAGCCCCTTGGATTTTCTTAGTGAAAATGTGAGCAGGTTTGGCAGTGCTTTTGCAGAGGTTCCTGGGGGTGGTAGTCCAGGGTCTCACAGCCCTGCGTGTCCCCAGGACTCCCGGGGCAGAAGGGATTTACTAAGGCAGGAAAACATGGAGTAAATGGAGCCAGTTCAAACGCTGTGACCCAGACATGAAGATGAAGGTGAGAAGTGTTCAGAATGTGCTCAGCAAGAGCTGGCATGAGAAGAAGTAGCCTGAGAGAATAGGAATTCCGGGGCTAAAACTGCATGTTGCTGAATTTACCAAGAAATTGGTGGTGGTTCTTGGGGGAGTCAATGACAGAGCGTTGCCCGAGGCTGGGCAGGTCCTGCAGCAATCGCCGTGTCTGTGACAGCAGCGTCTGAGCAAGGGCCACGTGTCTGAGTATTTACCCGTACACGTGGGCTCTGCCTGCGCCAGCCATTGACCCCGGGTCCTCTTTCACCTCTTGCTTTGCTGGGTGGCTGTAGAAGGGCAGAAGGGAAGATCCACTGATGAGAATGGGCTGAACTATTTTTTTGGCAATCCCAAGCCACATAAATTGCTGTAAAACTCAGGTTTTTGTTTGGAACTTTCAGCTCAGACAATGAAAAACAGGACTCCCAGGTCAAATAAATATTCTCTTTTATTGATGGAAAAATAAACACGAGCTGCTTAAATATCTGTAGAGCATAATTTATTAACCACATGAGGATGTAAAAACACAAGCCCACTGTGATCTCAATAAAAGCATGACCCTCGGGAGTGCGCAGAAGGCTGGGAGAGGTCAAGATGGTTAGAGCTGGAAAATGAAGCAGTTGTAGTTTCCATGCTAGGACATCCCACAAGCAGCTTCTAATGTCTCCATGCAGTACTGTATAGGACAGAGCTGGGATGTAAATCACAGCCCTCAGTAAGATTTCCAAATTCCCATTAATGCTCCAAAATGGGAAGTTCTAGCTGAGGCTCTCTGAGCTCTGCTGGCAGCAGCAGAGGCAGCCTGGTCTCAAGCTGTGAGTTGTGGACACGGTTGCATCGCCAGCCTCCTCCCAGGGAAGCTCCTGCAGGGTTGAGCTGCTCTCCTCCCTTAGCACTGACCCCTTCTTGCCCACATCCGTGGTGACAGACCTGTCTCTGCTTGGTCCTACAGACCTGAGGCTCGTTCTGTGCTCGCTCTATGCAAGGTAAGATGAATGCAGAAGAAAACTTGGCACATTTTGTACTCAAACATCATTATGTTTCAATTGATCTGAAAGGGAAAGGCCTTGGCCTGTCTTAGAAAGGGGCTAGTTTTGAGATGGTTCTTAACGAAGGAACAAATATGTGTGTGTGCATGTGTGTCTTCACCCATTAGCTCTACCTGATGGTTACAGACTGTTCCTACATGCATATGGATATTTGGAGCTGCAAGGGCAGATTTACATATATCTGAATATTTGACCAAATGTAGATAAAAGCTGGGTCCAAAATCTCAAATGTTTCTTGGCAAGAGAGTACAGTGCTGTTTCCAATTTGGAATAATGTTGCTTACTCCTGGAAACCTATGCAGCACCTCTGAGAGACTGCAGTGCTCCGGATCTTTTAATTATCACCCTCGTTCAGCGCCTAATGGCTGCAAACCTCCCTCTGGTTTGGTCTTCTCTGTCTTTGACTGGAGAGCCTGGAGAAACAGCCCTGTGCTATGAGGACAACTCATGTCCTTCCTAACGAAAATCTACAGCAAATGGGTGGTGGGAACCAGACCCTCGAGAAAGCAGAGAAAAAGGTTGCCAAGTAGAGGCCGTGTTTTCAGAAGAGCTTCCCAGCCCATGGTGAGAAAGGGAGAGCTCTGGACATGGATGTGAGTGTCCAGTGGGAGCTGGAGTCTCATCCCTTCACTAAATCAGGCTCCTTGCCTGTTTTCAAGGCAAGTTTTCAAGGGCTTTTCCTTCAGCATCATGGAAATACAGGGGAAGATTCTAACATATTTTATTCGTGGGGGAGACTAAGTGACTAAATAATGGGTCAGCTGAACACATTATTGCAAGCATGCAAACCCAAGAAGGAAAGAGCTTGAAAAAAATGTAAGTTTACCCTTACAGTCCAGACTTTTCCATTTGGTGTAATACTGATTTTAATCAATTCCAGTCGTACTGACCCATGGGAAAAATATCACTTCTCCCTAAGAAAACAAAAGCAAAATTTAATTCCATGTACCTTGCTTTCCCTTTTCAGCAAAATCTCTGCAGAGACAACTTTCTTCTGACTTGGGAAAGAGCAGTTTAGAAAATAGTTGGGAGCTGGTTTAAAGTAGCCATAAATCTGAAAAGAGCTTTTGCAATTTTCTTTTTTTTTTCAATTAAAATATAAGAATTCACTTTAGTTGTGCTTACAACCAAGATTTGAATTTCAAAGTTCTCTCTTGGCATTTTCTTATTCTGACACTTCACGTACAGACTCGTCACATAAAAAGACTCAAACTTTTTCTCTACCACGTGATTCCCCCAACTTTTCTCCCTCCTGTCAGGGGGATGCCAGCTTTGTAGATGTGGCACTTCCGTACAGCTTCAGAAGCCTCTTGCATCCAACCGGAGCTGAGACCCAGTTTGGAGTTGTCGGCATAAATTATTTGATAGAGCAGAGCTCCAAGCTGCGAGTGAACCTGGGTGAGCAGGAGCGAGGCTGCTGGGAAGGGCTCAGTGCACATGGAAGAAACTAAGTCTGTATGTTCCAAAATTGCATCAAATGGTGAAACTCCTGCAGAGCAATTTTCTACAGACAGAGCCGTTGTGCAAATAAACTACCTGAGCAGTTACATCCAAAATGACAAGCAGCTGGGCAGCGTTCTGGTCTTATTGATGTAGGAGGGGGTTTTGGGGCTCTTCTACTTGGCACTCAGATACCATTCTGGCTTTACAGATCTAGGAGGGAGTTTTGGAGGTCTTTTATTTGACACTCAGGTGTTAGTAATGTCCTTACGATCCAACCAGCCCAGCCTGGTGCTAGAGACATGAGTTCCCAAGACCAAAGTGTCCTTGCCTGGCTGTCACTTGAGTGCAGAAATACCTCTAAGTGACATCCCATGTTCCTGGCTTGCCCTGGCCATACTGCAGCAGCAGCAGGGTTCAAAAACTTAGCTTTGGAAGGAGCCTCAAAAACATACCCTGGTATTCAGGAGAACCCAACATTTAAATCCTCACCACTCAAAAGATAGAAGTTGATTTTTTTTTCTTTTCTTTGGACTAGAAAAGAAACCATGAAATCCTCTGTCTCCAACGCTTGCCCTTGCTGGGAATTGGGCTGGCCTTTTCCAGCTGCCCAATTCTGTATTCTTTCACAGAAAGCTTCTGCTTTTCCTCAGACTTCAGCATCTTCCTAGTCTTCCCTTGCGCTCCTGCTCTCAGCAGGAGTCACATGCACATTCTGTCCCACTTCACCTTTTGAGCAACTTCAGATTTAGAATTTCAGGAAAAAAATGAGAATACTGTTCTTTCAGTCTGGCTATCTCTGCAACCTCAAGTTAAAACAACTCTTTTTAAGTCCTTATCAATAGTGAAAACATGCCAATACGATTCTTATCGCAGCTACTTTTATTTCCAAAAGTTTACAAGGGAAAAACAAACTCCTTTCTCTCCCCTCCCTATTTCCCCTTCTCAAGTTTGAGCAGTTGCTGGGTGGCTGAGTAGGCTCTGCTCTCTCTTCCACGGCAAGAGATACAGCATGGAAAGGCAACCTGCAGAGCTTGCTTTGCGAAGCTCTTAAAAAGGAGCCAGAGCTAGATGCTTATAATTATTTGGAGGCACTGTTTCTAAAGAGAGATGCTAAGATCCTCAGAAGAGCTTGGAACGCAGAGTTATGCATATTGTCTACCCTGACTATACCGGCTCTTGGGTTGGCTGCACATGGTGAACGGGTCATTTCTTACAAGGTCTGTGATTATACATCTAAACCGGTGAAAAACTTTGTTGAAGGCTTTGTCTTGCCCTCATTTGAAATATGGGAGAATGTAAAACTTGGAGAAAAGTTTTACATTTACTGCTGGTTGGTGGGAGTTTTGCTCCCTTTGCTCTCTACCTCTAAAACATGTTCTGCATCTCCCAAGCCCATCTACTCCCTGGGCCTGCTGTAGCTAAGGGCAAGGGCCTCCAGGCACTTGTTTCATGAGTTTTCATCTGTCTGTGCACGAGGAGAAAAAAAGTTTGGAGAAACAGAGTCAAGGAGGCAGGGAAAGCAGGGGAGGTATTCCCCCTGTGCAAGCCTTGGGAGCGTGATCCCAAGAAAGGAGCAGTTGGGGGTTAAATGTTGGCTAACGTTATGTGTTTAACCTTAACCTTAACCCTGACACATGCTTGGAGCTATAAGCAAGGAAACTTCATCCCTGTTTCTTTTCAAGGAACCAGCCTGTTCATTCTGCATAAATAAGCAGGATTTCATCAGGGAAATGCCTAAGTCCTGTGTCAGGTTTTCCTAATAATTGGGTTATCTTGTAGGGCCTCAAACTTTGATCCAGATCAAAGAGGGATGTCTGGATGTCAGAAGAAGGATCCAGTTTCAAAGAAACAAGATGTGAGCTGCTACTGCTGTTGAATTCAATGGAAAAAATAAATGAACTGTGCACGTAAGCCAGGACTTAAGGCTAAAAGACTTTAAATGAAGACTTAAAACAAGAGGTGGAGATTTTGCAAAAAGTATTAAAGTAGATCTAAGACTGCAAGAGACCTTGCAAAAGGAATTAGAATAAGGTTTGAGCAAATTCTAATAAGAAACCATAAGCTTCACAAGACCAAAAAAAAAAAAGAGTTAAAGGGGCATCTGGAAGTTTCCCAGACAAGGAAAAGATAACTTGCAGGCAGAGGTGAAGTTTGTACTGGAGAGGGGGCTGCAAAGCATCCCTGCAGGCTGCCAAGCACAGAGGTGCTGGCCCTCCCGCTTGGGACTAGAAGGTTATCTGTGAAGCACAGGAGTCCACGAGACCTTAGCACAATGCAGAAATTTCTAACCAAGATGAGCTACAGCAAGAAGCTAAGGAGCTGAAAAAGCACCTACAAAAGAAGAACTAAATGGCCAAAAAAAGATCAGACCCCTGACTGAAACAGAGGCTGGAGATCTAATACCAGGCCAGGAGTTTGTTGCCATTTTCTTTACTATCGATCCACAGAGGCCCCGAGAAAGAGGTCAAGCTATCTTAGCTCAAGGAGTCCTGAAAAGTTCCTGAGAACACTGACTTGCTCGGTTCAAGTTCACTGATCGTGCCAGTGGCCAGAACTTGAACGCAGAGGTTATTCCCAGCAGCTAGTCCTGGTGTTGCATCTCTGCTGGTGCTGCAGAATTGAAGCAACTGAAATACTGATATCAGGGCACTCTAACAGACAGGTTTGAAGGTTAAAAAGAAAAAGAAAAGAAAGTCTGTGTGGATTGCAGTCTTTAAATCCTGAAATTTCCAGGCATCCACAGGGACTTCTAAAATGGCTTGGTACTAGATGAGCTTGGAGGACGTTTACTGGCTTTAGGCTGCGAGTCAAGATGCCAAAGGGACTCAAGAGTGGGGACCTTCATCTGGTGACAGCAAGGGACGTTGACCTCTGAGAGCGCTGCTCCCCTTTAGCAGCTTGGACATGGGGTGCTGCTGCCTGCTCTTTGCTTTAGTTCTGGGTAGAAAAAAAAACACGTGAAAACCAATAGAAAGCTAAGGAAATGCATGAACGTGCAGTAGTTTAAGAAACTGTTAAGAACTCTTGAGTTGGGTGCTGGCTGCTGGAGGTGGAAGGGAAGATGCTCTTAACTGCTTTTCCCAGGCAGAGGATGGGAAACATGTCCTTTAACCAAGCAAATTCCTGGAGTGGGTGTGCAAACTTCTTTCACTGCTGGGCAGTGATGTGATAATAAGGTGAAATGTCAGAAAGTAGTGACCAGTCTGGGTGCTGAGCCTTGGTTGTTTTGTATGTCAAACACACTGTACCATATTTTGATAAAGATATTACATTTTTTTATTATTTTGCCAGTAATTAGATGCTAATCTCATGTAAGGTCTCTCTTTCTGTATAGTCAAATTAAGTGTTGTTATCTTACAACAAGGGACCATCTCTGCTTGACGGCACAAGGGCTTTGCAGCAACAGAAACTGGTATGAGCTTGGCATCTCACTTCAATGCTAGATAATTTGAAGTGATTAAAGACAGATTAGCCAAGCACAACAAGTGAACATAGCACTGGATGGCAAGGATGTACCCAGCACTATGAACTGCTGCAGGACTGTTTCTTGTGATGCTCTTGGAGCTTTAACTCCTGGGCTTGAGCCTCCTGGGTTCATGGGATGGAGCAAATGGAGCTGGATGAGGTGCTCTATGGCCCCATAGATAAATGCTAAAATCAAAATTCATGATCTGTTCTCAGGTGAATGAAATCTGTCCCTTTCCTCTCCCTCCCTGCCCTCGTAGATTTGCCTGCACTGTACTTTGGCAACATTTAAGTGTTGTTTGGTCAAAATGATTCCTAGTTGGCTTACAAAATACTTCCTCCTCTCCTGAAGGAAACAAGCAAGTCAAATGACCTGAATATTAAATGGAAGAAGCATGAAGCTAAGCCCTGTGGAGAATGACTCTTACATTATCTTTGTATACACTCCTCTTCCCCCGTGCCTATCCCTATTTTCACTATTTGGACACGTCTCAAACAGGGCATGCTGTGAGAGCCCTACTGCCCCAGCGGGGCTCTTTCCCCAGGCCGGCACTGCTGCTTAATCTTGAAGCCATCTGATAAACTCTGGTTGCAAGAACTGCATTTAGCCGCTTATCAGTTTGTCAAAATTTCCCTTGATAGCTGTTTCAGTTAACTTGTGTGCATCTTCCCTGTTCTTCTTGCTTCCTACTCCCATGAAGCTTTATTAAAACAATAAATATCAGAATGGGAAATTTGGCTGAAAAGTTAGCAGGGTCCATGTTAGAGTACCACTCTGATAGCATGATGTAAAAGGGTGTTAGAGTACCGCTCTGAGAGCATGATGTAAAAGGCTTGGGTGTTAACACCTAAATTCATCTGCAAATCTGGGCAGAATGTGGGGTTTCTGCTGCATTCGCTGTTTCGGGGCGCTCACCGAAGCCTCTCAAGCCTGTGCCAGCCCCAGCACCAAAGCTGCTTTCAGTCTTTGAGCCCTCCAGCCTCCCACCATGCCTTGAAAACCAGTTTGTGCCTCTGTTTGCCCGTGAGCCCTGCTCAGTCCCTACCCCGTGCCTTATTGATGGTGCCTTGTGACGCCCTGGTGAGAGAGGGATGTGGGGAGAGACTCTCTGAATCACTGTCTGCCTGCAACAGGCAGAAATAGTTCTTTCTTTTTCCTTTCAAGTCTCAGAGCGCCAGGAAATACCCTTTGTGGCAATGAATGTCATTGAAAGAATCTCGTTAGCTGGGGACAGGACTGAAATATAGTGGCATAAAGCAGTTTTTTTTTTTTTAATTTCCGGATGCTGGTCCTTTTGTGCTTGGCTTCATTTGCAGCGAGTTTCCTCCGTGCCACGTTTCGGAGCCGTTTATCTTCATCTTGCAGGCGTGCCGAGGATCCCGCGAGGGCTCGCAGGGGTAATTTCCGCGCCGAATGCCTGGCGGAGGGAATGCTCTCAGCCGAGTCTTCCGCAAAGGGCATTTGCGGGGTTTCCATGGCAGCTGCTTCCACTGCCGGAGCTGCACACTGCGACTGGGGACACTTCAAAAGGCCTCAAAGGCGAATCCAGGCACCCCTCTCAGCTGGAGCCTGCACAACTCCCAGGAAAAGCCTCCTGGGGCCTTTTACGGAGAACAGGCCGTGTTTTTGTCACCGGGGCAGGCTCATGGGCAGCTGGCACCTACACACGGTGTCGCTTGACCAAGGAAAGGGTCCGTGTCCTCCCCGCGCGCCCGCGTTCCCTCACGGCGAGCGGTGCCGCGCGCAGGCCCCGGGGCAACCAGCCGGGTTCACAAGCAGCGGCCACAGAGCGCGTTTAGCAGCACTGCATAAGCCGGAGATTTGCAGACACAGGCGAGTTCTTGTGCTGTGTCAAAGAGCAAAGCTCAGCTGGAGCTGGCGCAAATCTCCTCCTCCTCAGGATCAGCCCCTGGTGCCAAAACGCTGTTTTGTTTTCAGAATATTTCAGCTTTTTTTGTTTTTTCCCAGTAGGAGAGCTTAAGTAAATCCTGGCATAAGGACACCATGTCAGGGCTACGGACTTCACTGGACAGGGTTTTTGTCAGCTGAGGAAACCCTGAGGCATTGCAAGTGGGCAGGTTACCTCTCAGCGTGAGATGTCTTTGCAGGCCAGCTTTGAAGAGCCTGTTCAGATGTGTAGGTTCCGACCTTTCTAATACGGGATGGGGTGTAATATCCTCCATGGGCTGTGTTTCTGTAGGCTCTCTTGAATAGGGAGTACAAACCTCCTGGGGGTTAAAACCCCAGCACTGTGGCGAGGACCTCCTGCCAAAACAGTCCCTCTGCCAAGGCTGTGAGATTGAGCTTTCTTTCTGACACAGTGTGTCTTGCATGTTGTAAACACTTGCCTGAACCCTGCCCATAAATCAGCAATATTTGCCCAACCTGCAGATTTCCAGGCTTTTAACAGATTGCTCAGTGCGTGTTTTTGCCCTGCAGATGAGGGCGAGGCAGATCAGGGCAGGAAGCTCTCCTGACTCAGCAAAGGGATCTGCTTCCCTGTGGAGAAAACCACCATGGGCTCTGAGTTTTCCCATGCTTCTCCTGTAATACCAGAGGTGCTCGTTTGGGCAGGAAGAGCACCTCTCATCAGGGGTGTGTGGAGTAGCTCCTGGTAGGTTTGAAATGGTGAGGGGAGGACATGCATGGGGAGCTCAGATCTGGAGAGATGAGTCTGGCAGCAAGAGCCTGGAGAAGTGAGCAAAGAGGGAAGGTTCTGAACAAATCTGACACATGGCCACTAGGACACATGGCTCCCAGGTCAACAAGGACTCCAGCACTAGTCCATCTTATCTGGCAGTGGCTCTTCATATCACCTCCTTCCTCATGATGTTGTCCTGGTGCACCATGAGGGACTGTGTCCACTGATGCTGAGGCATCTTGATCCGCAAACACATCTTTCTTCTCTCCCTTTCTTGTGACTCTGGTTTTGCCTCTTGAATTTGCCAGGTTCCTGGGTTAGGAATCAGTGCTATGTCAAATGCTGCTGCTTTCCATATATGCGATCAGCTGCTTTAGGATTTACGAAATGTAGCACCAGCACCTAATTTCCATGTTGTGTTAGCTCTGTGGTGCTGGATCAGCACAGTCTGGTTTGAGTTGCCCTGGAAATGGGTTTTTCATCATGTATTGACATCTCTTTCTGATGGGTGGGGAGGTGTAAGAGACAACAAGGGCCAAGCTCAAAAATCTGGAGCTGTTTGGGGGATGGCGTCAGCATCCTTGGAAACTGAGAACATGTCTTCTGTGAGCTCAGTGGTTGACAGCACTTTTAATACTTTGTGGCTCAGCTCTGTCATAAAGATAAATGATTATTCCCTAGGAAGGGTCTCCACCAGGGATCTGTAGATGCAGCCATGGAGAAGCCAAGGAGCAAGTGGAGGCCGTGTCCAGAGGACGTGTGCTGAGGAGTGGATCTGCCGGGCAGGTGTCTGACAGCCAGTGCATGACCTGGAGTTGGCTCCTGTCTCCTCTCTCTCCAAAGGGCGAGGAGCAAGTGGGAGGGGGTTACCCTAAAACATGTCTCATGTCCTTGTTAGGGAGGGACCAGTTGCATTTTGCCTGGATTAACAGTGTGCTGTGCTCCACAGTGCACGTCATCACTAAAAATGTGTCCTGCCTTGTGTCCTCAGGGATACCACCAGATCCCTTCTTCATCTCTTTTCCTTCATCCCCAACGGGGTGAAGAGGGGACAGCTTAGGAGAAACCCTCCATATTTATCCAAATGTGGCCACTGAAGGGTGCAAGGGTCCTGCTGCTTCTGCCCCCGCTCCACACGTGTGTGCGGGACACAGGGTGATGCCCATCTCCTTGTGGCCCGAGAAAGCAGATCAGCTCCTGCGTTTTCCCCCTGTGCTCCCAGAGCAGGCACTTTCCAACCCGTGTTTCAGTGCTGTTCTGGCATGAGTCGGAGCTGTGTGCTTCTGACCAAATTCTAAAAAGGAATTATTTATGTCTCATGCATATTTCTGGGCTCGACTGCCAAAAATGGCAAGCAGCACTGGGGCACCCTGATAGCACCGTTGATGGAGGAACAGCCCCGGCTGGTGACAGGCAAACAAACAACCCGCCAGATAGCTCGGGTGTCAGGTCTCCTCTGCAAAGGGACAGAGGGCACCAAGGGGGGTCAGCCCGGGAGGGGAGCGTGTTCGTGGGAGACAAGTAGCTCCAAAATTACTGAAGGTTTCAATCTAGTTTCTCTTCTTTTCCCTGAAGTGCTTCTTTAAAAAAAAAAATCATCTTTTTTTAGCTCTCTGTAATGCATAAAAATAGCTGATATGTTATAAGAGAGACGGAGCCGTGCCTGCCTGAAGAATCAGTGTCCTGGTTCATATCCTGCAACGTTTGATTTCAGTAATGCCGGCTCATGTCTGCGGAGGGGAGGCAGGGTTGGCTTTTAAAGGTTTCAAAACACCGAAAGGATTCGTGTCCCTCAAGACGGGAGCAGGAAACTTGCTGTATTTTGCTTCCACATGGTGGTTTGCTAAATGTTTTTAAGCTCGGCAAGGGATGCAGAGGAAAGGGCAGAAGCAGCGTGTGCAGGGCTCGCGCTCCCAACGACCAGATCGGTAGCGCTCCTGGACTGGGGGTGTTTAGATCTTGTCTGGAGCTTTGCATGGCTAGGGCTGTGCCTCAGGAAATGCGGTTGTACCATCCAGGCCGCTCAGCAGAGCTAAAGACTGAACCGCTCAGGGACATTTCAGCTGAACCACATTTCAGTCGTGATCAAATTAAAACATTATGTGGGACATGTTAATCCAGAGCCCAGCTGGAGGGATGATCTTGTTTTGCTTAATTTTGTTATGTTAAATACAGGTGTTACACTTAAACATAATTTCTTTATTATAATTAATATTCAGATTATCTTGTGCATCAGTCTTGCTAAAGCATAGCATTTCCATAAGTCAGCATTGCCTTGGACTTTGTTCTGTGAGCAGTTTCCACACTCGTGGCTTTCTTCTTTTAATACAGAATGATTTTATTACATAAACCTCTAACAAGCAGGGCTCCCTGTGGTGGAAAGTCTGGTTTCTTCTCATATGACTTCATTGCTGCCCAGCTCCAGACGCGCTGCCCTGGCTTTGCTGGGGCTGCTTCAACCCCCTTAGCAGTGTCCTGGCAGTGGAAATTTTGTCTTTTCCTTTTCCCTATAAGTTAGAGCAGAAAATGCTGTTCCCTGAAATATTGCTAAGTGTCCGAGATGCCGCTGCTCCCGGGAAAGCTGCGGTTCCGCTTCCCGGAGGCACCTGGAGGCTTCTTCCTTCACTGGAGGAATCGCGCGGAGCACGGAGAGGGACCTTGGCTTTCCCATGTGCAGCGTCCTTGCCTTTGCTTCCTTGGTGACAGAAACAGCTCACTTAGACACGTACTGAAAATATTAACAGAATATTTTTCTGGCTGAAAGTACAGCTTTATCAAATTAGTTTTAGTTAGACATCTTTTTTTTTTTTTTTTTTTTTGCACTTTTCTTTCTTATTCACGTACTGATGAAACATTTCCCTAAGGTAAAACACTTTGTTTTCAGATACTAACAGTATTATGGTATATTGTGCTTGTTCTCTTGATAGTTTCAATACAGTGAAGTAAACTGCTTCAGCATCACTCCAGTCCAATCTTTCTTTGTTTCTGTTCCAATCGGAAGTTCTCTGGAACATGAATATCTGTGGCCACGGGTGTGTTTGTGCACGTGTGAGTGTACGTACACACGTGCTCTTGTGCACATGGGAATGCAAGATGCATTCCCGCACATAACCACCCGAGTCATCACTTAGCAACTCTTTGGTTCATTTTGTTAGGGGGTTCCTGTATTTATTTTTGAGGCCTATTTTGGTGACAGTAACTTATCTGAAGATCAATTTTAGCTTGCAGTCTGTCACTTTGTGCTGTGGGTTTCTGCCGCTTTCATTTACTGGGATTATGTCTCCTGTTATTGTTATGCATCTTTCACTGTCAGAATTCAGGCCTCTAACTGTTAGCTTTAAAAAAAAATCCTGCAGATTTATTCTTCCCTGTGAAGGTGACTGAAAACAACCCTATCTCTTTAAGTGACAGGGGAGTGGTAGAATTTATTTGGGAAAGAGGTTTGTTTGTTTAGTTCTGGAGAGGACGTGTTTAACCATTCCTTGAACCGTTCAGTCTGGAAGCTCTCCATCTGGGACTCCTTTTGTTCTGTTCCCTGGGGACAAAAGCAGTTACACGGACAACGGACCGTGTTGAGATGAGCATGCTTGAATTCCGTCTTTTTCCCTTTAGCTGTTCAGGACTGTTTTGCTTGGAAAATGAGATGCAAATATGCTAAATTTGCTGCTCTGTCATGAGGAGAACGATGCAGAAGGTCACAGTGTGATGTTCTGGAGCAAGTGCCACACGCTAGGACAGGGCCTTTCTTTGATAGAGATTTCAGCTCAGTCAAGGCTGAGCATCCCCAAGAAAAACAGATGGATCCTGCATTGCAAAACAAGAGAGAGCACGGCCAGCATTCACTGTGTGTCCCCTCTCCCCACGCTGGGGATGACCGACTGGAGCACGCAGCCTTTTCCTGGGAGACAGGGACAGCAGAGCCAGGAGACAGCTATTTTTCAGGCTGTTTGCACATTAGCTGGTGCACACAGATAGCATCGAATCAGCATCATGGCAAGCGGGCAAGAAATAATTCTTTCTTTGAGATCCTGTGGTCTGGAAGCTGAGGCAGATCTTGGTGTCAGTAAGACGTTTCCTCAGTCGCTCCTTGCTGCCTGAGGTCAGAGCTGATGGATCCTCCTGCGGATGCGTCTCCTGCCTCTGGGCAGTGTCCTGGTGCCTGCAGGTGCCTGGGTTGAACAAGGTGAACATGCTTCTAGGTGATTCCCAGGCTCAGCCTCCTCCCAGAGTGATTCCTTTGACATGAGTCTTGGGTGATGCGAACCAGCTGGTAAAGGGAAGTGCTGAGCACCATGATGGGGTTCATGGCATTGCACAGGGCTCAGCTGAGATACCAGTTCTGGAGCCCACTCACAGGACACCCCTTGATGCCTTGTGCTGATGGAGGCGGCAGTGAGGATTGCTGTGGTCCCAGTAAATCTGTATGGGCATTGGGACCCTGTGACATCCCTGGTTGCCCGGCCTGGGCCCAGAAGGATCATGGTGCAGCACTGCAGTCTCTGTCTGTGCCGGAGGGTGCAGAGCTACTAGTTTCCCCCACGTTCCCCAGAAGCTGCAGTTGTGCTTGAGCAGTCAAAGTCTTGTAGAAAGCACACCTAAAAAGACTGCAAAACCAAGGGAACATGGATTTTCTTGCAGGTCTCAGGGCTGAGTGTGCACTCACTGTTCACCTGCCTCTACCCTAAAACTCAGCAAACAAGGAGACGTAAAGAACAGAGGCAGAGAAGAATCCCATCGATCATAACCACGACAGACCAGCCAGCAGCAGCGAGGAGGCTTTATTTCCATGCTGATCAGATCAATCCCACTTTGTCAGCCGTGTTACCTGGATTGAAAGAGGCCATAAACATACGGGAGCAGAAAGAATCCCATTATTAGGCACTCATAGAAGGAGATATGCTCCATAGAAGACCCAAAGAAGAGTTTTTGCCCCTTCAATGCATAAATGTCGATTCCTCTGAACTCAAGTCCAGACATCTGTAAAGTGTCTCTTGTTATTTCCTCTTCCCCAGCTTTTTGATATAGCACTCTTGTGACAACCTGTGTCATCTTCTGTCAGATACAACAGCTTGCATTGTGTTATTGCATCTCGCTGCGTGAGTGTATTGCTTAGGATAACATGGCGTGACTCCGTACGGCAGCCCGAGCGGATGGGAACACACGGCTGTGTTGGGAATGGAAATGCATTTCCCCCACCCTCCCTCCTTCCCCCTTCAAGTGTTTCTATCCTGAGTCAGAGAAAAGTTCAGGACTGTAATGCCTGAGCAGGAAAAGGGTTTTCTAGAAAAATCCCAGTATGGAAGAAATGTAAATAGAACTGGATCCCCAGTGGGACAGCAAAGAAATGTGACTGTAATTTCTTCAATGGGCAAATGTTTGGATAAAATCTTAACTTGTTCCTGGAAATTTTGGTGTTTCCCATTAGGTCTTTTTTTGGTTGAAAATTCCTCCCTTTCTCTCCTATTCTATCAGCTCCTATCACATTACCAGAGTTAAGTACAAACGATGTAATGTCAGTCCTTGAAATGAGAAATTTGCCTTGACTTTAATGGGATTAAGACTACGTCTTTGATCTTCAGGAAAGCCAAGCTAAAAGGCAGCAGTGGATGCTAGTGAATAACATGGCAATTTCAAGATATTTGACAAATGCTCAATTAGATTCTGTATTAAGCTGAGTAATAGAGGGAAGGAAGAAAATTGCTGCTTTGATAACACAGTACTGGGATTCACTGTGTAGATGACCTTTAGGGACAGAATAGCGTGTGGTTGCTTATGATCATAAAACTTAGAAACACGGATGTATGTCCCTGGCAGAGAGCTCCAGAACATATCTCAGCTCTCTTCTCTCTGTATAACAGTGGTCACAGGTAGGTGGGTACTTTACAGTTAAGAAATAACCTATAAAACTACAGGAAAACAAATACGTTGCGCTATAATGACTATCTGCAAAGGGACTTCAGTGCAAGTCTTGTGATGGCTTGGCTGCTGGTTGAAGTCACCTCTGCTGGAATCATAGGATTGCACAGGAGTTTCAGCTTGCTTTGAAAAATAGAAAAGAAACTCTTAGGTCCTTGTGAATGCAGAAGAAAAAAGCCTAAAGATAAGAAACCTGGAAGTTTTCTTTTCCAAGCAAGTAAAAAGCCTGAAGCAAGTGTATTCATTCCAGCCTCATGATCTGAATGCTGAATGTTAGCAATATCTCCCTGCGGCTGTGATTCACGGAGCGCTTGGCGTGTGTGCAGCTCCCTGTGATACCACCTGGCTCACACAGCCGCTGCCCCGCGCCGTGTGACGGGGTCCCCGTCACTGCTCGTCCCCAGCCGGGGTGGCCGCGGCCCAGCTCCTCGCCCCCGCGCGCTCCCTGCGGCTCCACGAGCCCTGCGGCCTCTCAGGAGCTTCGTATGGGCACAGGCATCAAGTTCTGCGTTAGTTTTCCCAGCAATTCCCTGACTTTTCCAACCAGTGCTTCTCATGAGGTTTGTGAGCAAGGGAGCAGGCTCTGTTGCTTGTTTTACACGTGTCCCCCTATGCCCCTAGGCCCAATTCAAGTACCATTCAAGTGCAAATCTTACTCTTTCAGGTGCTTTCCAAACTTACCTTTTTGAAAGCGATTGCCAAGTGCCCTTCTCCTAAAAATGAAGGATACGTCATCAGGGAGACAGAACCTGGTCATCCTTGCAGCTCTTCTTCAAATGCTTCACACCTTTAGCACTATAAACACCCCTGGAGCCCCTCTTCCCCCTTTGGCTTATCTGTCGAGACATTTTCTCTGCTTGCTCCAAATAAAAATAGGTCAGTTGTAAGTAATTTATTATGTGATGATTTTACTATATTTTGCCAGACATAAAATTCTTACAGTTGTAGCAAATTCTGGTTTTGGACAAGTAATGGTTCTGCTCCAGTTATTGTAGCATTTAGAAAAGTTTCTCTTGAGCATTTTTTCAGAGATCCCAAATCTTGTTCATCCTACAATGACTAAGCAAGACAGTCAATGAAGTGCCACTTCATTGACTGAAAAGATGGAGTATGAAAAAATAATCTAGACACTGGTGGAGATTTACATCTTAAATAATCTTCTATCTAAAAATCTAACCTCTGTCTACCCTTTGAGTTAGGTGAATGTTAAGACTGCCCTCAATTTTTTACTTTAAGATCTGCAGATCTGAGATACCTTTGACTTATCTGCCAGATTTTCCGAGCGCTCAGTGGTACATCTGAATGCTGAATTTGTGGCTTGTTTATGCCCATTGAAACTATTTTCATTTTTCTGCACGTCTTAGCAGTCAGCAGGTGTTTGGCTTGGGGAATTATGGGTCCCCTTGGTCTGCAAATTCAACGTAAGTCCCTTGCTGAGAGAAAATCAAGGGGAAGAGAGAATATTTCAAGGGCTATCGAGCCTGGGGAGCTTGTCACCCTAAGCTCCATCTGCATTCAGCAAGATATACAGAAAACATACAGAATCTAAGTGCAAAGTAAAAAGTGACTGTTTTCTTCTAGCTGTTTTCCCTTATAGCCCCTAGATTTTAAACGCTGGTAAATGCATTTTGGAAGCTCCCATAGGCTTCATTCAAAACAGACCTATAAAAATCTGCGTGCCAAGTGCCTGCTATTTTATCCAATTGTGTGACATGACAGGACACATTAGGTGGTGGTTTTTCTTTTGCATGGATTTGAAGCCCTGCCTTTCCCAGGCTCTCCCTCTTCTCCTTTGAATACATGTGGTGAGCTTTGTCAATAGGATCACGGTTTCCTTTCTGCTCTGATTAATGAACATATGCGCAAGAGAGAGCCTCAAATCTATCCCCAGGAACCAAGATGTGTCCATCTCTCCTCTCCTCTGTTTTTTGCATCGCTTGTATGAACCACCTCCGCACTCCAGAAACATATTTGCAAAATCTATTTTCAGCCTCACAAGGCAGCACGATACAGATCAGCTAACGTTTGTCAACTGAAAAGATGTTGATTGGTTAAAAATTACAGAGCAATCCTTCCTGGAAGTAAACTGTAATAGCACCCTGGCCATTCATTTGTACCATCTATAGATCGGATGCTATTTTTAGCACTAAATATTAAGATGCTTTTTAATGCATATGCTATGCTAATGTCATATGCAATTACCATGACTGCGCAGGCTAAGATGATTTTGTTCTGCCAATGCAGTAATTAAACGCACATAAATTATGTCCATTTCAATGAACCAAGAGTGTTTGAAATGGAAGCTTTTCATCTCTTTATTAGTAATAGCTTCGCTAGCTAATTAGCTGGACAATTAACGGAATGCAAATCCATTTTTACTGTAGGCCTTAGGGGAAAGAGAAGTGGCTGGTTTTCGTTCTGCAAAATTCTGTTATCTTTCAATACTGCAGATCAACATCATAATTTATGAACTTGCTGGGGATCCCCTTGTGACTCTGTATTTGTGGTCACTGCACAAATAGATGTGAGACTTGTTTTCTCCTTGCTCCCCAAGATCCTTATGGGAAGAAGGGAGAAGGCTGGATGCTCTGTGCTACAGAAGGATGCCCTGGAGAGGGGTGAGGGACCCTGGAGGGGAAGAGCACCCCTCATGTGAGAGGGATTTTGGCTGGGTGAAAACAGTGAGGGCGTCTTCCTAGGCCTGCTGTCCCATGCAGCAGCCAGCAAGAGCAGAGAACTGGTGTTTTGCAGAGAATATATCCTATTTTGTATGGAATGAGAGTTTTGTGTCCCTTCAGACAGCTGTATGTTCAAGCTGCAGATTATCAGGCACTAATTAAGTATTTATGTCTCATTTACATTGTTTAGCAAAGATCACTGGCAAAAGAGGTTATAATCTTTGTTGGTCCAGCAATAAATTCTTTAATCTGCGTTAAACATTTTGTTGCGTGTGCCTCCCCCTGAAGGACTTGGATGCCTTCTGGATAGCTGTTTGCTCGCTGGAAAACAGAATTCTTTTCATACATAGGCAATAACACTTCGGGGTATAAATTACAGTCAATAAAAACGTGGCTGTAAGATACGCATCATGCTCATCCAGCGTTGGAGAAGCGTTGCTGCTTACTTTAATGTTATGGACCTTACTGCAAAGACTACAGCTGGCTTTTTATCTCTTGCCTCTTATCCTGTAGCATACACTCGTGTAATATCATCTGGTTTTAATGTAACATTTTATGGTCAGTTGTTGTAGGCAATCCCACCGAGTTAAAATCCCCGGGGCTCTAAGAACCAGCGTGATTTTATTTATTGTTTTGAATGTTGTTTCTTATTTGTGCTCAACATTGAGGACTAACAATCGGAGTCCTGGGGACAATGCAGTGAACACAGCCATTGTCACCGCAGAGCTTGTGCACCAGAACAGAGTAATGGTCCATCTGCTCGCTGGCATGATGCAGGCTGGCCAGTTGTTTGGCCATGCAGGCTGCTCACCTCTAGTGAAAGCATCAGACACCATTTGGGCTTAAAAGGAGGGTAATGGAGCAGGACGGATTAAGGCTCCTGTGTCAGAGGAGCCTCTGCTTTGGTGGCCTTCCTGTTGTGTGAGGGTGAGGGCTCCCCCCAAGCCCCGCTGCTTTCTGTGCAAATCTCTCGATTCCCTCGCGCTATCAGAGCAGTGTGAATACTGCAAGCCTTGGTCGTGGGATTATGGACATATATGTACGTATAAGGCTTCCTGAACTTGGTTGAATTATGAGCTTTTGCCTTGCTTTAAGTTGAGTAAGAAATTCCAGGTGAAGATATTGGACAAAGAATAGAAAAAGTAAGGGGAAAGGGATGTTGTTGGGGAAGGTGTTGGCCTAGAAGATCAGAGATACAGGTTGGATTCCACAAACCTCTTATGTGATTTTGCCCAAAAGCCTGTTTGTGCTGTACATCAATTCTCTCATCTGTAAAATTCAGATAATGGCACTATATTATTGCCTAATTTGAAAGATTCCAATTCAGTTGAATGGAGGTTGGATCAGATCCACGGATTATGCACAGTGAAGGGACAGCTGAAGAGGACTAGCCTAGTCCTCTGTTTTGACCTTTCATTCTTCCCAAACCAAAGCAGTGTTTTTATTTAAAAAGAAAAAGCAAAAACCTTAGAATATCTGTGTGTATGAAAATTAAAAATAGAGCAGTGAAAGGTGACTACCTTTATTAGGTATTACACAGATTCATCAATCTGGCAAGAAAAATCAGAAATATTCCTATGAAATTAATTACATGCTGAGATCATTCACTGCTGTATTTTCCTTAAAATGAAGATTTTTGCTCAGAGTATTCTTGTGTGTGTGTTTTCCCATGAATTTTCAAAGTTGTTAGTTCCCCATGGATAAGCTAGTGACATGAAAAATAGCCTGTCCCCGTGTGACTGTTTCTAATGATAATGCACGAGTTTTCTCTTGCACTAAGGATAAAGTAAAATTTATTTAAGTCCAGTTTTAGAAAACTTAGGCTTCTAATTCCTATGCAAACTCTTAACATCCTATATTTATTAAGCCAACTGGGAATTAAGAGTCTAAGTATTTTGTTGTTTCTTGGCCTATGTAATTTATGATGGCTCCCCACAGGCTAGAATGGAGGATGGTGAAGAGGGTTCAGGGCACCTTAATTTAGAGCAGGGACAGGAACTCACTTTTTTTTTTTCTATGGAAAACTTCATAATCCTCAAAAAGACTAAACGCAAGAGAGGATCTTGCTATCTGACCTCCAGTTATTTTGGCTTCGGTCTCTGAGGATTAACCCCTGTATTTCACTTTGACTCTATCAAAGCTGCTGTAAAAAGCTGGAGCCTGGCTGAAATCATGAGTCATTTGTGAAGAGGGTAGTACTGCTAAAACAGCAAATCCTGAAAGCCCCTCTGTGTCTGACTTCCATCTCCTTTCTATCTCCTCAGTCTTTTTTATTAATTATGCAAGGAAGAAATGGGGTCAGAAGGAGCCCAGATGTTTTCATTTTTCACCAGGTCAAGCGGGTGAGCCCATTGCCCTTTCCATGCAAAGAAGGTTATGGGAGCTACTGGCACAGAGTTATTTTGTAAAGCTCTTTGACTAGAAATAGAAAACTTGGATAGACCTGTTCTGACCCTGGCCCTAGCTTACACACAAAAACACTCAGGTTTCCATTTCTAGCTCAGAAAAAGATGATGGGATTTTTCTTTTCTTGTAAAAATTGTTCTTACTCTAGAGATTATCTAGAAACTCTACAAAACATAGTTATTCTTTGGAGGTCAAGAGGTTCCTGTTGGAGTTTGGCTGGAGTGTAGGTTCAGGAGCTTTGTGTGTGATCTGAGAAGATGTTTCTGAGCTCCAGGGAGGGAACCTGTAACAACTCGGAATTAATTAATATTTTTCCTTTGAGTCTCCTATTTTAATCTTACGATTAAAACATTCTTGTAGCTCTGTCATGGCAAGACATTGAGGAGAAGTTTTAGAGATCAAATCCCAATGCTGTTGTTCTTGGTGCAACCTTCTAGCTAAACTAGAGGCTGTCCTTCCCAGAAATGACTAAATCAGTTCCCATGATGGGGCTGCGGGTGATGTGGCTCTATCTAGTGCAATCCAGAGGTCCTGAATCTCCCAGAACACAAGGATAAAGCTTTGTTAATGTAAATCATAAAAGGAAACTTCTAGTACCTAGTTGATGCTCTATTTGTTCTGGGTCTGAGCACAAGACCTGTCCTGTCCTAAAGCTCCCAGGCTTCTTCTGCATGCGTGATACAAATCTACTCTAATTGCATATTTCTGTGGCAGCTTGTATATGTGGTTTGCAGCATCTCACAAGCAAGGCTGACTGCAACTAGTTATGACAGTGGCAGAGGGAAGGAGGAAATTATCTTATCACTCCTCAGGGCACCCTTTGTGCCAAGAGAAAAAATGCCGGGCCACGGAGAAGGAAAATCCAATGCTCTCATTTTTAGAAAAGCAGGTTAGAAATATTGTATGATTCCCTGACTCACAAAGATGGAACAAGAGATGGACACTCAATCAGAGCTTTGATACTGCAGATGCCCAAGTGCCCAGAGAGGATCCTCTGCTCGGCAGAGATGTGCCTGAGTAATTTTAAAATGGGTGGAAAGCAAAAAGGACTTCACCTCACTCTGTCCCAGCCCAACACATGCTGCTCCTTCCCCTTTCCCATGAAACACAGAGCCCTACACTAAGACCCTGGAAACGGTAACTTAGGCTTGGAAGTGGGTATCATGAGAGGGAAGCACATGTGGCATTGCTGGGGCTGCTCATGAAAACCCAAAGCTGTTGATTTTATGTCTTATTTTGTTTTTATTGTTGTTTTTTAAGTCTTCAGTCAAGAAAGACTTTGGGACTAAAACCCCCGAATCTCCTATTTTCATATCTGAAAACAAACTGATGCTGTAGAAATGCTGTTTGGGAACTCTCTAACCAAATATTTGTCTTAAAAAATGACTGTCAAAGCTGAAGCTGCCTACGGTAAAGGCTCAGTTTTCATGGCTTTCCTGCTTAAAACTAGCTTGAAACTGGAGTTGAAGAGAAGTTTCAAAATGGGATTTTCTGTTAAATTTCTTTCAAAACAGTTTTTCATGGTGAAATGTTAGCTAAATTACACTAAACCCTGGTGCCAGGACTTGTGTTTGTTTTGTATTGGGAGCAGTAGCAGTTAAGGAACAGACACAACCTCCTTGCACACATTTGTGCATCTGACGGGCAGTTTTCAGAGACCCCCAAAGACTGTCAAGACCTAAGACAGAACATTTTCTCCTCCTAAAAACATTGCATCAAGTCTGAGGGTGTCCTCAGGGAGATGATTCACCTCTGCTTGCAAACACTGTCATCTCAAATGCCAGCCCTAGAAATGCCACCTTTGGCCTCTAAGCACCAAACCCCATGGAGATGAGGCATGACTTCATGTTTCTGTGATCTCTTTGCGAGGACTGTTGGATGGCAGGGTAGGGACTTGCTGAGGGCTTGTACTGATCTCCCCTTCTCCCTTCCTTGCAGGAAAAAGACCCCTGGTAGAAGCCCATGCCAGAGCCAGGTTAAGCCCTCCTGGGTTCACCCACTGTTGCAGGTTCCTCTGCTCCTGGAAAGGCAGCAGCAGATGGGGGCTCCTAACAGTGCTTTTCTCATGACCTTTGCAGGAGAAAGGGCTTTGGATACCTTGATTAATAATCAGCCAAAGCTCCTTGGACCTGTTTCCATGGGGACTGCAGCATGGCTTAGGCTTATCTTCGATGTAGTTAGTGTAGATAATAAAAGCAATGAAGACACTCCAGAACAGACTTCCAATGACTTCAAACCTCCGTGGGTGGGTGCTTGGGCTGCACCGAGGCTGGGGCTGTTCTCCTCCCTGCTGCTGCCGCTGCTTATGCAAAGGGAAAGTCTGAAGCTTGAGGGACATGCTGACAGCATGCTCTGAAGCTGGATTTCCAAAGCGACAGCAGGGCCAACACAGTAACAAACGGGTACATGACAGAAAGATGATCCTTTGACTAGAAGGACACAATGAATAGGCAGAAATGGCCTAAGACCACTGGAGAGGGAAGATTTTTAGCTGTTGATGCTGGTCTGTGTTTGCTTTCACCTTTCTTTTGAACCCAAGAGGTTCCAGATTCTGCCTTAGCACCCCAGATGCTTCTGAGGAGATGTATTAGCCCAGCTGTTTCATGGCTGAAATGATTAGCCAACCCGTAATAAGAAAATACAGAAGCAGAAAGACATTTAAGAAATCTCCCTTAAATGCTCTGCTATTACCCTATTTCCTACTTAATGCCTGAAATTCTTTTTGCAGTTGAAGAGCTCTGCTAAGGTTGAAAGGCCGTCAAACGAACAGAAATATCTCTCAATGGACATGAGACGGGATGGGTGTTGTAGGGCACAGTTGCAAGCATTGCCACAGATGCTCTTGGCTATGGTTTTAAATCTTTGTATTCTGGATGTGTTTTGGTATACCAAATGAAAAACATAGGCTTTACCTCCTCAGTTGCCCATTGACTATACATTGGCTTCCACTTCATTTCATGGAACAGCTCAGGACATAGCAGCTCATCCTAAAAATCTTAACTCTTGACTCTCAAGATCTGGCATGACTCCTACAGAGTCTTTTCTAGTTCGATCAAAGGTGAGCTGAGGTAGGCAAGCCGTAGTCCCCTTGTTTCACTCCCTGCTTGAAGAGGTTAGCTGGGCTACACAATAAATTTCCTTTCATAGTCTGACAGATCTTCCAGTCCTGTGATCTTCTGAATGTCCAACAAAACCTGTGAATGGTGTTGGGCATGTGTCTAGGGGCCTACCTACAAGCATTTTTTAACTGAGACAAATAGCTGAAGAAGCAAAAGAAAAAAAAAAAAAAGGTGGTGTTGGGGTGGAATGCTTAAAAAGCTTAAAAGGCTTTCCAAGCATGACTAGCCTTCCAATACGGATTAGCTTGAGTCTGTGTTGAGGCTGGGCTTGGTCAGGTGTCACAGTCATCTACCATGTCTGTCACATCAGCAGGTCCAACCATCACAGCAGATAGGGCTGATTGCCCTCACGGATCACGCTGCCTGCCTGGCATGAACAAGTACTATGGGCCCTTCTCAAAGAGACAGGGAGCACCACGTTGCTATAGGTGACAACCAAGCTGCGTGGTCAGTGAGATTCCTCGGTAAAAAAAGAAATACCAACAGATAGTTACAGGGTCTGCAATAGGTCTCCACAGCTGCATAAAAGCAGAGCCTCCTCTCATGTCTGCATAGCATGGAGGCAGTTTAACCCTGCTCCAGAACTTCCTTTGCACTTCTCCAAGACTTGGCTCTTCCTCCTATTCCAGTCTGTCTTATTCTGGCCTTGGAAGGTGTTTTCGTGCAGCAATGCTGAAGCTGAGCCCAACTCACAGATTCAAGTATCTAGTCCTGTTATGTGAAACCATGAAGTTTTACAAATAATGGTCATGCATGAAGAGCAGGCAAAGCTCTGCAGATGAAGAAAACATTGTAGGAAGAGGTTCGCATTGCAGCAGTTGTTCTCCACTCTTCGTATCTTACTATTTACTTTAGCTTACTTACTTAAGCTTTTTTGCAAGGTGTGCAAAATATTTAGGTGTTGTTTATAACATGTATTGCACTGAAGATCTTCCAGTAAGACCCAGGATCACCTTCTAAAGTGGTGGAGTCTTGCATTCTCAGTCTCTGTCTTGAGGGTGAATGGATTATGCCAGCAGTTAGCAAGTTATTCAAAAATGTCCTATTTCAGGCAGCTTCATCATCCTTTCTAAGATCAGCTCATTCCTCAAGGTCTGGCTAGCATCATGCAACACATTCATGCCCCTGGCTTCACAAGAGCTCCCACATAAGCAGAAAAATAAATAAATAAATAAAACAGGCTTGTTTTGAGTCAGAATGCTGCAAGGAATACAAGTTGTACAGCTCCCAGCACAACTGGAGCACATATTGGATTGAGGGGCTAGGGGAGTTATGAAAACACGACCAACATGATAGCAATAAATTCCTTCTCAAGTGCTCCCAGCTTACATCCCTACAACTCCACTGGCTTTGGAACAGCTATTCCTGCTTTTGCTCGTGTGTAAGAGAAGAACCAAAGCTGGAAGGAACAATAGGTTTCCTTTGAAAAGGGATGCTAAGCAGCACGAGCAGCTGCCTTTGGCAGTCAAGATAATAATAAGTTTGAGTGGTAGATTATTTACAGCATTTTGGCTGTGAAGCAATGATGAATATAATATGAATACTTAGGCAATAGCTAGGCTCTACTGAAACACTAGTATTAACTGCTGCTTGTAAGGAGAGGAGCATACAACGTGCAACAAGTAAACAACGAAAATCTCTATACTGCTTATGGTAAAATGTTCTCATCTTGCTCTAGAGATCTATTCAGAATAAGGCTCCTTTCTTCTTAGGACTAATGGCATTATTTGGACTAATTGTTCTGGATAATTCCCTCTCCCTTTTTAACCTTATCAAAGAAAGAAAAAAAAATGTCTGTGTAAAATGTTTTCATCTGAATCTGGCCTTTTCCAGATATCATTTTACTCCCACACCTTCACAGGTCTTGTGTCGTTAAACAAAATAATGAGGCTAGCATGCTTGTTATCGAGTGATGATTTATGATCTGACTCTGACCTCATTCTTATACCATTTTGCATTACCTTTTTTTTTTTTTTGCTGATGGTACCCTCAGTCCCACTTGGCTTCATGGAAATGATAAGAGAATCACTTGGGGCCTTGTTCCAGCCAGTGTATTTGAGATCTTTCAACTACCTTGAATGGCCTTAGATCAAGCCCTTAGTCCATTCCAACATCCAAGCGTTCCTTTTTGAGAGTTATCCAATAGATCACCACATATTTCTTGGAAACTTTAAGATCAATTTAAGATCAATTTGTATTAACTATGGTGATTCAGCTCAGATCAACCAATTCTACAGGACAAAGAAATTACGAAAAGAATAATCAGCCCCCCCGGCCCCCAAATTTTCCTGAACATCAGCAAGGTTTTGATTTACTTAGGAGGGAATAATGAATGGGCAAATTGATTCCTCTGTTCTGCAGACAGTTAACATGGGGCAGTGCAGAGTGCCCTAGGATACAAGTTGTTAAAATCGTGGGTTTTTTCCTATCTATATCTCGACTGCAGTATAATTGTATGCTGTAGGAGGACAAACTTCCTGTTCTGTCAAACTAGTGCCCTTCCTTCCTGCAGTGTTTTGGGATCAGAAATGAAAAGTGCTAAATAAGTCACTAGCCGTTGTTTAACTACAAGCACTGCAACAGCTTATGTTTAGAGGGAGAGAACTGAGGAACCCAAAGCTCTAAATCAACCAGTGTTATTAATCCAGCATGTGTGGTCTTTAGGAAAGCCTGTCAATCTCTCAAACAGTACTTCTATTGGAAACCTGTATAGATATGAAAAAAAAAGACTTGAAATATATTTGTATGTTAAGTTATTATGGATCCATGAATATATTCAAAGTGCAAGTCAAGCTGTCTGAGAAAGGAGAAGTCAGAAAAATCACAATTCAGGCAACTTCATAGGCAGGAGAGCGAGTCAACAGGCTGTGAAAGCCCTGAGCCTGTCAAAACCAGACAAATCTGAGCAGCATTTCATCTGCTTTCTCACAAACATCCACTGCTAAGTCAAGTCACAATACGAGGAGTCACTTTGAACTCGTTAGCCAAGAAGAGAGAGCAAATGGGACCCAAAAGAGGGCACAGGGTAGGATCAGACCCCTCTCTAAGGGCTGTCTCAGAGCCCAACTAATGGCCTGAGAAAGAGATTAGCTTCAGGCTATTTTATGTTTGTAGAACGCTTTTTTCTGTGGGCGTGTTTCCAGCTGTGTAACTGAATCCTCTGCAAATCCAAAGTTTTGAGATCCTAAATTTTCATTCTTTGTCTTCAAAATGCCTGATGTAAAAACTCATGTGAACTACTAATGAAATTCTCTGCTTTCTTCAAAGGAATAAATCCAGACAAAATAGCCTTGCGACCCGTTGGCATGCTTGCAAACCAAATCAAACCTGAGGCTCTCAGAGGGTAATTTCTCATTACAAAAGAGGGGGCAGCTAATGTAGAGGGTTAGGTTTTGGTGTAAAGGGGAGTAAATATGTCACCAAATAGTGAGATTTGGAACCCTTTGTCAAGAAGTTGGCCATGAGGAAGCAATTTCAACAAACATGATAAAATGAATGCACAGGAGGTATTAAGCTGAGGTCATTTGTTTGAGTCCAGATACTTAATAAATTATGTGACATAAATATCTTTTCCCCTTTGATCAGGTCTCCTTGCCACACTCCAGAAGGCAGAGTTACACAGGGATTGGTGGTGAATTTTGGTCTCTCATTTGTGAACTTCATTATTGTACAATACTTTCCTGTAGAGAAAAGTCTGTCTGACTCCTCCTATTCCTTGAAATTTACTTTTGGAGTCTCCAGTTTAACATGGGGATGACAGAGGGGTTGATGACATGTGGGAGAGGCCAGCGTAGCAAAAAGTTTTGCTTGTACTTGGAAACTCCTGAATGTTTTGACCTGTGTTGCTCCCAGCTAAGACTTCTCGTGTACTAACCGTGCTCTTGTGGGAAACCACCATCCTACCTTTTAAAACTTGGCTTGTTTTCATGAATGTCTTCTGTTTTGTTTTAAGGTAGTGTTTTGGCATATGTTTTCATTGTTTCGGGTTAGCATCTATCACCAGCTACTGTTAGCTCCAGAGATCATATTATCATCTGTAACTCTGCAGTGTTGTAATATTGATGCATCGTTACCATGTAAATGCAGTACTCTGACATTTGTTTTAGTGGGCAATGGGACAGATACTTACCTAATGCACCATGGCTGTGTTTGAGTTGTCCAGGGTTTCATTAGGCCTCTTTGAAAATACTGAGAAGAGGATTAAATCTCTGGACCTTCCTCCCTACAGCTTTTCTACATTTGCCCCATGTACCCCATAATACATGAGCACAGGTCAGGATTTGATACGGGGATATTTGCTTGTTCTCACCCTGCCCTTTCTCACCCTGCTTTGCTTCCCATGCTGCCAGAGAGGCTGTGCTTTGCTTCTGACTCTCGCTAAGTAATCAAGGTTTCTAGATGTGATCTATCTAATGATCTATCTGTGGTTTTGGTCTGTTTAATTGCTTTAAGATCAGGTAGAATGAAGCACCAATAAACCTGGAAGATTCCACGTGACAGTGCAAAGGCTGCACGCTTGCCAGATGATGTTTCTGGGTCTGTCTGCTTCTATGTATGGAAGGAGATAAATTTTTAATGCTGTGTCCTGTCCAGAGAGAGGCAAGAGGTGTGGAGGTCCTTCATCTTTGTGCAGACATCCACAGATGCAGACATCTTTGTGGCTGCCAGCCCTGGACCGCTCTGTGCAGCAGCAGCTGGTGGGAGAGGAAAGGAGAGCCCATGGTTCGGGGTCAAAAGAGAGAGGAGGAAACAAGGTACATCCAGGAGCATCTACCCATCCTGGAAAGGGAAGAATAAACTTTGGGCTTGCTTGTCAAGAGCAGTCACAGAGCAACATAGACACTGCTGGTTTCTCCCAGGCTGCCCAGGGAGTCCAAATATTTACTAGTCCGTTCTGCAAGCATCCAAGCACAGCTAGAGGTCCATCATGGGATGGTTCCAAGCAGACACCTTGAGCTGCATGAAAGATTCATGTTTAAACGAGTTTTCCTCTCCTCTCCTGTGGGTGAATTGGCTGCAAGAGGCATAGCAAATTACTTTTGGTGATGGAGCCTTGACAGCAAGAGAAAGAGCCCCAAAGCAAGAGGGAGATTGTTTCGCATCGCAAAGGTAGAGAAACAGCTTAATTGTGTCACAGATGTCAGTGTTGTGATATTTAAATAATTGGCTGGCTTGACACTGCTCTATAAACAGGTGGTAAACACAAGTTCCCTGAAGACAAAACATAAAAATCAGGATTCAAGATTTCTCCTTCCTAAAATATTAAAGGGCAGACCTGGAAATTTTAAGCATTTTGGAATAAAATCACATCCTAAGTGACCTTTACAATTAATTCCTTCTGTTATTCTACCTATAGTAGGAGGACCATGTATTGAAAAGTTTTTAGTGTATTCCACTTGGCTCTCTATTCTCCTGTTTTTGAATTTTCATTATTAAGATGACATCTTGTACACTAAAAGAATCACATGGAGTTCTTTCTTTCCATAAGTGGCTTATAAAAATTCATTTTTTCTTATAGATGATTTTACAAAGGATAATTAAACCAGCATATATAAATGTAGTTCTCAATTGAATCCTATAAGTTGTTCCATAAAATTCTCCATAACTTTTTATTAATGTCTGCAAGTTCATAAGTTAACACCTGTAGAAATGGAGCTGATTTCAGCCTGGTTTATACCAAGGAATTTCTAAGAGACTTTAGTAGAGGGAGAGGTGGAGCAGAGCGTCACATGAAACTCAAAGGATGCATGAAACTCCTCCCCAGGACAGGCCACTGGGACAGGTTGCCCAAGAGAGGCTGTGGAGTCTCCATGCCTAGAGATACTCAGGTGCTGTCTGGACGTGGTTCTGGGCAACGTGATGACCTTGCCTGAGCAGGGAGGTTGGCCTGGGTCATGTCCAGAGGTTCCTGCCAACCTCAAGAATTCTGTTGGGCCCTGGGGAAGGCTTTGAGAATGAAGGAAACGCTGGAGAAGCGACATGGCCGGGGAGGCTTCAGCTGCAGGGCCACATTGAGCAGAGGAGAAACCCTGCATGGAAGTGTATCAATTCTCACTGAATGTTTGATGGGAAATGTCAAATCATTTTGACTTCCTTATTTAGTTTCAATAGCATCAAAGGTGTTTCATTTTGCTCAAGTAAAAATGTTTCCCTTTGATTTATCATTCCAATTTGTGTCAATTCAGCTTTTGAGTTGGATTAAAATACACACTTTAATATTTGAATGTATGAGAGTAGGATACATAAACCATTTAGTATTTTATAGTAGATTATGACTTTGCAATTTTAGCACAAAACATTGCGATTTACCAGATTAAAACAACTCCACATTACTAAAGTGTGCCTGTTTGTCTCACTTTTTCTTTTTTTTTTTTTCCTGTTAAAGAAAATTTGATAGCTCCCCAGATTATCAGAATTTTCCACAAAACAGGATTTTCTGACTGGCTTTTGTAAAGCCGAGATAAACACAGCATCATACCTGTCAAATCTGGAGAGCTTCAAACTCTTTGCTGTGTAAAGAATTAGGAATTTAGAAGCATTTTGTATGATCCACAGGTCTTTCCTAATAACTTTCCCTAACCTCCGTCTTCTTCATAGCTCTGTGGTCATTGCTTAGGTTCACATTTCCTGGTTGCATTACACAAGGAGAACTGACTTGTAGGACAGAGGGTCGGTTTCAGTAATGAATCCTGAATCTGATTTTGCATCTGCAATGCAAATGAGGATAACAAATAAATTACTGCTTCAGAGCAATTCATACAATGCATTAAAAGGCTGACACTGAGGTGACTGAGGTAACCAATATGAGTATGAAGGAAACAAACCAGGAAGCACTGAAGTTTAGGAAGTCTGACTTTACTCTTGTTGCTTCTTCTGCCACTTCCATGGCAGTGTTTGGAGGCTTAGAGAGGCACACGTACCTTAGATAGAGAACAAGGTTTTCTGCATAATACCAATGCAATATTGGAAAATGGTAAAAATTCCTGCAGACTTCCTCTGCTCATTGTCATAAATGAAGGTTCCTACTGCAGAGATTGAAATTAAAATAACCATAGGTAATGGAAACAGTTGGTCTTTATCTTATTCCATCTAGTTAATTTTGCCCAGATTTTGCTTTTCCGTGAGAGACAGGAGTTCTCCAGGGCTTTTCCTGTGGAAACCAGACATTTGCAGGGCTTCTTCTGTGAAAACACTTCCAACACAGAGTCACAGGGCAAGTGGGAAGGAGGGGGGATCTTTAATTCTGCAGAGCAGAGGTGCAGAGGGGCTGTGCATCTTCTGTCAAACTTACAGTGCGGTGTTAACGAAGGCAAAGTAAATTTACTTGTTCTTGAGATTAACAATTAATGATTAAATATCCCTCCCAGATGCAACTGTAATGTAATCATTTTGTGTTTACCACTAGGTTTCAGCTCTTGGATAACTAATGATTCTCAGGTAATTTCTCCAACGTGCCAACTTTATCTTCTGTCTGGAGGAAATTATTAATAAATCCTCATGTATCTTGGGGAAGACATTCCAGATTTGCATTTTTTAGAGTGTATTATTCTTTCATTTTCCTCTCAAGGTCTTTCAGTCTTATCTAAACAAAACATGCCTGTTGTCATATCAACCATGTAAATTTGCACTCAAACATCCCTTTATTTTTTAACTTTTAATTTTTTAACTCAACTTGTATCACTTCAGAACACAAATTCCTACAAAATAGCACAATATTATCCAGATACCTTTCAAAAAGACTTATTTCATCATCTGGTCTTCGAGGAAACGGACAATTCTCCAGCCATCAGGCCTCGAATGGTTGAAAGTTTAGAAAATTTGTGAAAACTTTGGCTTTTGGTAAAGGCAAGGCCAGGTGAGAGGACTCCCCAGTCATTACCTCTAGCACTCTTGGGCTCTCCTCAGCCATTCCCAAAGGGATAGGAGAAGCAGGTTGCATGAAACGATTGCACAGCATCTTCAAGAATCAGATCTTCAAGAGCATGCATACACCAGCCAGATAACAGAAAATATAGCGTAAGTGAAAAACAGCAAGTGAGCATTTGGGGTTTAGCCTTGATTTTCTTCAATGGACATCAGCGTAGACCCCTGAGGCAACATAGTGAAAGGTGATGCTTAATTTTTGCCATTAAATTGTGTGATACCTGCTCTAATGGTAGGTCAGGAGGCTGTTAGGGCTTGACCAGGCTGATGAGATTTGAGAACATGAGAACTCTGCTCTCTGCCATGGTGCAAATACAGATTTCAGGGTACTGAGAAGGAAGCAGGCAGTCAGAAGTAATGGCTTCTTTATTAATAGGACATTGGTAAAGTCAATTAACCTCTGTAAGATACAGTGCCATCTATAGAAATGAGGCAATCGCCAATTTATCTTTGCCACAGGTGCAACTCAGTGACACAAAATGCGAGCGATGAAAGGTAAAATATGATCATAGGGTATTAATTAGGTGACAGCTCACACAGGAAAACCCAGCTCTTGAAAATAGTGTTATCAGAATGGCATATTCGGTTTGCTTATCTGAGTAGGATGAAATGCAGTCTTGACTATATAGGGCTAAGTTTTCAGAAAACGTATTTTTAGCCTGCAGTCTATGGCTTGTCTGTTTGCACATTGCAGATTCACCAATGGTATGAAAATGAAAAAACAAACACACAAACCAACAAAAACCACAGCACTGAAAATAGCATTGCAGGTCCCAATCTTGCCTCACAGCATACTTTGCCTAATTTCTGTAAAGTCAGTAAGAACTTGTATTACTGCTGATAGTAGCTGTATTAGCCAACTTCGAGGTATTAAAAGGCCTTAGCAACTTTCTTTCCTCTACAAGAAATCTCTGTTTATTCTACTATATGTGGTAGAGCTTAATTGCTTATATTCTTACCATACCGATATGAATTGCTATCAGTGGTTCTGTAGGAAAGAACTACCAGTTTGAGGAGTGGGCAGTGCAGTTGTATTGCTCCATACACATTTATTTTACCAGCCCTGCTTTATCTAGCACTCTGTAAGTCACAGTGCAAATAATTTGGCTTCAAAGAGGGCTGTAGAATGGTTCTTGGCATACGTGGACAGTGAAAAAGTGTCCTTTAGGACATGACTGCTATTGCACGTTAGCAGTGTGCTAATTATAGGAGTGCTTTGCAGAACCTGTTGTTAATTAGAGCAATACCATTGTATTTGCTGGCTACTAGCAAAAGAAAGCGCAGCCAAGCATCATCCAGCTGGGGCTGTGATGGACTTGCAAAGGGAGAAGGTGGACAAAGAAGAACGAGTAGAAACAGAACAGAGAGGGCTGAAACACTTCTTTATACGCCAAACTTCCTGAGAGATCTGCTGAAGAAATTCCCTCTTTCTATCCACCACGGGCTGATAAAACCCGGGCAACAGCAGAGAGGTGTTAAGTATACTAATACTTGAGTATAACTGAGGTGGGAAAGATGGGAAGGGGCAGAGTGTAGTACCTGGAAGGAGGTGAACGCGCAGCCCTGCCCACCATGGAAGGGAGGCCACATGTGACAGTGAGTCTGGAGGTTGAGGTTCCCCAGCCAACACTCTCTGCAGGAGGATCCATATCTACCAGTTTGGTCCCGTACTGTTGTCCTCAGATGCTGAGATACCAATGGGTCCAACTTGAGGTCTGTATTGAGATGGAGGCCAAGTTGTGCAGTCTTAACATGGTTTGCTAGGTTATGTCATCTTCTACCACATGAAAGTTTGGTGTTCATGTGAAGGCTGTGTGCAGCTGGCAAGTCTTGGTTGGTCTGCTCTACTGTCAACTTGTCTTTGGCACAGAAGGTTGTACAGAGTGGACTGCTTCAATGGCTCTGTTGGACCAGAATGGTCTTGTACGTAAGGCAGCGGGTGGATCATCGAAGTATCAGGTCTAATACTGGCATTGCCATGTCACTTATATCTAGATTGTGACAGGCTTAACAGAGATACGCTACAGAAAAGCCAGAAATCCTGGCTCTGCTCTTATCTGTACTGGGAATATGAATGGAGGACACCACAGCTCCATTATAGCCTGCAAGACTAAATTTTCTTTTTTTAGAAGCACTGGAATTTGCTGAAAAATATCCAGTAGTCATTCACGTGGAGAGCTGGGGTAGGTAAGGACAGGCAGGTAGTTGTGGGGATAGATGGGTTTGCACCTCCCAGAACAGTTCAGAATACCCTGTTTCTCTCGTTGCATGTACTTCAAATTACAGCAGTAGCATACAGTAGAATCATCTCTGTAATCACCTCAGGATATCAGGATCCAGAAGGAGAGTCACTGAGTGTCCATAGGAAGCATTTCATAGCTTTGACTACCTGTAGCCTATTCATCTTTCCTGACCAAAAGGCTCTATCAACTCTTCCAGGCTTGGCACAAAGATTTGTACATAACTTGAACCCTAGCCAACACCACAGCACCTTGCAAAACATTGAAAACTCAACTACTAATTTAGAATTATTCCAACAGAAAATTAGATTTAGTTCAGATTTGTTCCCCAACTATGTACTATGTGGTCCTGGCCAAGACCAAGGTTGATGACAGGGACTGGCTCATGAGATCTGAAACCGTTTCAAGATACAGCTCTTTTGGCTAGTAGGTAAGAGGAAGATTAATATGCTAATGGATATATCCTTAAATTTACTTCCCAGAACTGGGTTTGGGATATATTCCAGCATCCTGGATATTCTCCAGGTGACTAAAGGTTGATTCTCCTGTTGGAGCCAAATTGCTATGTCAGCTAGGTGGGAGAACAGGTTGCTTCCAGGGATGGAAGTTGGGTACAGCAACCTGAGTGACCTAGCAGCATGAGGGATGACAAAATTTTAAAGCAGCAAAACACAGAGAAGTGCATAAATATTTTGTCCTTGTCTTTTAGAAAACTGAAAAATATCAAGTTGTTAGAAACCGAACTGTTTCTCTTCCTACCTCTCCTTCACCCAAATTTCTCTTTCTTTTTTCTTCTCTCTGCTGTTTTTCATCCTTTCAGCCTTCTCCCTTTGTTTTCCCCTTCTTTTTATGGAGAACCATAAGGGACATGTTCAGTGAAATTAGCAAATGCATCAAGAGCTGCATGCGCTTTATAGATGTTATCATAAAGACACTATTGTTGCGACAGAGCGCTGGAGAGATGAAAAACAAGAGTGTCGTTTCAGCATCTTCCATAGCATGAGTCAGAGAGATTGATAGTTATCCTCTTACAATTAGAATTTTTATTAGCATTGCTGGTGGCCCTTGGCGTGCTGTGAATGGATGCCATTTTCTTAGAGTGTTTAGTCTTTCGTAGTGCTTTGAAGAAAGTAAAGATGGGCTGGATTCACTCACCACATTATCCTGAAGGGAAAATTGTGTTTTATGCTGCCTCAGGCTGAGCTTTCGAGCTCCAAACACCAGGCATAAAACAAGCTAGATGTTTATGCGGAGCAAAGCTCAGCAGAGCTCGCATGGGCACAGTGCTCCTTAGCACGAGGCTGGTGCTCCTGGCGGAGGTGGATGGGTTAGAGGTAGAGTGGACCCCATGTGGGCTGCCCTTATCTGCTTTTTCTTCAGGGAGACACAGAACCCCGGCTGATTTAAGCAATGTTAAAATCACCGAGTCACTCTGTTTTAGACACTCTGTTTTTAGACTACTCCATGAAAATTCTGCTATCTCACAGAGAACCATTCCACTTTTACCTTTCAATAATATTTGCATCACTGAACCAGGGATAGCCTAAAGCCTCTGCTGGAGCCAAAGAGCACACTGGAAAATATTCTGGCTCTAAGAAGCACTATGGTCTTCAAAATCTCATTCCTGAAAAATACAAGAAGGGGCTTGGTATGACTTCGTGTCCTCCCAGGGAGCTTCTGTGTGTCACACTGTCTTTTCTTGGCAGCGGACACACTGGCCTGAGGAACACTATAGGGCATGCTCTAAGGCTGCCTAGAAATGAACCCCAGGAACAAGCCCTTTTGCAAGTTGGGTGTTTCCATGCTCTTTCAAAATACTGGAAGCTTTTGAGCACCAGCTGGAAATACAGTTCTGAGTATATTATTAGCATTTCAGCTGCTTTGAAATTACTGACAAGTGGAAATGCAGCGCTCATGGTGGTATCCATGCTGCAACTTTATCGGGGGTGGCCTTGGGGTGGACCTAGGATCTGTTAGCCTGTTCAGCTGCCAATAGCCTTACGAAGATCTAGCCTCAGTGCCCACGCCGATTTGGAGAGTAGGAGGCAGACTTCTAAATCAAGTAGTCCCTTGTGAGAATTGTACCCAGATGATCTCCCCGCACATGTATCTGGCTCTGTAGCCAGGGGCTGCTGCCCTTCCAGGGCTCAATCCGAAGCCATGGTCGCAATCACTCAGCCACTTGTGTCATGAGCTGAGCCCCACGCAGGAAGGAGCCCTCAGGTGCCTGCTCCTTCCTGGGGGGAAGGGATGCTGCAAGGAGATACGAACGCTCCTTGGATAATGACACCTGCTCAAGTTCCTTCAAAGCAGCAGCTAAGCGAGCCGGAGCAGAGCATGCAGACAAGCCACTTGTAATTCAAAGCAGGCCTGAATTTTTCTTTAAAAACCCATAATATGCAGGTTTATTTTCTGCAACTCTTTCAGGCCGGTTACCCCAACTGTTGGCAAACTGCTAGGTTTGAGTTGCCATGGATACGCTCTGCACTGATTCACATGAAATACATCATTGCATTATCCCCAGAGTGGTGAAAGCCTTTCACAGCTGATAATTTTTAAGAGAATGATTCATCGTTAAATATATCATGGCAGATCTGCATTGTTTGCTCTTCCTGGGAAGCAGAATCTGGAAACGAGGCAGCTCTTAGGATGGTCCTGAAGTCAAGAGCAAGACTGAAAGCAAGACCCCCGCAGTAGCGAGCAGTAACACTTACATGTGCTCTCCCTTCCTCTCATTGAAGTGAACTTTGTAGTTGCCTCTCATGAATGTTTCTCTTCCCCTTCTATGGCAATCTGTGCTGGTACCTTCTGCATCCAGTGGAGAGTAGGATCCAGGCAGATGTGGTTTTGAGGTACCAGACTGTGCTTTGGCCTTTGAGCAGCTCTCTGGTCAGATGGTTGGCTTTGTGGGTGGAAAAGTTTAGAACAGGCAAACATTTTCCTTCAGAAAAAAAAATGTAGTATGAACCTAGAAGTCACCAAAAACCCCTTTTACCACATTATAAATAATGAGGAAGGAAACACCAACCTGAAATGTGCAGAGCTGACCTAAGTGTTCTGTGACAGAGAAGGGAGCTCTGTGCTCTTATCGTTGTGTAATCCCTGCAAGGCAGGGATGGTGCAAACTCCCTTTGAGGGCATATGTTTCCCTTTAGCCTCCTGGTGAACAAGGGGCAGGTCAGATATAGGCCTCTCACAGGCTGAACAGGGTGAGCACAGGGACAAGTGTAGAGCCAGAGGTTGCTTAGGAGAAGATGGGGTCTGCAGCAACATATTCAGCATTTTTCCTGGTAATTTCTTTATATCTAAGGGCAGAAAAATAACTATCAGCATCTCCACTCCTTGCTACATACCTGGGTATGTGTTCAGAAGCAATTTTGGCCTCTTCTGGCTGGGTGCATGCACAGAGCTCAGTGAGAGGTCAGGAAGTCAGTGTTGTTTGAATTTTAGCTGTGATCACAGGAAAATGCCTAAGAACCCAGGCACTCTGCTCATCCAAGATCAAATGATAAGTCTGCAAATATATGCAAGTGCTTTTGCAGACTGGGCTTGCAATGCTGCAGAGGACACACTTACCAGCTAAAAAGGAAAAGAAATAATTTCCAGGGTTCTTACCTGATTTTGAAGCCTACATCTCTCTTTTCAGACTCCTCGCCCTAGAGTTTAATAGCTAGTACCTGGGAGTTTTAATGGTTTTATAGTTGGGTTTCAGGTGTAGGACAGAAAGAAGGGTGGGAAGCACCTTAGAAAAGGGGTTATACATCTTCTGGAGTCACCTTAGATCTGGGAGACGTTGTTTCCCATGTGTCATGCCTGGAGCTGGGGAAAAAACTGTCATAGAAAGAAATGCTATCCTGTCTGCTCTGGTTTTGAAATGGTTCTTTGAGAGAATTTACCAGGAACAGACTAAGTTTCTTTTATGTATGAAATGGGCTCTCATCAAACAACTGCCTGCACTTAGAAAGTAACCCAAAACCAACTGAAATGAGCAAAAAATGGGCTGTGTGTTCTTGACTCCAGGCCAAAATAATTCTCAGTTATTCCCAAGACAAACCTGTTTCCTCTGTCCCTAAAAGCCAAAGCCGTACATTTCATGCATAATTAAAGCAAGATTTTAGCATACATCAGAGCCTAGGGTTGTGCAAGGCACAAATGGAGCTTTCCAACAAGACTTTTGATTACCAGTCATTTTAAGTGGAGAAAATAATGGCACTTTAGAGTTCTCCAGGCCCTCAGAGAGGATTTCTGCCATGACTGGCAGTTCCCAGCATATTGGGGTTCCATTCAGTTTATCAGCCTTGCTCCAAAAGCTGGAAACATCAGAGGAGACCGATGTTTCTGGCAGTTCCTCCGTAACAGGCAGTGGTGGAGCTGCGGTGGTGGCCTCTGCTCTGCTGCCGTTGCTCCATGCAGGCGCTGCTCACCCAGCCTCCAGCAAACGAGCACGCAAGACAAGTATTTTTGTAGCTCTAATACCCAGTGAGTTTTCAATCCTTTAATCCCTGTTTCTCTGCTTCTTTGAGAGCAGCCTTTAGTGGATGAGGGGCGAGAACAGCAGAATTTCCATTTGTGCTGCACTAACATTGCTGCTGGACCTTGTTCCTGGGGCAGACACTGGCTTTTCCTGGGGAACTTTGAAAGGGCTGGTTCTGCTGTCACTGAGATTAGTAATGGTTATCATCATTGCAGTGATGGTAGGTAGAAATTTTACTCCTTTGTGCATCCCAGTGACACCTCCCTGCATCAGGGCTCAGGGACAAGTTTGGGCTACTGTGACTAGTGCCATCCTATGGTTTGGAAGAGAAGCTCTTTGGCAATGGAGATTTCTTCCAGCACTCTTGTCCTTCATGAGCTCTCCTGCAGGGAAGAGCACACCAAAGTGTCCTTTGGTTTTATGTCCTCAGGAAAAGACACAGAGGCTCTGGAGAGAGGCCTTAATCTTAATGAAAGACCCTGAATTTTTGCCAGACTCACTGCATTTTCCCCCAAGCCTCAAAATCACAGGCACTCAATGACAACCAGACAAGCAAGATTGAAAACCTAGAGTCCTGGGAAGGGAGAAGGAAGGTGTCAGACTGATGCTACTTCTCCATGTCCTTGTATTTGGAGTTTAGGTTCATATAAAATGTCCCTTGGACTGGAGGAGGAGTCATTTCAGGTAATATCTATCCTTATTAACCAAGTAAATTATGCAACCTTGTGTACAAGGTTAAGAGATAGCAATTAGTGTTTTCTGTCTAGGCAGGTACATTTGCTTGACAGTCGACAGGCTTGGAATAACAGCATGCATGTGTGAATGCTTCTGCAAACAAGAGGGTGATGAATTGCATGTCAGCGCTCCCCCAGGCCGGGTTAGTCCTCGCTTCACGCGGCCCACCCGCCTACCACCAGCTTTTCATCGTATCACAGGTAGCCCTCTCTTCTATCCGGGCTGATCCCAATCCCTATTAAGGGTTTGCTTCAGATAAGAGCATTGAGAAAACATGATCTCCTTTCCCCTTTCTTGCTTCCACTCAATGACATCGTCCCCTTCCCAGCAAGAACGGCCAGGCTCTAAATCCAAATCCACTCGCTGCACTTGGAGCACTTGCTGTACTGACCGCATGCACCATCCTTCCACTCTCCGGCATAATCCTCCGTGACCTCCAGCTCCAGGACGGGAATCCTACCCCGCCGGCAGAACTCCATCTGCCCCGGGGCTGCAGCCTCAGCGTCTGCAAAGAGGCTCTGCAGGTTCTTCATGGAGCCCAGGCACATGGGGACTCGCACCAGGGCTACGTGGAGTGGGGAGCTGCTCTCTAAGTGCATGGTTTCCTTCAGGGCTAGATGAAGAGCCATGGCTACGCTCAACCCTAGTCTCTGCAGAGGAGAACCAGGCCCATTTTTTACAGCAAGGGACCCTTATAGATCTTCTGCCAAGGTGATCGATGGAAACAGGCGAGGAGAATTGGAGGCAAATGATTAAATGTTGCAAGAGACAAATCTACAGAGTGGAGACTCCCAGTAAATGAGGTTTTTGGCCCCTTCACCTCCCTCGGTCCTTTGTGATTAAGAACTGAAGCCATGTGAATTTAGGTGGGTCTCCACTTGACATAGATCCATATTATTAATGCTCCTACTCCAGTCTAATTCCCATCTCAACTCGGTGAGACTGTGAAGTGCTGGGGTGTGTTAGGCCTAATCATCCCCGTATTAATAATTGATTTATAGAAGGAACATTGATATACACAGTGCTTAGAATAAAAGGCATCCTTGAGAAAGGGGGAAGGGAGAAACAAGAACGGAAAAAGTGGATTTTCTTCTCTTATACAGAGCTGTTTAGCATAATGGATTTCAAAGACCTTTCAAAAACTTCCATAAGCTGGCAACAAAAAAGTAGGTCACAATTAAGCTCTCATTTTCGAAAGGAAGCTGTTTGGAATGATACACGATGTTTGTAATTATATTGAGGATTGACTGAGCCACAGAGCTATTCAATAGGAAAGACTCTGAAGATGTTTTTTGCTTTTTAAAGGCCGTATTTGCTGCTTTGCACACAGTGCACCATGGCAGGGGCCAGGGAAGCTGCCCTCACCCCTTCTCCGTCTGGCACTTCCCAGATACTGCCAGGCAGGAGCTATGCAGAGGGGTGAGCAGGGAGTTCAAACTGTCTAATCCACTCAGCGCTTGTTATTCAACATATCTACTCGCTCCTTGGCCTCTCCATAAAAACTGCAGGTTAATAGGAACTGATCAGAGCAAGCTGTAATAGGGATTTACCTGAAATGGGCTGCAAAGAAATCAGATGGAGACCATCCCTTCATTTCACATGGAGCATCAATAAACCCCATGTCATTTTCTTGGAGGTGAAAATTTCTGTAGGTCATCATCACTTTACAGAATCCCAACCTAATACCATGTCCCAAAGGTAGAATGTACTGGTGGACTCACTTATGGAGGGCTTTTCTAGACAGGGACTTCAGCAGACAAAGTCAATATGAAATAAATATCTTAATGACCAAATAAGCCCTGCATAGTCCTCCCCCAGAATCATATTAAAGATTTAGTCACCTGCAGCTCATGTCTCAGGGGACATTTATCTCCTCTCCCATGCAGGAAAGTGAATGGGACTTAAACAGGAAAGTGCAGTATCTGTGGAAGGAGCAGGTGGAGAGCCATCCATGGGGGTCAGTGTAGCATCACGTCCAGCCACTGCCTCCCAAAGTGCTGGCCAAACATGTCTGAAAAGGACACCACCAAGGCAACCCTGTGCATGCTCTTTCCTTCTTTCCTTCTTTCCTTCCTTCTTTCCTTCTTTCCTTCTTTCCTTCCTTCTTTCCTTCTTTCCTTCTTTCCTTCTTTCCTTCTTTGTGTGTCTGTGGAGATGTTTTGAGTGGCATATCTTTTTTGGTCTTGCTTCCTTTCGTTATTTATACTTGTGATTTAACGCAATGCACACAACTGTCAAAGCACATCTGCAGTGGGGAAAAGGCTCAGTGCCAATTGGATGGCAATCCACTGACTTCAACAGGGCTCTGCTGGTTGACACTTCTCTAATAATAAACAGTAAATCTTAGTATCCCACCCACTCACCCTGCTGTAGGACTTCCTCTATACTGTGAAGTTCAGTCAGCCCATGGGAGGGAGGAATTTTAGAGCTGATGGCTCCACAGGATTGCATGATTTTTTCCCCAAGCCTAAACGACAAGTCAAGATCTTTGTCAAAGACAGCAGTTTAGCATGTGCAAGAGGGGAATTTTCTTGAAGTAACAGTGCAGAAGTGGCTGCCTCTAAATCAGTTCATCACTGTTGACTGGTTTTCACATCTCCTCCCCTGGATTTGCTTTGCCCAGCCCCTCTGTGAAACCTGGTACTGCTTGTTAACTATCTCCTCGGGGCATGGCAAATAAGAAACACAAATACAGGACTGTGAAATGCTCCATCATGCTTCACTCACACAGGAGAGGTTTTCAGGCAGGTCGTTGGGATGGTGGAATGGAGTGGAATGATGGAATGGTGGTGGAATGGAGTGGTGGAAATGCCACACGTTATCAAGGCACAGCTCTGGGCACACCAGCCTAGGCAAGGTCAGCACAGGGAAGGTCTTGTTTGCAGACACCGTCAAAGGGTTCCACACAGGTGCCCCAAAAGCCAGGCCCTTCATAACCAAAGTCTTCTGGTGCCTCCTGTTCCCAAAATTCCTCGTGCAACCTCTGTGCATGTGATGAGAAGTGGAGATGAATAATAGTCTTCACTTCTGAAGGTGCAGCCTCGAACATAGACCCTGCATGATCCAGGGACATGTGTTTTTAGTGCTTACATGTTAAAAAGTATCACTTGACCTGTAAATCAGACTGTTCATTGAGTACTTGTATTGCTCTTCGTGTCTGCATTTGGCTGGATGTGGGTGAGCAGCAGATTTCAGGGGTCAGAACAGAGGTGCAATATAGAGCTCAGCAGTTACATTTGTATATAAACAAAACCATTCTGTGGTTCTTCTACCTCATTTAAGGGACCTAAGGGAATCCCTCAATTAGAACAATTGCTCATAGAGTTATAGTACCCCAGGTTCTCTTTTTGCAATCATTAACATCATATTTTTAAGTGTTTACAAAGTCAGGCCATGGGTCAGTTAGTTTGTGCTTGAGCCTAAGATGTGTTAGCTATTGAATTCTTTAATGCACTCCTGTCCTTCCTCTGGCAGACTCAGTAAGTGGCATTTTGAGTTTGCTGAAGCATCTTACTGCAGACTAGAAATGTTACTGGGTGATTCAAGCATAGCTCTGAAGCACTTTCAAACTTGCAGTAAAATAACATGCTTCAGAAGTGGAGGTGAAATGCAGTGTTTATTGGCTCCACCCCTATTTCGGATACAGGAATTATAAAACTCTGGAAAACAGATGAGAGGAGATTCTCTCTGCCTGTCCCTGGGCTCCCATAGACCCCTGTCATCCTGCACTGGGTCCTGTGGAGTTTGTGTAAAAACCAAGTAGTTCACACTACTTTTCTGAAGTCCATAGTTACCCATTTGGGAATTAATATAGAGATTGGAGAAAACAGAGGCAGTTTACAAAGAAGCAGGAATCAAGTCTTTGCTGGGTCTGAATTCATGAAGACATACTCTGCTTGAAGAGTTTAAGGTTGTTAGTCTTCGATCCAGTTTCAGAATGATTTTTCAGTCCAGAACAGTTTTTGTTTTCTATGGTAAAACAGCTTTTCTCAAAATTATGGTTGGAACAAAATTTTTCATTATTCTCTAAATAGAACATAATTTATTTGAAACACTGTATTTTCAAAAATGTTGTCCTGCAAGAAATATCAAAATACCTGAATTTCCTATGGGAAAAAAAAATGCATCTTGCCAAGCTCTTTGCCTAGTTTGTAGTAGATTGTTAAATGGCAAAAACCCTAACTGCATATTTGAAATCCTCAACTCAGTTTATTGCAGACCAGAAAATTATATATAATGACACAGAGTTATTGTATGGAGTGACCCTCAGTCATATTGTCTAAGCTGCTTATTGCAACAGAAATAAGATGTATATAGTAATCTTCTTATACTTACTGAGAAACCTAAACAAGGCCAGTACTGCGATGGGGTCACTTATCTCTGGCTATAATAAGGTTACTATACAAGGAGATACTCAAGTTGTAAAAAACATCCTGGAGACATTTAAGTCAATGTAATTATTTCTCCTTTAAATAAGCAAATGTAGAAAGTCTCCTTAGCTGGTTCAAGAGCGAATAACCACCTCCTGGAAAAGAAAGGAACAAGAGGGGCATCCGCACTGTACAGAGGAGTCTACCTTATACTACCAGGCCGATACTGTTTGCTCTCTCATCCTTAAATAAGTTGTGTAGAATTAATTGTCCTCTGTAGCAGGAAATGATGGTTCTGTTAAAGGCAGAGGTGTGTGTGGCGCGTGTCTCGGTGATGCTGGATTCATGGCAGAATGTTGATTTTCAGTAAAATTGCACAAAAGCAAAGGTAGGAATCAATACCTTTTGTTGAGATCCAAATAGCAAAGCAATTTTTTTTGCAAAGTCAAAAAAAAAAAGTTTAGTGAAAAAGCCTCTGTTTGCCCCTGGGGAAAAACCTCCTAGTTACACTAGTAATTCTCCAAGCCAGGTCTAAAGAGGATCTCTGCTTTGTGGAACAATTTGGGAACTGCTCCTTGGAGAGAAATGGTCAGCAAGGAAAATGCTCTCTTACAGTACCCTGAATGGCAAAAAAAAATGGGGACATTGATTTGCAATAAGAAAGTTTATTTTCAAGTTTATTTTCACTTTTGTAAGTGTACACTTGCCTTCAGTTCAGAAGGTTTTGAGACACTGCAATTCCAACTAAGTGAGAGAATGAAGGGTTGAGAGCTTTTTTCATCACAGAACCAGGGCAGCAATGGCCTATTGGCCTCTCGGCCCCATCTGGCACTGACAGAGATTTGCGTTGGCACCGGTGACAGCAAAGTACAAAATGTTTTTTAAAAATAAATTTGGAAGCAGTCACTGGCCAAGTTTGCCAGCACTGGATGTGATGGTCACGGAAATAGTCACGCAAACAGAGAGCAAGGACGAGGGAAAGACGTCACGATGATCCCGGTGACAGGAGGGATTTTATAGCAGAAGAACAAAACTGAGCTTGAGCAGTGAGTACTTCAGATAAACCTAAGGCTGTGCTTTCAGCTGTTATTCAGCACTTTTTTTTTTTTAAGAAAAAGGCCCTGAAACAAGGCTTAAAAGATGAGGGAGGGCCTTTGATGTGTTTTCTTCCTCGTTTGATTGCGTGTTGTGGAAGAGAGAGATTTCTCCCTGGTTTTGGTTGATAACAGGCCTATTGCTGCCAAAGCTGAATTGCAAATCAGCTCTCTTGAAGTAATCACCCAGGACATTAAGCTTATTAAGCACGTGTCTGGAGACCGTGGCTGTGCAAGGGAGGCTGGAGAAACCTGAGCCCAGAAGCGTCTGTGTTTGGGTGTTGATTTGTCACCTGAGCTGGTGGGGGACCTCCAGTTGCTGGAAAGGCCTAATACAAAATTGTTCCTCATTAGAGTTTAAAAATACGGGATTGCCAAGGCACAGATGGCATCTTCACCTCAGGACGTAGTAATATTGGCAGCAGGCAGAGCGATATTTCTGCACTTTCCTGTTCTGAATCGCTTTCCGAGGGTGTGTGGTTTGATAACGCACAAGCACATGCCTACAAAACCTCCCTAACATCCATCTTGCATCTCTATTATCTATTCAAGATGAATTCCCTGGTGAAAGACAGGTTTTCCACTGCAGAGTGTTAGCAACCCCTTTGCTTCTCACAACCCCTTCTGTCCTTCCTCGGGATCTTCAAAGCAGGTGGTGGCTAGCTACAAAAGAAAGGGAGAAATGTGAAAGCCTCAGGTGTCCACATCTTTCTTGATTTATTTAAAAGATGACAAATGAAACAACCGGGATGTTCCATCGTGCAAACCACCTCTGCTGGCACATGCCAGATCTGGCCCCACAAGAAAGAGGAGCCCTTGCCCGTGCCCATGCTTACAGTTTGTCGCTTGCTGCAGTAGATGTTCCTCTGCTCCCTGCTCATTCATGAGAGTCAAAAGTGGCACTTGGGAAACATGCCAAATCTTTTAGGAAAATTAGCTCCTAGACTACTGACCAGTTTTAGAGCAGATGTGGGGACAGGACAGACATATGATATACACTATTGCGAGCAGCACACAGGCAAGGAGCTGTCAGGGATGATATGGTGCCGCATCTGCTCTGTCCCTGCTCTGTGCCGTCTTGCAAGCTCTCCAGCGAAGCCCACGCCGCAGATGTTGGTTTCTTTCCAGTGGCGTGGAGATGAATAGCTATTGTGCTCTCAAATAAAATAAAATAAAAAAAACCCACATCTATCCAGTCCTTTGCCCTTTGGCAGATAACTTGAGCTCTTCTTCACCTGGTTAACCCGGGAGATTCATTTTGTAAGCAGAGTGTCACTTCTCATTTACCTAAAAGCTCACATCGCTCCTAGTGCTTGCAGATACTGCTGCTGTCATGGCAACGAGGTTATTTATGCATAATAGATAGCTACTTTTCCTTTTTTTTCCATGTTGCTAAGTAGAGATGGGGTCAGGGGGGCAATAAAATGGAGCGGGGAACTCCCAGCCTCGTGCAACATTAACAAGCCTCACAGAGCTGTGTCCCGTAGCCAGGGAATATTCCCCAAACCACGTGCAAGCGGGGAAGCTGCAGCCCAGAGCGAGGTTTGCCAAAGGACAAGGTCAGACCTCAGGGCATGGCGGAGGCAGTAAAAAAATTTCAGTGTTGCTTCCCCATGAGAGCGCGTGCGTGGTCGTGTTCAGAACAAGGGATGCTCCTCTCCGCCTGTGCTCAGATCATTTCCACTCCAGAGTTGAGTTGCAGGGAGCAGAGTGAGGGCATCGTGCCCCAGACAACCCCAGAGGGAGTCCCGATGGAGAAGGGCAGCCACGTGTTCCCTCAGCCCCTTCGTTGCCCCGTATAACTGTATTATAACCATATTATAAGGGGAAAAAATGCTCTTCTCTGCTCTCTCACTGACCTTCAAGCCTTTTAGCTGACCTTAGGCCAGTGCAGGAACAACCAACAGCAGAGAAGGGGAGGAAATAGAGCTAAATGCTGCCAACATCCTTTTCAGCGCCCGCAGACGTGTGCTGATCTCCATGCAGAGCAAACCCTGCCACTAATCACACTGACATTTCCCTCCATTCACCCAACCTGCTGCTGAAGTCCCTTTGTAATGTTCACTTGATCAATGCTGAGGCTCAATTATTTAATAGTTGGGCTAGTAAAGAAACTTAACATCCTCCTCATCAAATCCAGGCTAAAGAGGAAGATTCCGCAGCTAAAATTTCGATTTAGTTAAATTCCCCCTTAAATTATTCCTGGGTTTCGTCTGTCTGTTTTCCATGGCAACAAGCAAGGACCAGAGGTCAGAGAAAGAGTTATTTCCTTTAAATTAAATCAAGCTCTGTTAGCGTCAGCGCCCTTTGAATGTAAAGGATTTTCCATGAGGAGGGCCCCTTCCTGGAGGACAGGCGGAGCCAGGTTGTTTCCTTGCACTGGAGGAGCTGCTCAGCAGCAAAATCAATGGTATTTACACCCAGTATTGAGTCCAAAGAGTGGAGAAACCCTATGCAGCGAGAGGCGAGATCCCATAAGGATAAGAACGGCACCCGGGTGCCGCAGCGGGTGCTGGGTGCGCTGAGCACCGCAGCTTCACGCGGCTTCGGGACTTGGGTGCCGGCATTCCGGGGATGCGACCCGAGTCGCTGCTCCCAGTGCGAGGCACATGGAGCTCCAGGGGTCCGTTAGGAACCGCTTAAAATCAGCACTCGGAGCCGCTCAGCACCGAGCAAGGCGAGAAGATGAAATTGCTGCCTACAACTGCAGTCACCGAGCAGCCGGCAGCTGGGAGCACCGTCCCGGGGAAAGGAGGGCACGTGAAGGAATAACAATACTTTGCTCTTATGTAACTCTTGCCTAAAATATCTCAAAGTGGGCTTGGAGATAAATAATTAAAGATAATACAGAATTAGCTGTCATTTCGTACATCAGAAATGAAAATGCTCGGTTCCTTCTGTGGTGGTTGGGTATCAAAATCACCCAGGCTGTGAACAGAGATGGGGCCATGTGCTCTCTGACCAGCAGAGCACACAAGATGTGTGCCCATCCATTGCAGTTTCTCAATATTTAGGTCAAAAATTATTTACTGATAAAAATCCACCAGTAATTCTGAATTATGAATAGCTGAGAAATTTCCAATTCACCCACAGGCAGTTTGCAAAGGCGGGAAGGGGATAGAGGGGAAGCACATAAATTATGTGTGAATTAATCACTCTGCTGCTCTCTGAAGTCAATGGGCTACTTGCATAAATAAGATTATTCATGGAGAAGACCAAGTCCTTCCTTTGAGAATGGGAAATTCATTAGCTGAAAGCACTGATTACGAATCAAAAGGATGGGGAGGGGAGAAAATCAAGTCATAATTAGTCACTTAAATTGTATCAAGTAGAAAGCAACTGATTTTAAACCAGTCCAAACAAAGGGGAAATGATTCGCTCTGATTAAGTCAGTCTCTCTTGCCCTTTAAAGATTTATAAAGTAATGTCAATAAATTATGGCTCTTGGGACTTAACCTATAAAAACTGAATAGAAATGCAGTATAATACAATAGCAAACAAGTAAATTAGACACGGTGGAACAAAAATTAAATGTATATTTATTAGGTAGATATGAGTCTCCTGTCACCCAAATATTGACCACCTGTCTGTAGTCTAAACTCTGCCACGTTGTTACTGATACTTTCTGGCTGCTCATCTAATGCTGAAATTGGGCCAGTTTTGATCGCCAATAAGCTTAATTACACTGTTAAAGAACTTCTTGTAAAACTAAGTTATCTGAATTAATTATGATGCTAGTGAATTATGTAGCATACACATAAAGACCCATTTGGAGTTTCCCTTCTTTTATTTTCCAGCACGTTCTTTGAATTTACTCAAATACGTTTTACAGCTGCTATGAACCTGATGCTGCAGGGAAAGGGATAGTTTGTAGGTTATGGGTCTGTTTTTCCAAAGCAAGGTGTTGAAAAGAAGATAAAGGCAAAGCAAATGGTGTTTGCTACCAAATGGTTTGCTCCAGCCTACTGTACATCCGGTGCCAATTGCAGAGTGATGGTGGTGGTGGCAGTGGTGTCACCGTCACTATTGTTACTAAGGAAGCATCACTGATGTGCGCAGGGCTCCAGCACATTCACCAAACTCCATCCTGGTGAGGCTCTCGGGGACATAAAAGCAGGACGCCCCGGGAAACTGTGATAGGGCTGTATTTGAAGTAGAAAATATTGAATCTCTTCCAGGTTAGCGAAAACTAGAAGAGTTACTAGGTAGCAAAGTTGATAAGACCTTACAATAAGACTCACTGCTAGCCAGGATTTCCTAGCATCTTGTATTAAAGAAAATGCATTTTCTTTCACAATTGGGTAGTGAAAGTGGCTGAACCCTTCTCATCAGGTGCTCTTGAAGAGATGTCTCAGTTTGGGTCCCCCTGAATGTCTGCAGCTGGGGCGCGTGTTTGAGCTCCTCGCTGAAGCCTGACGGGGCTGGAACGTGCTCCAGGCTGCCAGCCTGGCTGCTGCAAACTGTATCGTGAAGCTGCAGGGACTACTGGCATGGGAGGTGTTGTGACCGTGCCTGCGAGGAACCCCGCTGGGATCTGTCAGCTCTGTTCTGCTCTGGCCATCAGATACCATCAGACAGGACCAGCGCGCTGCATTGGCACCTGCCTGCTGGATGCAAAGGCTCTGCCTGCCTGTGCAGACCCTCCCTGTCACCCAGGCTGCTCTGCTCTATTTTTGGTCCCAATAAATCTCATGGAGATATCCCCTTTGTCACATCCTATTCCCCAACCCCCTAGTTCTGTAGCCTCTTCTCTGTTCCAAATGTAATTGCTCTTCATCCTTTTTTTTCTTTTTCCTTTTTTTTTTTTCTGCTGTCTGGAGCCATAGCTCATCATCCTACACTTCTCATTATCCTAATTAAACCTGGGCAAAATCAAGGGCCTATTCTATAACCTGACATTACCCTATACAATTTTTTAGCTCAAAAGATGTGAACTAGCGGTGAGCTATCTTCCTTGGAAGGAATCAGTGCCTCTGGTCCCTCTTCTTTGAAAAACGTCACTGTTTAAGTAGGGCCAGGCTGAAAGTGGAGCAGAGCACGTCAGTGTGTCCCACCACATCCCACCACCACCACTAAAGCCACCTTGTGAACCCATTAACCACCCTGCTCCCCTCTGAAAAAAAATACTATTTTAAGTGATGCAGCACCTGGATGTTATTAAAGAGAATAGGACTGGCATGTTCTGGGTCCACACAGTCTCATGTTTTTAGCATAAGTTTGCTGTTGACTTGTTAATATTATTTTCTGCATAAAAGTGGTTTAGTTTTTCCATACAGAAGCCTGATGTTTTCTTGGACTACTCCTTTCTAGGGCCTGAATTCAGGAAGATTCACATGGGAAAAAAAAAAGTGATAAAAGAGATTAAACAATTATTATAGGCACCTGTGACTTTGTGTATATATGGGCTAGTCCCTCCTGGTTTTGCATGTGTAGATGCTGATGAAATTAATAGTGTTATTCATTTTTTTTCTCAGGAGAATTATCTGCTTTTTAATTAAGCAATATTTGTAAAATAACTAGAAACACATGCAGCTACAAGCTACATCAGCAGGGAAATTGCCCTTTCCTTTGTACAGCAATAATTAATCTTATGCCATGTTTGGCCTCGGCATGTCTCAAGAAATGTTATGGAAGAAAGGAGATAGTCCCTCTACCACATCTGTTTTTCAGAGATACATGGGATTTACTCAGCCGCAAAGCACCCACCAGAGCATCCCAGGAGAGAAGCGCTTCTGGCTCTCCATCTCAAACCAAATTCGTTTTCCATATCGTAAGCAGTGACATTTTCTGGTAACCAAACAGCCAAGGGAACTACCCAGTCCTTGAGAGAACTGAGGCATGAAAATACCTTGTTCAGAGAGTTCACAGCTTTGCTGTCCTCATGGTGGTTGCTTTTGTGTCCCAGTTTCACGTCTCATTTTGGAGCTATGAGTATGACCTCCTGACACAGCCCTAGCTCCGGGCGGTCCAGGGCTGCGATGTACCAGAGCATTGGAGGGAAATTGCCCCTCTGCTACTGCCAGGTTGTTCCCTGGCTCTCTTGCACAGATCCCTCCTGGGCCCTGTCCTTATTTTCGCCCCATTTCATCATCTGAAGTTTATAAATCCACTCGGGGAGCAGCTTGGACTGGGGAAGTTGAGAGCAGGTTCTGAGTGGGAACTCCAGGGAGGGAGAGAGGTTGGGAGCTTCAGCCCAGGGCTTGCAGGAACATTAGTGGGGAATTAGACATGAGTCACCAAGCACCTTCCCCTAATGAGCTTGGAAAGTGGAGCACCATCTGGCCTCACCTCCAGCGCCCGTTATGTGAGTGTCCTGCACCTGCATGCTCACCGTATACCCTGGGACTTCGCTCCGTAAGAGGCTTAAATCTCCTCTCGTAAAGCAGCCCCTCCTCTGCTGCTCAATATTATACGTCCTTGGTGTTCCTGCTTCGGGAAAGGCGACTGAAAGAGCAGGAGCTTCAATACTAGGCAGAAACATTGTGGTTCTCATAGCAAGTGCGGCCCTGAGCGAGGACAGGCCTTGGGGGTGGGCTGTAGTTGATGTGTTGGTGCGGTTGATGTGTTGGTGTGACTGATGTGTTGGTGCGGTTGATGTGTTGGTGCAGCTGATGCGTTGGTGTGGTTGGTGTGGTTGATGTGTTGGTGTGATTGATGTGTTGGTGTGGTTGATGTGTTGGTGTGATTGATGTGTTGGTGTGGTTGATGCATTGGTGTGGCTGATGTGTTGATGCAGTTGATGCGTTGGTGCGGTTGATGCATTGGTGTGGTTGATGCGTTGGTGTGGTTGATGCATTGGTGTGGTTGATGTGTTGGTGTGGCTGATGCATTGGTGTGATTGACGTGATGCACATGTACCTGCTTGCAGCAAAGCTGGGGGTGTTGATGGGGGCCGGGGCGAGTAGTGAGTAGTGAACCTTGCTTGCAGCGACATTATATCTTAAAAATCTCACCTAAAGGAGAGGTTAGTTCCAGGAGCAAGCAACTAAGGGCTCTATTTTTCCAGGAAAAGGAGAAATTCAGACAGTATTTGACATTATTTCGTTTCAAAAGACTGCCAGAAAAAAATCCTTTTTTATTCTAAAGCAAAACTACATTTTTAAAACATGCTGTCCGCCCTGTTGCCTCACCACTGCAAGACATTCAGCAACATTAGCAACTCTGATGGCTGCTAAATGGCCTTCTTTCCAACAATAATGACCTGCATTTAATAATGAATTAAACATCATTAACTGGGGAAGGTTTTTGTGAATGCTTCTTTAATATCATTGTGCAGCAATTACCACTGGAGTGAATAGCTCGGCTCTGTCCAGCTGCAGCATTTGTCGTTATTCGGAGCAAGAGCAGAATCACTCTGGTCCAGGAGGGCTAATAACATTAAGTGACACTGAATAAAGTCTAATAAGTGCTTCTGCTTGTCACGCAGACCCGAATATTAAGATTCTTTCTGCAACTGCACCTTGCTTTGGTATCCAGATGATCCAGAGAGCCTGGCTGTGGTTCTGCAATCAATAAAAGCCTCCGTTAGCATGATCTAAATTCATAGGCACATGAAGTTTCTTTATTAAAAATTGATACACACAATTAAACAATGATAAAAGATGATAATGGGAGTAATGAAGCTATTTGTCTCATATTTGAAGTCTTTATTATACAGTGTGATTCCACAGTAATGAGACCTTCAATACTTATTTGTCACGTCTAGTTATAAGGTCATGTTCACAATAACATGCCTGGTACTTTTCCAAAAATTCTTCTTTAAATAATAGACTCTTAAAAAAAAAAAAAAGCCAAAGTAACTAATCATTGATATTTCCTTGGGGTTTCCTTACTACCATAGATGAGTGACATAATTTTTTGCAAATAATATCTTTGTCTAAATATTCCTTTCAGAAGAGAGGGGTGCACCGCACAGCTTGCAGTTCAGTGTGCAGCAAGGAGAAGTGTGATTCAGGAATGCCTAAACATTTCATTTGGGCAGTTGTGAGAGTGGCTTGTTATAATACTTTCTAAATGAAATAGTTACTGTCTCTTTTTTTTGAAATAGTGCTGAGCTAACCTCTCTGTTTTGAAAAACATAAATAAAAAGAGACTAACTCAGAGCAAAAGAGAGGGTTTTTTCTTTCTTTCTTTTTTTCCTGAGCAGAGCAAAATATTTTGAGTCAAGACAAAATTTTGTTGTTGGGTTTTGAGCTCAGTCTCGCAGCTAAGCGATCTGTCACTCAGCATCCCCGCTGCCCAGCCACAGCCAAGGCTCCTCGGCGCATACAACCTAAAAAAGTAGAAACTACTGCTTTAAAAAAATGAATTATGGGGTGCAGGAGAAGCAGGGGATGGAGGGCAGTGGTGTTTTGGGGCTGTGCGTGCAGTTGTGATTTCTGCCTCCTCGCAAGGGGAAAGCTTTTGGCACCTATTCACTCTGCTATTCAGTAAAAGCGTATTTTCAGAAGTTTTTTTTGCCCTAGATGGTGCCGTGTATCTCTGGACCACATCTCTGCTGCCTCTGCTGCAGTAAAGAGGGGCTGTGGTCACTGTGACAGTGACTCTTCACTGGTGCTCTTTGACACAGGTAAAGGCTGCAGTTTTATTTCCCCCGCGTTTTGAGCTGATGCCTCTTCTTAGCCTTGCGTGTGCTAGGAAGGAAATGGAAAGAAGAACCTGTGACAGGGACATCCCTCACAAGGGCCTTTCTTCTCCTACACACCATGATGCCACTGCTGCGTGACAAATATAATTGCAGAGTGAGAGCTCTGTAGCTTAAACACCTGCAGCTTTTGGAGGTTGTGTTTTTGTGCATCATGTAGCAGCGAAGCGCACTGCAACACGCAGTCAGAAAGTAGCTAAGGAAGCAATACTGCACAGTAAGCAGAGGTAGGCACCAAGATGTTTGTGAAGGTAAAGGAATGCATGTGATTTGACTGAGTTTTGACATCCCAGCCATCCACAGCCCAGGCTGGACATAGCCATGAACAAACTGCTCATGGAAAGGGTCAGGAGATGGCAAATTCCTGCATGAGTCACTTGCCAGGTTGTGGCTGGTCTCTGGAGGGGATTGTGGGGGGTCACCATGCTAGGGACCCCAGAGGGACCAGGCTGTGCCATCCCAGCGGAGGTGCATGAGGGTCTGCGGGGCACTGGGGGAGCGTCACCTCCCCAGCGGTGCAGGGTCCATTTTGTGGAGACCAGAGTGTTGCCCCAAAGTGTTTCAAGTTATAATGCACTAAAACCCAGGGAGAATGTTCTCTTCTCTCTCCGTGCAGTGCCCATTCCACCCCTTCTGCCCATTCAGCAGAAGTCGTGACTGTTGTTCAAGGTAAACAGCCTGGGCAGGAGGGCACAGGAGCGTTCCTCACCCTGCCTTGGCTTCACCCCAAGATGCTGCTTCTGCCAAGGCTGCAATTGCTGAGCCACTTGGGGCTCTGTGAAAACACCCATTTACTCCCCGCTGGTGTCGGGTGCGAGCGCAGGCTGATCAGCTCCTGCTTCTTCCTGTTCAATGATCAAAATATTTACAGCTCAGTGAGTGGGGCTGGCAGCAGCCCCAAAACTTTGCTCTTGACTGTAAATGTCACATTTAATATTGATGATGTGGGCTACTCAAGTCACACTTGGATGAGTTATTAACCATTGGGAATGACATGTTTAATAGGAAACACCTAAAATGTGAGCTGCCTTATAAGTGCCTATAACTCTTCTTTTATAAAAGGTATAGAAATCCAAGCAATTCCCTTAAAATATATAGATGTCATTCATTGTTATATAGCCAGAAGAACCGATCTGCCATCCAGGCTGGTTTATTGTTCACGTTAGCAGTACATAAAACTGGCCCTGCAGCAGAGCAGGGCAGTTGTCACCTTCTTGTCCTCAGCAGAGAGCATCTGCTGGTCACCTAGTGCTTCCCGACCGGGCAGCTCGGCTGCCCCATGCACGATTCTTCTGTTTCACTTTGGTGAAGCGGAGTACGAGAGATGTTGGCAACTGCGTCCTGACCACCTTAGAGCTCCCCACCTTCTTTTTGATTGTGCCCTGGAGTTTAAATCAGGTATTTCACGGGGATTCAGGGCAGCACTGATGTATTAATGAGCTGCTCACTGCCTTTTAAATACATCTGGAAACGATAGGGTAAGTGGAGTATCTAACTAGTAGTTAGACATTTTGCTGGGACCTGCTGTAAAAGAGATTCTGTACACTATCAGTGCCTTCGTGGGGGAAAAGTCAATATAAGGTTATGCAAAATGTCAGAATTTGTAGTTCGTCATAAATAGGTTTCTTATCATTTGGAGATAAATTCTCTTCTTGGGGATATTGGCGCAAACGTTAAGTATCCATATAAATTCAGTGACTTGTTCAACACCATAGTGTCAACTATGGAGTTGATCAGGCCTCTGAATTTATAAGAATTCTCAAAATTCGCCATATGATTCTCACACAGTAGAGACCAACAGCTGCTCTAGCTTGGAATGCCACACATGTTTGCTCATTGACCCTATACATCAGCTTAAGCTAATAGTTTTCCAAGGGTCTAAAAAAACTGAAGCCTAGGCCTTGTAATTGTGCCTGTGCAGCTTGGGCTGGGAAGGAGTGTTACACATTGGGAACAGTAGCTTCAGTGCAAAAGGGACTGAAAATGTGGACAGACCCAGCCTGCTGTATTTGATGTGTTTTGGCATCGGCCTCCGCCTGTTACAAGTTTCCAAGATGAATACATCTACTGTGTAGTTTAGCTGCGTTGAAAAAAAACCTTTAAAGAAATACAATATTGCATTATTCTTCCTATTTGGCTTCCAAAATAGTATTATGTATTTCAAGATGAAGGATGGAAATGAAGGCAGTCATAGAGGAAGTTGTGGCTTGCTCTCCACAATAGAAAAAAATAATAGCTGTTCCTCGCTCTGTGCTAAAGCTGTCAGAGCTCACATTGCTCCACGTCATATTGCCCCTCCAGTGAGCACAAAAGAAAAACACGTGCTGGAGAAGCCTGAAGCTGGTACCAAATGCAGTCGCCGCATGGTCTGGATGCTCCTGGCAGCTCCCTCTGCTTTGCACAGCTCCTGGTCAGCTCCGTACCTGCCGATCCAGCTATGGGCTGCCCCTGTCTCAAGGAAACGAAGCAGTAATTATAAACTTGTGTCTTCTGTAGTGTGTCCTAGCACGTCACAGGCTCGCTGTGTGGCACGGTCTGTCCTGACTCATCCCTCCACTGAACCTAGGAAAAGCCAACCTTTCTGTGCAGTAACTATTAACCATACCTTACACATGGGGGAAGCCGTGCACGAAGAGAATAGAGTATTCACCCAAGGTCACAGAACACAGTCAAAATGCCAGTCAGGAAAAGGACCCAGATCTCCTAACTCCCCTTCCTGCCTTTATCAGCACGTCCTGTTCTCCTTCCTCGTGGTGACTTGCTCTGCTCTACACACCCCATCCCCGACCCCTTGCTCATTTTGTACCTATCCTATTTCCTCCTCTCTGGTGCAGCAGCACTATGGTGCACACAGACCTGGTCTGTCTTAATGTAGCTTCATGTCTGAGAAAGCAGGATTTGCATTTGACTCTTTAGTAATCTAAACGCAAATTACAGGCTTGTGTTGAGGCGCTGATTTATATTAATTTGGGCTCTGTTTTGCTTTGGTACAATAGCTACCTGAGAGACTGCAACTTTTTTTTTAGTCTTTAATAATGACAAGGCTTTACAAGCTTGTTCTGTAAAGTAGTGGAACTGATTGTTTCATCAGCCCAAATTGTGCCTGAGAGGAGTTCAGTGTACGAACACACTCAAATCTTTCCAACTCGAACACTTCCAGTCTCCCAATCAACAGGGGCTACCTCTGATTATCCTGATGGTCTTGCAAAGAGTGCCCCTCTAATCAAGTTTAGAAGTGCTGAGAGATCAGCAACATCATGATCACCATCAACATCTTAGTTAATTGTAACAGTTTGGTGCATTAACTGCATGAGTCTCATCACAGAAGAAATTACATGATATATTGCCAGAGCTTATGAGTAAATGTATTGCATTCACAAGAAGCGCCATCAAGCAAGAAAGAATATACATTAACAAATCTCAAAAGCCCTCTAATATTGTTTTCTCTATACCAAATCAAAAATGAATTTAATGTGTAAGAGAGGGAACACCCTGGATGTCACAGGAATCTTACAAGAACCATAAAGGTCCATTCCCCATCAGATGAAACAGGAACCAATGAGCTTTTAAGTTACTCGTCTGCAAAGGAAACCCAATGTGGATAAAAAAAGATGCAGGCTGTAATTTTATGAGAAGGAGTAGCTGTAGAGGGCAACCAGCAGGACACGAACATGCTTAGGGAGCTGCCCCAGGCAGGTCCATAGATTGTACTCCAGTTCAGCAAAAGGAATGTGGTACCTTGAGCCAGCCTTTCCCTTCACAAGGTCTGGTGTTGGCCAAAGGTGCCTGCAGGTTATAAGACCCACTACAAATGAAAAGGAAACCTGGTCCCCAGCGCCTTGTAAAATCCATGGACCGACTGATCAAAACAGGCATGCAAGAGAGAGGGGAGATCAGTTTTGCTGAGATGGTGTTGGGCATGAGCTGGAGAGGGATATAAGTAGTAGCTGGGAGAGGAGAAAACAGCAGTCCTGCAGTGAGCGGTCAAAACAGGGCCATTTCCCTCTAGGGAAGAGCTGGAGCGCGCAGGGCCCCCCGAGCCCAGCGGGAACACGCGGACGGGCCTGGTGCCGCTCCCCGCGCTTTCGAGAGCCATCTCGAGGTATGTTGGGAATGACAATGACATCCTGAGAGCTGCCAAAAAAATCACAAGGAACAGCTGGTAAAAAATTTTCAATCTCCCAGTGCCCTTAATATACCGTAAACAAATCTGCTTCATTTAAACCACACACAAGGTGGCTAGGAGACTCGCTCTTAGATTTATGGGATTTAATGGTTATTATTGCCATTACCAAACTGAAGAAATATAAAGCACTTTAGGAACAAAAACCACTGTGAATGAAATACTCTAAGCCCTCTCAGGCTTTTGCTATCATTTAGGAAAACCTAGAGCTTTTCTGGAATCCTGTAAAGAGAAATGTATCACAGAACTGCTGGTTTTCTGATACTGGCTAATGAAATCAGAACTGCAAAGGAATATACTGTCAGTGGATCTGCCATAAACCAGAGCCACTTTAGGAGAACGATGAAATAGTCACACCTTTCAGGCCCACCTTCTGCCATCCACTCCATTAAAATAATAATGACCAAAGCCCAGCACATTTCTCAAGGATTAGTAACTTGCTGGGAATATTTAATTGTCCAGAAATAAAACTGAAGGGCCTTACAGCACTAACCCCCAGGCAAGGCCCTGTCCTTTGGCACTGTCTTTTATGAGATTAAAAATCCAGTGTGTCCCAGTGCAGAAGTGGCTGGAGTCCAGGGCAGGGAAGCAGTTGAAGCCAAGGACACATGGCCTTGAAGGCAGCTCAGGAGCTGTCTGGCTCAAAGTTGCTGTGAAATCACCATGAGTTATTATTCTGGGATCCTGATGTCCCGGAGATAAGCAGGCAGTCCATTACTCGGCACGGCTCTTGGTGTAAGTTCACAGGAACCTGTTGCTCCGGCGAGATGCGGGTCTGGGGAGCAGGTCTAGCCCTTGGCTGGTGACTTTGGTCCTGCAGCTCTGTGTGCAAGTGTGTGTGTGTATGCATGAGTTATGGGAGGATTTTACTGCAGCAGGGATAACATTCAAAGAAGTATGTGTGAAAGAACGCTGTCCTGCTCGTTATCTTCACGCAAATTTTACTCGTGCCTTCACAACAATAAGGTTTGCAGTAGAAACCTCTCAGAGCCATGTCCCTCCTTGCACCTTTCACTCTAGTATTTCCATCCTCTCATGTGTTGAGCGCTCTGAAAACATCTAGTCACACACCCTTATTCGAGTGCCCGTGGCCTCCTGTTTCACCCAGACTAAACCTAGGCTGCAATGTGAAATCACTTCTCTCACTGCGAGGCTGCTCCAGTCAAGCAGAGCAGGGCTTAGAGCCAGGACTGGCATCTCAGATGTCCAAAATGTGCTTCAGCCTTCAGGATATGGCAACACCTCCTCTTTCCCCATTTTCTTCTTGGGAAAAGACTGTCCTGGTGTCCTGGAAGTTCCCAGTTGCCTCTTATGCTGCTGTTTAGCTCTATGATGCTCATGCATTAACTCTTGGCCTATATTGCACAGGAAACCTGATGGAATGTCTCAGTGCTCAGGTTTATAAGAGACTGGCCAAGCCCAACACCGCTGAGCTCAGATTTGCCTGGGGGATTAGTTCAGATCTGAGTGTTGGAGCAGCCCTTGGAGCCCAGCTACCTTTGCAGAGCTGGCCCTCGGCCACTGTGCTGCACCTCTTTAATTCCAGTGGTGACTCATGGCCTGGAGCTATTAGGTAGATGGCATACACAGTTAGCAAGTGGTATTTTTCAGAGTTCATTTTACTTATTATATTATATTTTGATTTATAATTATATATACAGGGCATTATTCTCCCAGGCTCCAGGCATCCTTGCCAAAATTAAAAGCTACAGTTAGCAAAACTAAAGCCAGTAGATGCTCAGAGCTCTTGGTCAAAAATAGCCAGCCAAAGTAGACAATTTTCGCCACCAGTATTCCATGCAGGTTCTGTTCTGTCCTCCCTGAACTTTCCTTCCCAGAAACCTTAACATGAGTAAGGCAAAACCAAGATCATTCTCTCGGGCCCACGAAGCAGATGGAAACAAAACAGCTCCAACTTTTTCCCCACATCAGGAACAATATTCGCTGGTATTCCCAAGTCTTCTAAGTTAATTTACTTTGTACCCATGGGATTTTCTTTAGTCCTGGGAGAAATGTTTTTGTAAGTGTTCTCTGAGATTTGCAAGTGCCTTTGAGAGATGCAGCAGTGAGGCAGCAGGAAGTTTCAGCCTTTCTCGTTCAAGTGAACTCAGTTTCGTGATCGTAGGGCCCAGAGATATTTGGAAAGACGGTAAGAAGCAGATTATATACAAGTTGGCCAACTCTGATATATTTATATAAACCAAATGTGTTATACCAAATGTGTTATCCAGAATCACTCCTTTTCTGGGGTAGTAGCTGCAAGACCTCAGCGCTCTCCAGCTCGTGCAGAGGTAGGTATATCTATAAGAGGTGATGTCAGTATTGCAAAACCCGTCGTTATAGTCATCTGTTTAAAAAAAAAAAGGGCTCTGAGGACCTTGCAGAAAAGGGCTGCACAGCCAGTGACCACAAATCACCAGTTCAAATGTCCTCGGTGGGGCCTTTGGACCAGGCGAGGTCACACTTTGGATCTGCCTCTACAGCGTCTGACTGGTGGGATGGGGTCCAAAGAGCCAGTTAGAGGGTAGCTAAACCTGCTGGCCAAGAAAGCACCATTTCATAATTATTTCAGGCTTCCCTTGGAGGTCAAAGAGCAAAGCTGACAGAGAGCTGTGGGGAGAGATTTAGTATGAGGCAAGAAGAGGGTAACGTTGCCATTACTGCTGGCGATGACTGATGGGGGAACATGAGGAATTGGGCATGGATTAAGGCAAAACACTCGGCTCTTTCCTATTAGTGAAGTCAAAAGGTGACATGGGCTGGTGGTGGCAGCAGCTGTTATGGGATCGAGGGCTGCCGTGTGCGTAAGCGCAGTGCGGAGCGCGCTCCGTGCAGCCTCTCTGCAGGGAGAATCCCATGGGAGAGATGCTGGTTTTGGGGAACCCTGCAAATTGGAGTGGGGTTCCTGCGTCTTCCCCTGAAAACATCCCATAATAGTGTAACTTTTCATTAGGGAGCATAGTTATAATCACACAGAACAGACCACACAAAAAGAACGGAGTTTTATATAGTTTTTACTAGAATAAGAAGCCAAGCTTTTAAAAAACATGTGACCGCCTGCATTGCATATGCAAAATTATGTATGTCAGAAGTAATCAATCCCCCAAGAGTTCTTGAAGTCCATTCAAAGTATCAGATATTCAAAAGTGTACGAGTCTGGGGGCTTTTGGAGAGGGGCGAGAGAGGGGAGCAGGGTTGGTCTGTGAAGGAGGGCAGAGCCAAAGCATCGCGCTCCCACTGAGCGACCTCAGCTTCACGCAAAGCAGCTGGGCCTGCACTGCCCGGGCAGGGAAGTCCAAGTGAGGGTTGCTCCAGGGATAAGGGTGGCCCGGGGCTCCAGCAAAGCCGAGCACGGCAGGGCTTTTCCCTCCTAGTCCAACGTTAGAACTTCTGCTGCGCTTTCTCTTCCCATCACCGCTCTGCTGATTCCCGGGGGTCGGACTTGCCTGGGGCCCACGGTAGCAGCCATATGCTCAGTCCCAGGGAGCGCCTTGTTTTCTCTGGGACAGATTTAGATTTTTCTTTAATAAGTACAATTATAGCTGCAGCTTTTATGTGTTGGTGAAGCTTCCAGATGGCAACTAGTGTTTCCTGAAGGCAAAAAGAAACTCGGCAGCTGCTAGGGCCAAAATCCAGGAAGCAGCAATATCTCCGGCTCCTGGAGCACCTGAGTTTTGGAGATCTACTTTTGGGAGCCTGCTTTCAAAAACAGATGTTGCCTTTGCTGTGAGATGCATCTTTATAATGGCAACTGAGGGAAGAACATTTTAAATTAATTAATTTTTGGTTAGGAAATTGTTTGGTTTTGGGTTCCTCATCTCAAAATATCATTTGAGCTTTTTTTCCACATTGCTAGCTGAGCCATCTCTAGTGCTGCATTTAACCAGGGTGATCAATTTATTATGAGCCTGGAGATGCAGAGGCCACATGCATGAACAGGCCAAAAGATCAGGTAGGAAGAATCAAAACACTGGGAGCATGATACAAGAAAATAAACATTACACTGGTCCCAGGGGCTCCAGCTTCTCCCATTGCACTACAGCCCTTTGTCAGGTGCATCCACGGGGTGAGGACACAATTCTCAGAGACGCAACCAGCTTAGCAAATGTGCAAGCTATGAGGACAGAGGAGCTGAATGCATTCCCACTGCAGTCAGCCCAGATGACTCATGAGATACAGCACCAAATAGCAAGAAAGAAGGTATAAAAAACTAACCCTTTAATCAAATAAGGTGTTTAATCAAATAAACCATAGTGCTAGGTTCCTCTTAGTCTGAGTGGGGCCCAGCGAAGGCCCTTTCCCAGGGAGCAGCCCTGGCAGATTAATGTGTTTACTCCACTCTATACACGGAACAATACATGAGCTATTTAGGAAAAAAAATGTGATGCACAAAGGGAAAAAAGAAAAGCAGGTAAATGGGTTGGAAAACATGAATATTTTAAAGTGCGCTGACTTGACTAAATATCTTAAGGCAAATATAGCTTCAGTTGCTCATTTCAGATGCAGACATGCAAGCATCAGGGAGATGAATTTGAGAGCTGATTTTTATTTGAAGGGGACTATATTTATATATTGTTTGACGTTCTATTCCTGATTGCAGCATGGCCCAACAGCCCCCTCGAATCTTAATATTTTCTTTTCCATTGCAAATATGCACAGGATTCATTCACTCTCTAGATCTTAAGCCTTTCATCTTCTGTCTTCAAGAGCTTTCACCAGGTTGAGCAACTTCCTTTGTTGTTAGGATTTGGGAGGTTTAGGGTTGATTTTAGTTCTGCGGAAGGCTCAGCTCTTCACGGAGGCCTAGAACAGCAAGCAAACTCGCAAATCCTTGCCCCTTCCACTAGTTTCTGAGGCTGCTGGAGAAACCCCAGCTCCTGTGTTGCCTATCTTTTGGGTGCCCCCTCTGCAACACCTTCATGAACACTTGTACATGAACACATGTACTGCAGGTAGACACTGGCAGGGCAAAATTCCTCAGGAACAAGGGGAGAACAGTCATTTCCCCTTTACATCCCTTTATGCATTTCTTTCTCAGCTAGATATGGCCTCGATCTGTTCTGCAGTTATGGCTCAGCCTGGGGAGCAAAACAGAGGTGGTCAAACTCTGTTGCAGTGGGGCTGTCAGCTGCAAACACCTGTAGACAAATGGGCAGCAGCCAAAGAGGTCGGGGCAGATCCGAGCGCTGCTTCCCAAGGGCCGGCAGTGGTCAGGGTTGAGTCAGGTTCACTGCGGGACAGGGCAGGTTGATTTGTCATGAAGCCATCTCCAATGGAGTGGGACGAAGGCAAATTTGTACCTCATCCCTCTTCTTGAGGGTAGCTGTCAGGCAGGAAAGCAGAGGAATGTTTCAGCTTGTCATAAGCTGTCCAAAGAAAATAGTTATAAAAATGCACTCGTCTCCAGGAGCAGACTTGGAGCTAGCCAGGGATCTGGCTGCTTCCTCAGCTCATGTCTAACCTGCTCTCTTTACTCAACTGCCCAGGAATATATGCACAAATACACACAAACATTCAGATCACGAGCTCCACTAACCTGGTGGCCAGCACAGCCATGGCAAAGTTAGCTGGGTGCCAAGGAGAAGCTTTCCTACCGTTCTCTAACAGCCTTTCTGATCCTTGGTTACAAAGATGTTATTATCCAGGTATAATCCAGGTTTGTTCCGTTGCAAACACACACACACACACGCCAGCCTCAGTCTGAACACTGGCACCACAGCCCACCTCGCTCCTTTGCTCCAGACTGGACATGATGGATAGTCCCAGATCCACGTCCGTTGTTTGACACACAGGAATCTATGGAAAGAGACACTACTTCGCATGGCTGAAGCTTCTTTAATTACTGATCAAGAAAGTTAATTAATTCCTTAATTATATTGAAAGAGTGATCAGATTTTTTAAAAAATTAACCTCTTCTACACAACCTCTTCTACCTCAAATGCAGCCCTAGTCCTGGTACAACTCAGCTGAAGCGAAATGAGATGCAAAATGAGAGAGGGAATTGAGCCCACAGGGCAGGACAAAGCAGTTGTGATGCTGCGTCAGGGACCTCTTCTTCCCTCCCAGCCCCTGGCATGTGCAGGGCCTGGGAGCAGTGGGATGGGGTCTGCAGCAGGATTCTGCAGGAGGCAGGGCCGTGGTCCAGGCATCAGGAGGTTTCAGCTGGAGTCTTGATGCAGACCTGTTAGCTCCATCTCTTGGAGCATCACAGATCTGACCTATCCCCATCCACAATTCATGAAATGAGCATTTCATGAAACCATGAGCATTTCCTTGTTAATAATCAGATTCAGACAAATTTCTTTTTGCTGAGCTTTAAGGCTAGATTCATTTCATATTTTTGCATTCAACAGCATCCATGGGGCACCAGTCTGGAGCTGGCACCTTTGGAAAACCAAGCTTCTTCTACCCTTACTTACTTCCCAGCTCCCCAGTTTGGGGCAATACTCGTATTGCTGGCTGAGTCTTTTACTGGCCCATTGGAACTGGGACATGCTCCCACCTTGTCACCTCAAACTGACCAAGACATCCATGTGGGATTGGCTCCCCTTTGGCCCTGTGCTTTCTGCAGGGCCTGTCTGGCCTTTTGGTACTGAGGAGCCAGCCCTGGTTAATGCAACTATTCTGCTGAGAGTGTCAGCATGAATAAACCATACTCTTTTTAAGCTACCTACAACTTTTGACAGCTACAGTGATGTAAATAAAGCAGCTAACGCAGATGCTAATATTAATTCACATGACCCAGTTGTGCTTTACTGATAGTATCTGGGTTACCAGCAGGGCAAGACAAGAACACAAAATATTTAGCCTGCTTTAGTCCGTCACGCCAAAGAGCAAGTGTCTGAAGATATTAATTGCTAGGGCTCCACAACAGAGTTGTCTTCCATTAGGAAAAGGTGCAGGGACCAAGGATTGAAGTATGATGGAATAAGCTGACACCAGCACCTCTTGGTATGTCAGAATAACAACGCTGGGTCTTGTCGGGTCCTCTGCAAGGCCAGGCTTGGAGGGAATCAGAGATGTGCTGCTTGTAGGACCAAGTACTGGGAGCTGTGTTGTGCTTTTCAAAGCAATATAAAGACTCTTCTATAGCTTCAGGATAACCCCCCTTTGGTTTCTGCTCTGGGGCTTGGATTTCTCTGAAGCAGCTCAGTTGCTGTCAAGTGAGAATAGGGGGGAAAAGCGGTAAGAGAGAGACATGAATTTTGTCATTTAGCTGTATATGGTTGAAACAAAATGGCTAGGACATTCCGATTCCTTGACTTCCAGAGCCCAGCCTGGCACAGCTGCTCAGCTCCTGGGTCTTGCGAGCGCTCCAAGGTTCGTGCTGACATTGGCCCCAAGCAGCCCACAGTGGCGCCGGGGCTGCTGCAGCCTGACTGCTTTTCACCAGTGTTTGCTAAAATACTGCTTCTTTCAAGCTTTGCAGTGACCTCCCATGACCAAAACCAGGCTCAGGGAAGCCACTGGCTGCTCAGAAACGTCTTGCTGGAGCTTCAGGAGCTGAGAAGCAAAGCTGTGCTGCAATGCATCGGAAATACAGTCATGCACGATGAGTACGTGCTCCTCAACCTCAGGGCAGCTCTTCACAGTGCAGCTGTTTGCTTGTGGATTTGGGCTCTCAGTGATAAAGAACTAACGGGACAATCCTTCCTGCAAAGAGCTCACCTCAGGTAGACAAAACAGCAGCTGGGTGCAGGCAGGGAGGCCGTGCCTGGAAGCGTGTGGAGCAGGTTTGCAGTTCACCTTTTCCAAGATAATGTGGCTGTGCCGTTGTGAAGAGGCAGAACGGCGCTTTTTGCAGCAGGCTTGAAGGCTTAATTAAGCTTCTAGTGGTCTGTAAAGTTCATTTTCCTGTTGGGTGGAGGACAGTTTAGGATAAGCATAATAGGCTTACGGTTGCTATATGCAGCCGAGTAAGCCAGGAAGTCCTCGTAATGGGCCTTTAGCCACTAGGAAAATCTTTTCCGAGGATGCCTTTTATAGAGCCGCTGTTACGCACGCTATGAGTGCTGGGGGAAAGGCACTCACCTTTTACATGTCTTTGCCAGGTAAATGCTTGGAAATAACACACATTTCACAGCACCAAGTGCACGGGGATTTACCGCTGCAGTCTTCCCCCCTGCAGAGCGGCATTTCTTTCTAAGCGTTTCCCCAACACTAATCCCAGACCTGAAATGCAGCTCCCGCCGGCCGGGTCAGCCCCCGCGGACGGGCCCCCCCGGCTCACGCGGCTCCGGGTGCTCCCGCGGGCGCTCGGAGGTGCCCGTGGTGCACAGCAAGCACAAAACCACCCCAGGCTCCGCCGGCTGCGCTCACTTGCCATCAGGCAATGCTGCCCACACTGAGTCCAGGAATACCCATCCCCATCCCAGCAGCTTTCCTTATCTTTTGCTTTCCCAGCCCGGTAGCGGCTGTGCACAGATAAAACAGTCAGAGCTTCCCCACACACATGCGGGCGCCCAGGAACAGCACTTTAATCTCCCCAAATCCCCTTAATACACCTTGTGTCCACGGTTTGGAACGGGCAGATTTAGCAGGATACATTGATTCCGTGCACTATCTCAGCGCAAAATGACATTAATAACTAAATTATTGGTTTTCCAGGCCCGGCTAAGCTGTGTCAGGGCACTGAGCTCTGTGAACTCTGCCCAGGCTACGGTGGCCGAAGCCATCGGGTCCCCTGTCACCTCCTCCCGCTTGGGCGACCTACAGCTCCATTCGTGGTACAACCGCCAGAGACCTTCGCCAAACAGCCACCCCTTGGGCATAGCTCCTAACAAATCAGCTTATATTAATGCATTTATTTTTCTCCATTGCCCCAAAGTGGAGAAAAAAATAGGGCTTGCATCTCGCAGGCAGATGCCGCGGCTCCGATACCAATCATGGAGCTTTCTGCGCCTCTCGCCTTCAGAGGAAAAAATGTTTCCACTGCGTAAGGCAGGCCACGGCCAAGCACGGCCCTTGTTTTGTCTACACTTTTATGTCCCTTTCAATATACATGTCAGCTCTGCCACGTCCTCTCTGCTAGAAAGCGCTGGGTTTTACACATTACCTCATCAGTCTTACTGTCCACCCAGCGTTTTTTCTGTCCAGCGAGCTCCTCGCTCACATCTCCGGGATTAAATCACGCACTCGTCCGCTAGCAGTGAGGCCCTGTGGTTCGAGGCTCCCAGCTGTGTTAAGAAGCAAGTTTCAGTGTTTGTTTTCCAGAGCATCAGCCTGGATGTCTGCTGCATCCAGAGGGGAGCGCACACGGCATGTGGGGTTATCCAGGGATCCCAAAGCACGGGTTTGCGGGGCCTCATCGCGCCACGGCCGCGCTGCCCGCCGGGGCTTCCGTAATTGAGGCCCTGTCGAGCTCCAGCAGCCGTCGTTGCACACTGTGATTTTCGTGGGGGTATAATTTAAGCCAAAGCTCCTGCTTGGCAGCATGTTATTTCACAGAGTTGCTTAAAAATATGTTTAAACCTTTTCAAATTACAGATTGGTGTCCTCGACAAATGCTCTCTCATCCTGAGGTCACACTTTTAAAGACAGACGTCAAAACCTGCCTTGTAAATTATGTGGGTACCTGGCGGGTGGGAGGGCTCGGGGGGCAATTACGCAGCGCTCGGCAGCAAGAGCCTGTAATACCAGTGTCTTTAATATAACCGCAGGCAACTAATAAACCCTCAAAAGCAAGTGATGGAGAGGGAGGGCATGGGGCTGCCTCCCCAGCAGGTTGATGCCAGGTGACACTATGAGCATCTTGCTCAAGCCAGCCCGGTTTTTAGCCCGGTCTGCAGTGGCAGGAGGGCCCCATGATGACTGACACAGCGGGACGTGCTCCTGCCTACACCTGGGCTTGGGGTAAGACCCCTCTGGGGAGGTCTGGGGAGTTTTGTGCCTCTAAAGTGGCTCTGGAGGCCAAGAGGCCCAGTGCTGCACCACGTGCTGCATCCCAGAAGCAATCTGGACATAGCGCTACATCTTCCAGCTCCGCTCCCCACTGAGCTCTAGGCTTTCTGCCGCTCTTAACCCTAATTTTCCGCCAAGTCTTTGGGGCGAATGGTGGGAGATGGTGTTTCCGTGTGTGTGCCCATATATTCCTTGAGTTTTGCTGCAGTCTGGCTGGATAGGGGGTTGCAGGGATGTATCCTGAGCACCCCTAGAGCTGAGCTCTGTAGGGAGGGAAATCCCTGCACCATCCCAGCTGCCCGGAGCGGGCAGCACCGCGTCGGAGCCGCTGTGTCCCCGGAGCCCGCTCACCGGCTGCGCGTGCAGCTACTCACTTGCCAGGAAAAGAGCGCTCTGACAGACTGCTTTTCTTCAGAATAACAAAACAACGAAACGGCAGCAAAGCCAAGAACACTGCGGTGGTGACGGCGAGCGTCTGGCTTTCATCCCCCAAATAGCATCGGCCAGTGCCCAGGTTTGAGCCGGCTGCAGACGCCACTGTGCAAGCACACAGAGCTGGCAGATGTTACTTTTGGTCGATAGATCCCTTTAAACAACAGCACCTTTCTCTTTGAGTGACTCTGCCTTTGCCTCGTAATTTCCCATTTCTCCCGCTTTTTCCCGTCTTCGTGCATTGGCTGTGGAGGATGTTTTCTGTGAATAGTGACCCTGGGGGTTACAAAGTCGAGTCTGAGCTCCTCTGAGCACCCCAACAGCAGGAAATGTCTTGGGAGCGCTGGGGAAACTCTACAAAAGGCACCCCCTACCCCCTTGCCTTTCCTAGGACTGTGTCCCTTGCCAGGAGCACGATTTAGTGGGAATCGTGGCTTGGTGCAGAGAGAGAAGGAGGATTTGGGAAAGGCAGATTAAGAGATCCATTGCATCTAATAACATATGAAAACGGTGGGTTTAATCAAGCTCTGCTCAGGTGGCAACAGCAGCATATTCGTCGTGGCAGGAGGGATCCAAACCCCTCCTGGAGCAGTTGTGGCCTTGGACCGCGCTGCAGCAGCCTGGGGAAAAGAAGCCTTCGCTGTCACTTTGACAAAGCGATCCTGCTGCTTTGCTGCTGTTTGTGTTAGTAATATTTTAGCAATTTTCGAGAGCTGTTTTGTTTTAGGGACTGGAGAGGTAAACTGTCAGCGCTCAGACCTCCCCGCAGCGCAGGGAGGCATCGCAGAGCGGGAGCTTGCGGCCTCCGTCCTGCCCCTCGTCTCTCCATCATCTGCTCCCTCCCGATGGGAACGGGAGCCTTTGGAAGCTCGGTGCTTTCACTGGGTTTTGGAGCAAAAGCTAAGGGTGAAGGAGGGACTGGATTTGGCACTTCAAATAAATAGGAGCTGTGCCTTGTCGTGTCACAGGTTCATGGAAAGCATAGTGGATATTGTAAATAGGGTGGCAGCAAAGCACTGGGGGGAGCAGGGCCCTTCCAAAGGGAGGAATTTCTACCAGGAGCCTCCCTGGTTGCGGCTCCTCTCCAGGCACATCACTGTGCACAGAGATAAATGGCAGATGAGCAAGAACCCAACACACAAACATTGCGAAATCCAGGGAAGCTGCTGTAGAAGATGTGGAACAAACCCATTTTTCCTTATTTTCATGGTTCTATCAGATTTTTTATTTTAAACTTTAATTACATTTATCAGGGCTTTGTGTGTTGGCGGGGGGAGGAGAACTGAAAAGGGAAGAATTTCAAAAGCTTCCCAAAAATGTCTGTAAGTGAGAATAAGTCTGGAGAAATCAACATTTCCTCAGCACATCACCTCATGCTGACCATTCCTGCTCACACCTCCCGAGCAAGACGGGGCTCTCCCTGCTTTAGTTCCCACTCCATGTCTTGAGCTCACCCTGGTGATCCCTGCCCTGGCGCCGGGGCAGCTGCTTTTCCATTCCCTCTCCTTCCAGACTCTCTATCTTCCCGAGGTTTTCCGTGAGGCCTGAGATAGGATCAGCACAAGCCTGGGCTGAGGCTCCCCTCAGTAATTTCCTGCAGGCGCTTCTGCAATGACACAGAAAGGAGTCGCTCAGGACAAAACCTTATTTATGCTGCCTGAGAGTGTACAAAGCGTTAGAGGAAATGAGATAACCAGCAAACCTGGCCACACGTCTGTAACGGAGCAGAGCTGCAGGGTGGCAACTCCGGCGTGACCAGCTTGTTCCCTTCAGAGGTAAGGGATGGAGCCATCCTCCTGTGGGGACCTCAGCCCTGTCCCAACAGACCTGTCCCTGCTGCTCCCGCCAGGAATCCCGCTGCCGTGCGGTGCTGCCTCCCTTCCTTGCTGTTGTGGAGACGCTGTCCCGGTGTTCCCCATCCTTTCGGTGTCTCCGTGGCAGCCAGGGAGGCCAAGGTCAGGCCGACCACCCGCAGGACGTATCCTGCCCGTGCCCAGGTCCTCCCTCACGTCCCCTTTTTAGCAGAATTGAAAGCTGAATCAAAGAGAAAAGGGATAAGTATCCCTGGTTGAAGCTGAACGTGTAACTTTTTATAAGCTCATCCGAACACCCTTTGGCTTGCAGAACAGCCGTGGGGCGACCACGGACCAGCTCCAGGATGTGTCCACTCCTTGCTGTCCTTGTGCTTTAAGTAACCGTTTCCTAAGCCAGTCCATAGTCCACATACTGGTCCATGGACCCAAGAATAGAATAAAGCTGAATTTGCCCAGAAGCTAGTAGAAAACTTAACCTTAAAGCTGTGAATCTCACTAGGTCTTGTCAGCAAAACTCTTCTGAGAGGAAGGTGACTTTATGGAACAGCGCAGGAAGCAATACCAAAGGCGTTACATTAAAAAAATAATTGTTTTCGGCATGGCATTTTTACCAGCGAACCTGTTCCTCATGGTTGCCCAGCAAAGGACAGCACGCAGAGCAGTGTGAAGAGCACAGCGCAGAGCCCGGCACGCACCACGGTGCTGCTGCCCCTTGCTGCCCACCAACGTGACAAGTTACAGCTTGGGAATTTCGCATCCAGGTGGAAACCCTTCCGAGACACCCGGATCATGAGTAGTCTGCAGTTTTCACATGAATTATACGCTGCAGCTTGCAGTCTTCAGATTAACCTGTAGCAAAAGCGGGGAGCAGAGCAGAGCTGCTGGTCCTGGAATGCCAGAGAGCAGCAAGCTGAGCCTAGCGCAGGGACACGAATGCCCCTCACCAAATTGGGGTTTTTGAAACCCCACTTTGTGGGGTGGAACTTTTGTTCCGCTTTGTTTCTACCTAACACTGAAATAATCAAATCACCTCCTGTTACTGGGTTTTTAAAATGCATGTGTCCAAAATGATCTGCGCGGTTCGAAGGGGGTCTCTGCGTGATGGGGTGGGCATAGGAGGTGGCTGAGGTCAGGATGAAATGCCTGAATCATGCTGGGACTCAGAGGTGACCTCTGGGAGCTGCAGTGAGCCCGGGGAAGGTGAGCAGTTCAGGAACCAGAAAATGGGGCTTTGAAGTTAATATACCCTGTGGCAGAGAGCAATCAATTGAGAGAGAAGGAAGAGAGTAAGAGAAAAAAAGAAAAAAGCCCATTCAGGGAGGCAGCAGGAAGGGCAGCTCCATAAAGCAGAATTATTGCATATATAAGCACCCCCTTCTTCCTCCCTGTCTCTTTCCTGGGGCTGTGCATGGGGCAGACACACTCTGAGGAGGCAGGAGCAGATGCTCTGACCCGACCTGCAGCAGGTTGGCTGGGATAGTCAGTTCCAGTACAACTCCTGTGAGGATGCTTTCTCCTCCCTAGGAAATAAAGGAAATCAGGAAGCCAGTGTTAGTTTTTCTCATGAGATTGTCCATTTAGGACTGCCCTGGGAATTGCCCCAGCTCACGTAATGCATGCAGAGCCTGAAGGTGCTTGGGTCTTTCATTTGCATCTATTCTGTGCTAGATTTCAAGCAGTAAAAGGATATTCCAAGATCCATTGGTTGTTCCTATAAATTTATTTATCTGAAAAATGGAGGGGTTCTTTTTTCCTAATATTTTGTCCCTGTTTAACCCACTCCTAATGTAAACTGCTTTTTCTTTTCGAGTTTGCAGTGATTTTCTCCCTATGCTGTGCAGCTTCTGTCAATCATTTCCAAACATGCTGAGTTCTCATAGAAGTAGCTTCTTACCAGAGCAGCTCCCAGTAGCTCACACTCAGACAGCAGGTGATTTTCAAACGTTTTGTCAATGCGACATGCTGGAGCTTATATACTTTTAAAAGACCATCACTTCATTTTGATCTTCAGATCTCCCCCTGTTATGGCTTCTCAGCACTTTGTGCTGCACTGCGTAACATGGACAGAGACTCTGTGTTCTGGTAACAAAACTACCCACATTTTTAGCAGTATTTGGGCTCTTTTCTGCCACGTGCCGTCAGCAAGCGATGAAGGTGGAAAGAGTTAAGCGCAGCGCTCTGAAAGGTGGGATCTGCCCAGCTTGCCTTGCCGGAGGAGCAGGGTGCTGGAGCATCTGCCAGGGCTCGTTAGGGATAATGCAACCTGATTGTAGCCAGAGCTTTATCCGGTGGCCAAACGGGCACACGGGGCGGCTCGTGTCCGACCTTGTGCGATGGCACCGGCTCCCGGAGGGAGCCACCACGGAGAGGAAGGGGCTGGCGCCTGCCGGGACACTCGCAGCACAGGGACACACGCTGCGGCCTCCGCGCCGCTCCAGGGAACGGTTATTTTTTGCTGGCCAAGCAGAGCTTTCACTCAAAATCAGCGGATACAGACAGCATTAGAGCTGCTTTGCTGGAGCGGCTTGGGAGCTGAGTCAATCCGCCAGAGCCTTGCTCTGCAGCGAAAACATTCAAGAGAGCAGTGGGCCAAGATGAGGACTGTTCAGTTGAACTGTAATGAAATTTCAGGAGAACAGGGCAAAAAAAAAAAAAGAACAACCTCGTGGTCTGGCCCCAGCTGACACTTGGTATGTGTTTTGCAAACCCCAGAGCTGTCATGCTTGCAGTCTAGCTGATGTTGAGATAAAGGAACCACATGCTGAACAGAAAATGCCAAGTTTCCCAGGACATCAAAACTGCACGTGTCCCTCAAATGACAAGTCTTCGCTTTGGCAAAGAAAAATCAGGCTCTTCAGTTTGCTTCTCCCCCAACATGCCATGTTAGCCTGTGTTTGTTTAGCGAGCAGTTACTAGGAGGCCTTAATAGTATTAAAAAAAAAAAAAAGAAAAAAAAGTGAGATTGGGTTTTATTATTCATAGATGGAGGTCGGGAGGAGATGGAAAAACAGTGTTAACGTAGCCAGCAAGTTCAAGTAAGGTTCAACTTGGCAATTCCAAAATCTGCTGCTATGATAGTGAGACAGTCAAATCAGCTCAAATTTAAGAGCTCAAGGAGGCTCAGCTTTTCAAGTACATTTGTAACATGAGTAATTCCTGCCTAATTCCACTGCAGTATACAGTGTGGTATCATCCAGTATTAACTTGGAAAACACAAACAAAAAAAGGCAAAATAAATTCTCCAAAGCCTGGCTAAGTGTATCATTTCCCCCTTAATCACAGAGGTTGATCTTCGCTGTTCTGCACATGCATTGCAAAATGATGCACCCCCAGGCACCCTTCATCTGCCATTTATGGCAAAATCTGCTTCCTCCTCCCTTGCCCCTTTCCTCTGTGCATTCCCTAAAAGTCAGGACACCTGTATGCTTCCAATGGTGCCAGGTGGCTTTTATCAGGATGAAGGGCACAAATTCAACAGAACAGCTGTAAAGACCTAGGGAAAACATAAAAACTCACCTGTGCTACCTCTTGTCCTTTTTGCTCAGTCCCCTTCTTCTCTGGTTTCCTAAATATTGCAGAAGGTGGTAAAGGAAAAGTAAGTTCTTTGCGTAAATGTGTATATATATATACATAAAATACTTTACCTGCTAGGATGGGATGGGATGTAGTGATAAAGGGAAGGTCATCAAAAAAGATTTTGAAATGATCAGAAAGCCAGGGGTTATCCAGCACAGGAGATGTCTTTTTCCAGGAATAATGAGTGCTTCCAGGTTGCTAGTTGATGCTTAAAGTAATTTGAGGCTTTTCAGAGCTCAGTAAAGAGTTTCACAAACAGTAAGCATGCATTTCATGGACTTCAGTTTCATCTTGTGTATTTTTAGCTCAAGTGCAACAAAGTTGTTTTACTGAACTGAGACCAAACTGTCTAACTGAAATACTGACACAGGGTTTTTTGTATTATTTTCAAACATACTCTGTATCTGCTATTTCTATTTCCTTCTTGTTAAGACCTCATACTAAGGTGAATAATTAATTGCCAAGGATTAGTTTTTTGCCTGTTTTTTTTTGTTTGTGTGCAGTTATTCATTGTTATTAAATATGTGCTGTATAATCCAGCGTTTAGTGCTTATAAAGAGAAGAGCCATCTGTGTTTGAGATTAAAACCCTTTTTGCTTTGTACTGATGTCCCCACAAAGGCTTTGTGATTTACCATAGCTAGAAGAACGCGTGGGGAGTCCAACCTTGGGAGGAAAGGACCCTTGTGCATGGAAGCCTATCCAGGAACGGGATCGAAGTCTCTGTGCCTGGTACAAGCCCTGCCTGCCCAGCACACGGACACGTGTCAGCATCGCGGAGCAGACGCTCTCAGGAGAACAAGAGGCTTCATGAGTGGAAGCCAGGGTCAAGAAGAGGATGAGAAGTTGGAGGTTTCTCCCCCATGGTTCTAGTTACCTATAGGCCTTTGCATTTGCATGTCTCTCTCTCGTTTTCCCTGTTTTTTCTTTTTTTAAAAAAAAAAGTCAGCTTTTTGCAAGCTACATGCAAGGAATAGCGGCTAGGAGCTTTTTAGCTGCTGGCTAAAAGCAGCCAGGGCTAGTGCCCAGTTTATTAAATAAGCACAGGGTGTTGCCTTTTCTTGTGAACCTATGGCATTTTTCTCTTCCTGCCAGGATTCCGTATGTATTTATGTATGTGATTGATGTTGGTTAACTAGATTTGCCGTTTCTCCTAGCTCATCTTGGGGTGAGGGGGTGGAAAATGCTAAGCAGGTCATAATTTTTGCAGATAAAACATTACTTGAGTGCTGCTTTAATTTCTTTGCCAAGGGGTACACAAGTAGGGTGTTGGTGGCTACTTCTACCTCTCTGCAGAAAAACTCATAGCACCTTTGGGAAAAAAAAAAGAGTGCCAGTGGATCTGGCTACTCCTCCAAAACTTCCACGCTGTAATTCAAAGAACTAATGCGCCTCAAATTTGAAAAGAAACAATATCAGTTCTTCTCATGCATATTCATGGGAAGAAGACTGGTTTGGCAATCAAGCTAATTACATTTAGTTGATTTCAAGCTACCCTGGCACATTGCTGACTGGATTTGACCATAGAAAAAAGTCTCCTACAACTGCTCCACACAATACCAAGGCTTTAAACTCTGCATCCCCTGTAAGTAACATGTGAGGCTGAGCAGGCTCAGGACAGGAGCTCTGTCTTTCTCTGGTGTGGTGTCATATCAGAAAAGCCCTGAGAAGGGCAGTCTTCCCAGGAGCTGGCCTTGCCAAAGGTTGATTATTTTACTTTTTTTATCAGGATGCCTGAACTCAAACTTGTGGGCTACTGTGTAGAGAGCAGGGAAAGCAGCTCTACCTGGAAGGTCAGCCCCAACCTGCACTGATTTTTGTCTGGGGAGGTGGCCTGAAATCGGACATTGGTCACAGCTAATGGTTTGCCACAGTGCCAGGAAAAAGGAGGGGAAAAAAAAAAGAGGAGGGGGGAAAAGGCTGCTACAATGCTGGGATAGCTGCAAGCGACACCAACTTGTCACCAACATGTAACTCCAGTGGCTCCTCTGCTGTTTTCTTCTTGTATTTTATCTGTATTGGCAGGTAAAGCCATCTTTTAGTATCTCGCTTACCAGAGCAGATATCCTAGAGCACTTCTGCTCTCGGAGCCACTGAATAATTTAGGCTAGAAGGGGCCTCACATCCACCATCTGCCCCTACTTGCTTTGAAGGCTACAATCTGATGGGTTTTGTTGATTTGCTGTGTTTTAGTTAGAATCAGATTTTGGGGTCTAGCACCCTCATATGGTAGATCCTGGCAGGACCACAGAGGGAGAATGTGGGCAAAAAATGGTAACCTGGACAGGTGAGGAATGAGGAAAACTAAGGCAGAAAGAGCAAAGCAGGAAATGAAGTGCATACGAAAAGTCTTAATAATACAAGGGATCAGGAAAAAAAAATACTATTTAACTAATTAAAAGTGCCTGCAGAAAGTCATGAGATTTGATTTCCTGCAGTGACCACTGAGTGTTTAAGAACAGATAAGATTTTCTCAGTGTTGTCCTTGGGGTTTTTTTTCTGGTGATAGTCCTTTTAGATGTCTTTCAGGGAAAGAATAGGTTATGAAATCCTCCCATTTCTGCTTGGGGAACATCCTTCCTTAGACATTTTCAAAACTCATCTGTGCAGGACATGGAGGAACCAGCTCTAACTTCAATTTAGCCACCACAGTTATATATGCTGATTACTTCTGGCATAAAAGATGTTTTACCAAACAGTGTCTTCCTGGACAGAAGGCAAATCAAGGCGGGGGGAAAAAGGGAAAATTCAGCTTCCATGTACCATGTGTTTGTTTTTTAAATTTTCCCCACGCTAAAGTAGCAGAAACAGGACAGATGCTTCTGTCTCATCCTTTCCTGAGCACTACCACTGTATTGATATCTATTGACAGCATGTGCCTTTGAAATCTGTCTTTTCAGTATTTTCATTCATCTATCATTTCCTTCTTCCTCTGCATATCATTTGCATCTGAGCTTTACACCCAAGGAAGACTGACATCATTTAGAATTTAGAGGACTTGATAACTCTGACATCTAAACATGTTTTTAGCAGCATTAAGGAATTTGCAGACAAACATGCTTGAAGGCTACTTTTCTGGCTACTTTGAGTCAGCAGCAGTAGTGACAGCAGCTCTCTGGGATGCCTTAAGGTAAAGAAGTCATTGACATAAAATCATCAACATCCTTGTACTCTCCTTTAAACCAAAGAGCGACTTGCTCTTCAACAGATAAATTACTTACAGCTGTAATTGAAATCAATTAATATTCAACCTGGGCTCTGCCAGACAATGGCAAAATTAAGAGCTTGGACATTTCCAAGGGAGAATATAAATGGTTATCTCTTGGCTTTCCTTTTAAGGGTTTTATACTCTGCAGTGCTTACGGATGAGTAAAAGGGTTTGAGCTGGTGCAGACTGCAGGTGCTGGCCCTTGTGCTATAGGGCTGAGCAAGCTGCCCATGTGGTGGCACCTGCCCCTGCAGAAGGCAGGTCCCAAGGGCCCTGCTGAGGCTGTGCATGGGCATGCTGTGCCAAGTGGCACATCAGGAGAGCTCTTAATCAGGGGGGTTTATTTCACAGAAATCAGCAGGACTTAAAGATTTGGTTAAGGATTCACAGTTGCTTAATTTATCTTAATATTCTGCCATGGTTAAAAAGCAAAGCAAAGTTCTCTTGGTTCCCTTGGCACCCCCATCTGCAAGTTTGGCCTTGTCTTCATCCAAGAAGCAAGGGCTGCATCCCCTTATGATCTCAATCTCTTCTAAGAAAGCATTCTGCAAGGCCAATGGTCAGAAATATGACATTCACCAGAAATGACCATTTTCTATGAATGTTTTCAGTTTATAAATATGTAAGCATTTTCTAGTGAAAAGAGATTTCCTAAAACAAGTGTTTGCCAATCAACACTACAGACATGTGTAGCTGTCATGAGCATGAGACATTATCCCTGTGCAGAACTGAAGCACAGGAGGCGGGGGAAACTCTCCTCCTGTTTCCCCACTGCGGAGCATGTGGGATATCACTTTACATACACTGTGTTCTGTATTTCCCAGAGCTTGGAGAGACAGAGTTTGGCATAGATGCAGCAGGATGGAACTGGGCAATCTGACTTGAAGTATATTGCTTGCTTGGGGAAATAGCAGGATTGCAGGAGAAATCCTTAGTAAATGGAGCATATGAATGAAACCTGGCCCTGATGCCAAGTTTATTCTGCAGGCCTTGATGGAGCTAAAAAAATGCATTAGACAAACCATTATTGAACTTCTTGATTACATAACAATTTCCTCATCGTATTTCCAAGAATATTGGATCTATATTCAAACACCATCCTACTCTCTCCCACATACCACCCCTTCTCCTTGCTACCTCAGCTTCATTGCTGAGTATGATTACAGAAAAAGTATAGGGCATGTTGCCATGAGCAGAAAGATCTCAGATGCTTACCCTGAGATTTTAGAGCCATCTATGGGATTTGGACAGCAAATTCTCATCAATTTTAATGGCTTTGAAAATTTCAAGTCTTATGCTTTGGCCTTAGTCTCTAGTAATACAAACAAGGCACAGTAAAGCAATAAATGCTACTCAACCCAAAGGTTGGGTTAGTCTCTGATGCCTGAAACTTACCCAGATCTGTTCGGTCTAGAAGGTGGCATGCCTGATTTTGCTGCCCACAAACTTCTGCCACCACAAGCTCAAGAAAGACAGGAAATTCCTGAGGAAACTGTCATCTCTGTGGCAGGACTCTTTCCTCTAAGGACAAGCATGGAACTTACCAACCCGAAGGACCATGTGCTAAATTCCTAGGGCCACTCTCACCCAGCTGCAGGATCAGGCTCTGTACACAGAGATGTGTGCCAGGTGTTGCCTGTCTAGCATTGACAGGGAGGAAGGTTGGTTTCTTGCAAACCTGGTTTGTCCATTCTACTTTGGGGAGTAGCAGTTGCACACAAACTGAGTACGCTTACTGATGCAATCAGCTTGCTTGTCTCATTTGCATGTGTAATAACCAGCCCATATGTGCAATCATACTAATCACTTTGAGGCAACTGCTTAAAATTCATTCAAAGCCTTGCCCTGCCTACCCTTGGGTTATTTAGCTTTCACAAAGGAATCATAGCAGAAACCCAGAGATTTACTCCATAAAAAATCTTTGCAAAACAGTCAGTTCAGTGGAGAAGTTTTTTTCTGGAACCCTGCCTATACATACTGAGACATGCACTACAAGCCAGTGCTATCATTAGGAGCCCATTCAATGGGTCCTGCAAGTCGTTTAGCAAAGAACTCAATAAGGAATTACACAATCTATGGTGTGGTGATACAGGTAAAATTTAAGAGCAGGCACGGAAACAAAGAACAGGGAGCTATACAGCTTCATTCCTGCAATCTCTTGGAGGAAACGGTCTGAATATCATGCAGGGAAAGATTAGTCTTAAGGCTTATCAGCTTTATGAGCTGTTCAGGCTGTCTGTGATGTGGTGACACCTGTCCAGCAAGACCTGGCCTGTCAGTCTCCTCTAATGAGCTATGATGGCCCCAGTGCAGGAACGGAATGGATTAGCCCTCAGGCATGTGCTGTTGGAAGAACATGGGTTCCTTTCCTGCCTTTGCTGTTGATGTGGCCTGGGTCAAGCTTGGAAAGAAATGAGAGAACGTTGGGAATTATTTGCAAAGACTGTCTGCAGCACAGACATCTCCAGGCATTCTTGGTGGTGTCTACGCCTTTCCTCCAGCTTCCTGTATTCCATCATTGACAGCAATTCCCAAATTTGCCCTACCTTCCCTCCTGCCTCTGGACACCAAGTCCACCGTGGCAGATGGCCGACTCAGACCCTTTGCCATCTTAGCACTTCATCAGGTTTTAAACTGTGCGCTGAAAACACGAATGCTGCCAAGGTAGAGACTCAATGTGGCTGTGATGGGAAACCCGATTAGGTAGTGGTTTCCATAACCTGACATCCTATCAGATTATACAGCCCCGTGCCACTGAATTCTCTACTAATGGTGGTTAGCAACTGAAGATGGAATTTGCAGCTTGGCGTTTTTTAGGGGGTGATGGATGCGACCAGGACAAGGCATGAGAAGGAGGAAAGTCCTTTATGGCCCCTCTGGAGATGCTTCACCTTCTTGTTTTTTACACTTTCCATCTCTAAAGTGTTTCAACTACCTGAAAACCATCACCCCACATTTAGAAGTTTGTCATAGATTGATGAGCTTCCTCAAGATAAATGATTGCAGTGGATCAAAAAGGGGGAAACCTGTATCTTAGGAGCACAGGTGACATCTTGCTGCCACTTGCAGGAGAAATGATAAATGTCTCTTGTTGTTTATTGCTCAGCTCCATGGCCAAATCTGCTAAACTAAAAAATAATTTCACCCTCAGATCTCCTAGTTCTCAAATTTATGTTCACCTGGCATTGCCTTGATCTTCAAAGCAGAAAAGTATATCAAAGGAAACAGAAGGTTTGACACCAATTACTGCTGCTGGATGCCATCCACTGAATAAAGATGTAGTGTTAATATTTACATTGAAAGTAAGGGAGATGAAACACACTAGGTACATCTAAGTCTACAAGTAAGCCCTTCAGTGTATAGTAGGAAGCGATAAAACCCAGAAAGCAATTGGAAAATTACCACTGAAAACATCTCAAACCTTCAGAAATCTTGGGTAGTAAAAAAATCACAGCAAAAAGGGTCTTCTAAGAAAGTTAATCCAGTTCCCTGTTTGTCAGTGGTATTTGTTTGGTCTCAAGAGAATTACTTTAAAAAATAAACATCAACTAGTCTGCATCTAAATTTTGCTTGGCTTCAGCACAAGACACTTATCTTCCATTTTATTCCCATGAGTTTGAAACTGGAGTTCATACATTCTTCCCTGCTTCCCTTTTTGCCTCTTCCTAGGCTTTTTCCTATCTTTTTTGTAGGAATCCCAGGTTTTCCTGCAGCTCCTCTAGCTGATTCAGCTGAGAAAGTGTCGTTTCAGCAAGCTCAAAGCTCCACTGCTCTGGCTTCCTCCCCTTGTCAGGCACATGCACCTCCCTGGTCCTTTTTATGGTCCTTTGCTAAGCAAAGTAGTACTTGGTTCTGGATCAAAATGTCTCTGTGAGTTTTGCCTCATTTCTTACCTCTTTGTTCAGTCATGTAAGTGCATAAGCCACAAATAGGCTTAAATGGTTTAATGAAGCTGATTTTTGTTTCTAGACAAGTTTCATTCTTCAGATTAAATTGCTAGGTCCGCAGTGTCATGAATGAATCAGAGTTATGTAGTGCATTTTTAGTGAGTTGAAAGGATAACGTTTTTAATAAATTGATTTGGTTTTTTTTTTTCTTTATCTGCAAGTGGATTTTAAAACACTTTTTGAAATCAAAATATCAAAGTGAAATTTTGATTTTTTTGAAGGCATACATACTTATTTTTTTAAAAAAAACATAGTTTAGGCTTTGTATGTTAATACAATTCAAATAGAGCTTCCAAGCTTTGCTGAACACTTCTACCCTTCAGTCTTTGCAGAAGAGGCAAGGCTCTACCAGCAAAGGTTGTGGGGTTTCCAAATTGTATAGGATCAGATATTTCTCCTACAGCAGCAAGGCCTCCATAGCTTGTTCCAGTCTAGTGACCCTCCATTTAGGGAGATATATATCCTGATAGTTAGGATGTCCGTGCTGGATTTGGCTGAAGAGAAGTTATGCAAGTTTCTTTCTGTAGTGTCCCAGATGGTGATAATTGTGTTCTGGCATGGTGAGGTTGGCTAAGAGATGTCGTAGTGAAGAAATCTAAAATCTAGTAATATAGACAAGGAAGAAAGCAGACAGAGAGCTAGTCAGATCTGCAACTCACGATGCAAAAGTGTTGTCATGAGTTTCATAATTGCTTAATGGTGCATTTAGCCATCACACACACAGGTTTCTATCGACTTTATATTGTTTTTCTTTCAAGCAGAAGAAAAGCCACCATAAGGAGCCAACTTACACTGCCATAAATACATAAAAGCATTAGTCACATATATGAGCATTTTGAAATTGTTTCTGTACTTTGGCAGTAGCCTAAGAAACTAGGTATATTTCTACCCTCTTAATGAGTTAGAGAAAGAATACACCGGGAAAAAAAAAGATGCTCCTTAAGTTGTCTGTCAGCACTAGGCCCTCTTCCTCAGGAGAAAAAAAAAATTGTATTTAAGTATTTAAGAAACAGCGAAGTGAATCTAGTCAATATTAAAATCTCTATGCAACAGGTATGTTGCTGACTTTATCCCAAGAGTAGGTTTCTGACAGTGACCGAGCTCTCCAGTAGTTGGACCTGACCTGTTTGACTATCTTAGGGCTGTACAACTTGATTTGCTTGAACAAATTTGCTCTTTCCCCTGGTTGTGGTGAGGGGCTGCCATGGCTATGCAGTCCCACACACAGTGGCTCAAAATTCAAAATATTTTGGAAAGCTTGGAAAAGTTTTTATGTCCTTCATGACAACCAGGTTTCAAATTAGAGATTGGTCATTCAAAACGTGCATTATTTTTGCACTTATATGGAGTATACTTATCTCCATAATTAGCCAGAGGCACCTGTAATCACAAATGTAACCATGCATTAAGTGGAGGGCATCACTGCGTATGAGTCTTGCATTCACAACTGCGTTCCTGCTTGCTTAGATTTCAGGGCCTGTTGTCCAGACAGACTTTGGGCACCTAATTAGTAGTTAATCGAAAGCTCCTGTGCAGTGAACTGTCTCCCAGCCCTCCTGGAATCCCAGCTGCTTGGCACAGCCTTCCTGAATACATAGAGATGAACACGGACGATGCTTTACCTCCTTTCTACATCTAATACATTTGAAACCAGTTTCAAAATTAAATCTCTTCAGGATGCATTCGTTATCTGAGCAGAGCTAGCCTTGAAATGCTTAGTACAACCATGTGCTAACGATAATGATAGCGTAATATACTATGAGATGAACTCACTGTTTTCTCTTTCCTTTCCAGATTTTGGCAATCATTTCCATCATGTTTATTGTACTATCTACAATTGCCTTGTCCCTTAACACACTTCCTGAACTACAAGGCATGGATGAATTTGGGCAGACCACAGATAATCCTCAGCTCGCCCATGTGGAAGCGGTGTGCATTGCATGGTTTACAATGGAATACCTCTTGCGGTTCCTATCCTCGCCTAAGAAATGGAAGTTTTTCAAAGGCCCATTGAATGCTATTGATTTGCTAGCTATCTTACCATATTATGTCACTATCTTCCTCACAGAATCCAACAAAAGTGTACTTCAGTTCCAAAACGTACGAAGAGTGGTCCAAATCTTTCGGATTATGAGAATACTCCGGATTCTAAAGCTTGCCCGCCACTCAACGGGTTTACAATCCTTGGGGTTTACCCTGAGGAGGAGTTATAATGAGCTTGGTTTACTCATCTTGTTTTTGGCCATGGGCATTATGATCTTTTCCAGTTTAGTGTTTTTTGCAGAAAAAGATGAGGATGATACGAAATTCAAGAGCATCCCAGCTTCTTTTTGGTGGGCAACAATCACTATGACAACAGTAGGCTATGGAGACATCTACCCCAAAACACTTCTAGGTAAAATAGTAGGAGGACTGTGCTGCATCGCTGGTGTGCTGGTGATTGCTCTTCCAATCCCAATTATTGTCAATAATTTCTCTGAGTTCTACAAAGAGCAGAAGAGGCAGGAGAAAGCCATTAAGCGCAGGGAAGCTCTTGAAAGAGCCAAAAGGAATGGCAGTATCGTCTCCATGAACATGAAGGATGCTTTCGCTCGCAGTATAGAACTCATGGACATTGTGGTCGAAAAGAATGGAGAAAGTGCAGCCAAAAAGGATAAAGTTCAGGACAATCATTTATCTCCCAACAAATGGAAATGGACCAAGAGAACACTCTCTGAAACTAGCTCTAGTAAATCTTTTGAAACTAAAGAACAAGGATCTCCAGAAAAAGCCAGGTCTTCTTCAAGTCCCCAGCACCTGAATGTCCAACAGCTAGAGGACATGTATAACAAAATGGCAAAGACTCAGTCACAGCCAAATCTTAATACTAAAGAGTCGAGTCAGCCTGGAAAACAAAAGGAAGAGCTAGAAATGGAGACCCTTCCCGGCCCTATGGTGCCCTTGCTGACCACTCGTGCAGACGGGATCATTGACATGAGGAGCATGTCAAGTATCGACAGCTTCATAAGTTGTGCTGCAGAGTTCCCAGACTCCGGGAGGTTTTCTCACAGCCCGCTTGCTACCATTCCCTGCAAGGGTGGCATCAATGTGATTCAGGAGCAGAGCAGGCCAGAGGGGAGTGGTGCCAGATTTGTGGAATTAAACCCAAGCTCTGAAGGCAGCCACCGTTCTGCTTTTTTCATAGAAAGTCCCAAAAGCTCCACAAAGGCCAGTAACCCTTTAAAACTACGGTCTCTGAAAGTCAACTTCATGGAAGAGGACACCAGCACATTAGTAACACCATCAAATGTACTGAGAATATACCCAGACCCTCTCAAGAGCAGAGGAGCTGCTGCTGCTGCCACAGATAGTTCCTTACTCTCTGACAGATCATTGATGAGTCCAGAAACCTCCATCTACACAACCGCGAGTGCTAGGACACCCCCAAAGTCACCAGAGAAGCAGGCAGCCGTAGCTTTCAACTTCCATGATGCTGGTATACATAAATATATAGATGCTGACACAGATGATGAAGGTCAACTCCTTTACGATTCAAGTCCTCCTGGATGCCCCCCAGGAAATGTGAGTCCCAAGTATGTTACAAACAGTGGTTATCTAAAGCAAAAGGACAATGTTTATAGAACAGAGAAGAACCATCTAGAAGCTGCTGCTTTACCCACCTCTCCTAAGCTGATAGGGCAAAACTGCATTTACTCTATGGAAGGTATCACTGGAAGAACCCAGGGCAATCAGGAGACTGTTAGACTAGAAAATCACATTTCCCCAGAAGTCCACGTATTACCAGGTGGCGGAGGACATACTAACACACATGATCAAAGCATCTGAGACATGCTCCAAAAGAACTTACGGAGAGTTTAAAGGAATGTCTTTACAGTCAACACAAAAAGAGCTTCTGCATGGCATGAACTTGGCTGAAACGAGCCACCTGTTTCTAAGCCTGAGGGGTGGTCCAGTGTGGGTTTGTGAAAATGTCCTTTTCTGAAACAACTCTAAAGACATTGCGCAACTCGAGCGCTACAAACATCGGTCAGAAAAAAGGATTGCAAATCATGATCACACATTGATCTCCTTTCATGTTGTCCAGTGAAGCCAATGTGACCAAATATCCATCCATTCCCCTTGAACGCTAGAGCTCCTTTTGGAAATATTAACATCCAGTTTGCGTTAGTTCCATAAAGGATGCCAAGGCAGCCAGATTTGAACTCTGGAATAAATTGCTGGGGTTGGTATAAAGCTATCAAAACCACAGTGCTCACTGCTTCAGGGCAGCTGTTCCCCATCTACAGCTTTCTCTGATGGATATTGTGTCTAAAGGTAACAGGGAACACTTGCATTATTGGAAAATCCAAGTGAAAACCATTTAAAACAAATAGTGGTCTAGAGAAACCAATTATTAAAATGCTCTGTGTGTATTTAACAATACAATATCCTGTAGGACCTGACATTTTCTTTTGAAATATCAGCAGGGTGAGTTGCACCACTTGTATCTAATTCCAAACATCCCTTAGGACGTAGTGAAACTTGCACTTACCCTCTGCTAAAACCAATAGCTACCCTGGGGCCGGTGCGCAGCCCGCAGGGATGCACAGCCCACGCTGGGAAGGTGGGAATGAGCCATGCAGAAGCAGGAATCTCCGGAGGCATTGCAGCCGGAGCCGCTTCCCGGGGCCGGCGGGAGCGGGGTGGAAGGAGAGCTCCGTCCTCTCCCGGGTGAATTGGGCGCTCTGGTCCTCTGCGGGAGGCTCCCTGCCCTGCCACCCGCCGCGACCCGCGCGCAGCGACGCGCTCGCGCCGGGGACGGTCCCTACGGGGCAGTGCCGAGGGCCGGGTCAGCTCCGGGGGGTTCCCCCTTCCCGCCCATGCTCCGACTTTAGGCGTCAGCCACCATCTCGCCCTCGGCGAAGGAGAGGAACGGGTCGGTCTGAAGCTTTTTGCACCCCGAGGGGTGCAGTGAAAGATATGCAAGTGTTACACAAAAATATGCAAAACGAGGGATTCTTTAGTCACCCGCCGCGGGCCTGGTTGTGCTCTCCCTCGCAGAGCTGCCGTTCGGGGCCGATTCGTGCGCAGCTCGCGGGGTGTCGCGCGCCAGGGCCGAGCGGCTGCGAGAGACAGCAGAACCAGGCCTGAGGTTTTAGTAACATCCAGTCATTTTTAAGCAAAACAACAACAAAAGTTAAGATTTGACCATTTTAAATGAACAGAACTAGCAGCCACCAGCCTAGGTTTTTAAGATATTATTGTTTCAATAAAGTTATGTCAAATTGCGTAGGAAATAATTTGTCTTTGGTTTTTAATACTGGGGGGGAAAAGCACTTTACGTTGACTTTCTGTTGTCGTTGTTGCAATGCTGGAGTAGGATAGCAGAGTGTAACAATCAAGCACTTTAACCAAGCACTATTTTAATTTGTGCCTCCTGTCGTGACCGTGATTTGTTACACACTCGTAGCAAGTCACAACATGTCCTGTGATAACTGTGATGGTAATACTTTATGTTGTATCTGTTTCTACTGTAAAACTCGATTGTAAATAACTCTGTCGATAAGCGTTTCCTAGCCTATTTCTAAGTACCTGCCGGGGCGTGTAACTATTTGCATGCAACAGGTCTTGGAACTTGCTAATAAACGGGACTCTAGAGGATGCACACGCTGGAGGAAGATCATAAGCCACTCGAGTCCACTACATTTTGTTCCTTTCTACTGTATAAAACAAAAAAAAAGCTGTTGGTTAGTCCTGAATGTAAATGTCTGTCCGTCCAAGCTGTACAGTACTTCTGTCTGTAATCAGTAATAGTGAATGCAGCATGTACGGACAAAAGCAATAAGCACATATATGTTGTAGGAACTATTCTGGGATATGACGATAGCTTTGTTAGGTCTCTCCTCGGCACAATACTGTACACACATTGGGATTAACTCAGCGGTTGTTCAGCCGATCCCCTCATGGTGGGACGTAGCCCATGGAGGTACTTTCCTTGCAAGTCGTGCTTGCTTCCTCGTAAGGCAAAACCCTGGGTAAGGCGCGAGCAAGAACTGAGCTACAACCTCATGAATTAGCCTGCTGGCAGCAAGAGACCTCATGTCATGCAAAGAGTTACACAGGAGGTACTTGAAATAAGTTAAGGTGTCTATGCTTGCAGAATACACTCTCCAGAGCATTTACACAGGGCCAATTCCTGAGGTTCCTCAGCTTTTGCTCCGTTTTCACTCAGTCAAAACCACCATTCATCTGAATAGGCTCTCTGCCTGGTGAAGGACTTTAGGATTTGGCCATAGTAAATATAAGTGTACTTAGAGGAACTGACGTATTGCTGAGACACTAGTTAAGATTGAGTCATTATGAAACAGTAAAGTGACTTTCCAGCAGATAAGCTTTAATTACTGATTCATTCTATGGCTTCCAAGGCCATAGAGCAGCAAAGAGAAATTTTAAGAGAACAGTCTTAACGTAATCTCTATGTTTCAGTGATCATTCATGTCTGCCATCAGCACAAATGTAAAAAGAAAAGAAAATCAGGGAACATTTTTTTGATAAAGTAAATAATAGTGATTTCCAAGTTAAATATTTTTAGAGCTGATGCTTTCATGTGGAGAAAAAGTCATATTTTACATGTCACAGAAGTTAATACATTTAAATATAGCCATATAGTGTAGTATTTACCACACTTTCATCCAATTGGTTTATAAATGGCACTGACAAAAATGTATAGATCAACAATTCTATCATTTTTTAACTGATAATCAACTGGTGCAACTCTCCTTGTAACCAAAGGCCCTCTCTCTGCCTTGTGTGATCGCGTATGACACACACCTTATATCATCTATTTAGTCCTACCTTTAAAGTAGCATTTTATTGATTCACTTTTGAAAGCCAAATTCAAAAGTATCATTAAAAATCTACCTTTTAAGTCTGAATAGCCAAAGTCCTATAGATTTCTTATAGAAAGCAAATAATTTAAAATTAAGCATATAATATGCTTGAAGAGCATTTCTTTCTTATTTGTGTATGAAGATGTAGCTCTCATTTTGTGCCCAGTTAAAAAGGAAGTATGTTTAATTTATTTTAACGAAATAAAGTCTGAATATGAAGTATGTATCTATATATGTGTGTGTGTGCCTAATACACATATATATAATGTAAGCACTGGGAAATCTACTCTAAAATAAAGTTATGGTAGACCAAATCTGTACTCATTACAAAAGGGAAGGCAGTGCTTTGAAAACATAATGCTCACCAAATCCTATAGATCTAGAAAGATAATTTCATTTTATAGTTTGATACATATTTCCTAAAGCTCATGGAAGTAGGGGAAAATTATGCAATATCTCTTGCATCAAGCTAAAATGTGCAGTTCAATCACTGATATTTGGCATTCAGGTCTGTGAATTTACTGTGTATTGTGTACCAAGCAAGCTGACAGAGACTCACCTAATGCTGCAGAAGACGTCATATCTGAAAGGACTATGTATGTGTGATGTCTGTTCTTGCTTGTATTTTACACCATTAATGTCATTTTTAATACATATATAAATATATATATATAATATATATATATGCGCGGAAGGAATGGGTGCAGTTTTCTTAACCAGGAGGCAAAGATCCTTTGAGTTTTAGCCTTGAGCAAAGGAAAACAGCAGTCACTTATTGCAGTAGATTTCTCAGTGCCTTTTCTTAGAAACTTCACCTAAGCACACTTAAGGAAAAACGAGAGTCTCCTGTGAAATCCACACTTCTGAAAGGTTTGACAGTCTATAAAGGTAGAAGAAGAAGGAAAAAAAAAAAAAGAGAGATGAAAAGAAAACCAATGGAACGCACATTCCCTTTCTGAACATACCGTGTGTCAAATGCCGGGGAATATTTGTCTGTGCAAGTCACGCAGAAACAAATCCGAGGCGGATGGTTTCTTTGGCAACTATGGCTGTGATAAACTGTAGCCTTTTCTTCCCTTGCAGCTAATAAGATACACATTTCTAAGGAAAACAGTATTCTCTTCTGTAAAATTGTAATGTATTGTTAATATTTGTACCTATTGTATATTTATGTCTTGGCAGAATAATGACCGGTACAGTTTATAGTAAATAACAAGGGTATTTAAAGCTCACTGCAAAGACAAGGTTTCCAAAGCCAGGTTCTCTCTCTGTCGGTAAGCTCCATGCCACCATCTCCAGTGGTTTCTATCACTCCATTTGGAAGCAAACGGCGGAATCGCTGGATAAAGTAGCGCAGCGATGGCGAGGGGACAGCACGGAGCCCGCAGCCGCGCGAGGAGGCGGCTCCACATCAGCTCCAACAACGCTCATATTTTCTCAGTCATCCTGCCCTCGGTACTCCCAAGGAACAAGTGTTACCTTAGATTGCTCTAGAAGCACCCACTTGGGGAGAATACGGCTTTAAATAGTTCTTGAATAAAGTACAGATGTTCTAGTTACCTCTGTACCTCCTGTTTGCCATTGTGTTGGCTTTATAAGTACCTGATGTATGGAAAAGTCATGTGACTTTCATGCATTCCAGAGTAGTCTATTTTTCTGTTCAGATTTAAAATATATATATATATATATATAAAAAATATAAATATATATCTGTATTTTTAGCAAATTTATAATAGGGCAATCAAGTCAGATTTCTTCTTTTTGTATTACAGAATATATTAGATGCTTTCTTGTTCTTCATCTACATAGTGCATAATAACCTTTTTGTTATTATTTTTCCATCCTGAAACCACCTGCAACATCCATCCTGGAAGTGCGTCTGCGAAAGGTCGCTGAGTTTGTCTGATGTTGTCACGTGTTTGTACTTTCCTGTTTGTGGAACTTAAAAATAACCAGGGATTGGATATGGAAACTAAGATGTTCTTGCTGAGAAACACAGCAGAAGGCCAGACTAACCTCATTTATGGCAGTGCAAATGTCAGCAAGTGTCACTGGTTTCAGTGTTAACCATATCCTGAACTTCAGTGCAGATGTTCCAGGTTTCCATCAGTTAAATCGAGAGCATAAAGAAGAGATGGGATTTGAATTTGACTGTCCTGGTGATTGTGATGGAGTTGGGATAGGCATCAAAACTGAAAGTTCAGGGTCTTCGGTCAAGGAAATGAACTGATGATGCTCAGGGAAAGCTCCCCACAAGGTCTCTACCTTCTTGAGAGTTTTTCCTGTCTTAAAACACAAGGGCCAAGACTTTTATTTCCCAATGGGTTTTGGAACTTCTATTTTCAGTTCCAGACAAAATTCAGTAAATGAGGAAAAATAATAGGGGAACAAAATACTGAATGTTCACATTCACAAAAGGACCCAATTTGGATTTGGCTAAGGTAAAGTCCATCCATGTACCTGCTTACTTAATGATCTTGCTTTAAGGTCACATAAAGTGAATTAAAAAGAAGTCCATGAGCTAAACATATCTCTCATGGCCTGTTGAAGTTCAGCAGGACTTTTGCCCAGGTTAGACCTAACAAAGAGTTTCTGACCTCCCCATAGCTCTGCATAAATATTTTATTTCGAATCAGCCCAGCAGCCTTGTCAATGACTATTTCTTTTCAAAGAAGGCATTTTGGGTCTCATTATTTCATTTGTTAGCCCAATTGTACATTTACAGAGGTCTCTTTGTGAGATATATTCATATGCCCATGAAGCTAACCAGTAAATCAGAAACAGAATTCATTTGAATGTGCATATGTTTAAAAAGCCTGGCTAACAGCTGAAGGAATAGTACTACTGGCAGACACAGGTTTGCATGTGTTTATGCATGATTATATATGAGGTTATTTTTTTTTTCATTTGGTTAGTTGGGTTTTTGTTTGTTTGTTTTTGAAAGCAACTATTGCAATAGATCTTTAATTCTAGCTATATCTCCATCGTCAAAGATGCCCCTTCAAAAGGCACCTTCCATATCAATAAGTTGGAGAAAATTCAGCAAGGCAATAAGAAGCTTCTATTCATACCAGTCTCAAATTTGACCTGCAAGTAGTCCTCCCACAACAAAAGAGAAATTATCTAAATGACAAGTAGCCCATCAAAGAAGAGATGTTACTTTTCCTACATGTTTTGTGCCTCATCCTGATTATATTTAGGCTCTGGCACTAGGTCTTTGTCTTGGCCAGACAAAGGAAACCTTAGGAAAACTAAAGCTGGTATTCAGGATGTGTGTCCCCTTTGTTGCTGGTGTTACCTAAGCCACAAATAAGTGTCCTTTGACACCAATGGTAGGGTGCCACAACTGTTCTTATCTGTAAATACTACTCAGAATTTTGTTTTGCTTGATTCTGGCTTCATCGCACAAGAAGTCTTCTTTCTAGAGGCTTAGAAGACAAAGTTTCTTTTTTTCAGTAGTGATGATACTATTGATATTCTGTAGAGATGAACAAGGATTAACATTTGACACTTTAAAGGGTCTTTTCAATACCGTAGTTACACTACCTTCAAAAAGAGCTATCAGGATGGGCTCGGAACAAAGATCTACCGAAACTAAAGCCTTGTGAGAAGCCAGGGAGCCTAATTTGCCAAATTCTTTGCTGCTGTAAGTAATGATCCATTGATGGCCATGGAGTTGTGCCCATTTAGCCTGGTAAAGAATTTGGACCCATGTCTGTAAAAGCTAATGGAAAACTAAAGGTTCTGCATGATCTCAGGGATGGAGGTGTCTGTCCATAGCACCTACAAGAAAACCATTTGGGGATGGTAACAGTATCAGTTCATGAAAAGCATATGAAAGGTGGTAAACCTCCATGAAGGAGGATGGCCATTTTCTTCCTCTTGAGCATCACACTAGGTCAGCTCATTTTTTTTTGTTAGTCTGAAGCCACAGGTAGCATCCCAGACACAAGTCATGGTCCTTTCATTGGGATCACATGCTCAGCCACACAGTTCAACCCTGCCAGCCCTTGAGCCCAAGATTTGCTGATGCTGAGGAGACACTACCCAGAGCTGGGTCACCAGTTGTTGACCTGTGACAGTGTCACACCCATTTTGTTGGTAATCTGCAATTAAAATCATTTTTAGGATACATCAGTTCTGCTCTACACTCCATTTTTCATTTAGATTCTTTGCCCATGAGGTCTATTATTTCTTTTATTTTTTACTGCACCTAAGTACTATTAGCAACACTTTGGCTCATGAGATCACTGGGTTTTATTTTAGTTATACTAATTTTGTTGGCTTGTGGCAAAGACAGAGAAAAATGTTCCCTTTCTTCCTAATTTCCTGGTGGTACACAAAATTGCTTTTGCATTGAACCCATTGACTTTGGGGCAGCATCTCCATATTACTTTAAACTTTGAAGCCTTGATGCTTTAACCCGAAAGACCAACCATGAGTACCAAACTTACTTTCCAACTAAACTAGCATGAAAAATAAAGAGCCCCATCTATAATGAAGAAGAATCCTGTTTTTCAATCAGGCCAGTGAAATGGGTCTTAAATGGGGAGAAAACACGTAAAGAGCCACTGTTCAGTAGGCTGTGAAGGGCCTCAGTCCTTCCACGCCCAGCTGCGTGACCTACAGATGCTCCATTAGCCATCAGCCCTACATGCCCTGAGAGCCTCATCCCCAAAGAGAAGTGGTGAGCGTCAGTGGCCATTACACAATGAGAAAGCCATGAGGTTTCCTTTAAAAGAAAAATGTGATACTTAACAACATATAAAAACTGGAAAAATCTGTGTTTTCCATGGCATCTCCTGTGGATCGAAGTTCTTTGGAAATTGAAAATGACTGTGGCAGTTTAAGAAAGGGCAGAACACATAGTAGGCTTCTCCATTGCCCTGGACATTAGTTATTTTTTAAACCTGAGCAAAGGGGAAAACCAGTTCAACTTGTATCTCATGAAGGGCAATGCTTCCTGCCTTTGACAGCAGACAGCACATATTGCATGATCTCTACATTGGGTTACATTGGATCAATCCAAGGGACAATGCATCAGTAGATGCTTTCTCCCCATTTAAGCAATTTTTCAATACCCTGGCATTTGGGGGTGATTACAGCAATGTTAGCCATATACTAGTGTACTTAGAGTCTTACATTTTTTTGTAATTTTCATTTAGTCTTTCTTTGTTGAAGTTTATTGACCTCTCCAGTTGTTTCCGTAAAAACAAATATTAAAAAGAAAATCAATGTCTTTATATGCATGTAGTAGTATGAAACTGTGATCAATGTGTGACATTCAGAAACTGTACTGTCTTGTAAAATATGTCCAAATGTCTAAGGATTTTAAAGCAATGGTCCCTTACTACAGACTACAGAAATAAATAAAAAGGTATGGATAAAACCAAAGCCTTTAGTTGCTCTGTTTCACAGTCATATTTACTGGCCAAAAATAAAGTAAATACCATCATCTGGCAATGAGCTCCTGCCTTAGCTCATTGCAACTAACAGCAGGTTTAGACATATGTTATTTGCTCACGGCGAAGGCCATGATTCAGGAAAGTGGTGCCAAATTTGACACCTCCTGTTTAAGCCTGAGAGATTCAGACTGCATAAACCCGGGTGCTTCTGTCCTTACCCAACGCGGACAAAAGGCTCCTCAGGAGATGGGCACTGCGCGGCCCCGCTGTGCTCGGAGCTCCTGGTCCCCTCCAAACCTGCGGCATCCTGAAACCTGCTGCAGGCAAAGATGCTGCCTTGGCTGCTGCTTGAGTCAAGAGCTTGGCCTTCCTGATAGAGCCACACTGGGTTTCCTCTCCATTGAATTAACGAAGGGGCCGGTTAAATCATGCAACTCGTCAGGGCAGTGGTGGCTTGACCTACTCGTTAATGTTTTCTTTGTGTTGATTATAACTGTATTTTTATTTGAGACTGCATCTTCTGTAAGACCCTTCAGTTTGCACCTCCTGATTTACCGAGACATTCAGAGTTAACTCAAATGATTTAATTTATGGTCTTTTAAAATGAAAAAGAAGAAAAAAAAAAAAGAAAGAAAGAAAGAAAGAAAGAAAGAAAGAAGAAGCATAAAGTCCTGCCCAGGCCCATCATTTGTTTGTGTGGGTCCACATCCACTCAACCTCTCAAACTAAATGCATAAACAAATCAAATTGAAAAGATTACAATGTGTACAGTTGCACGTCTTATTTTATGCACGCTCCCATACTCGCAAAAAGAGATCAGAAAGTTACATACAAAAGCAGCCAAATCCCATAGTGGTATCAGGTACCTGCATAGCGTTTCAGTAGTGTGTAGCTACACCAACCTGTATTCATTTTCAGTTTAGTGCAATCTTTAAAACAAAAAAAAAAAGATCAGTTGAGTGGTTGAGTGTTTCACAATAAACTGCACAATGAAATCCAATAAGACAAAGGCGCTGAACTTGAGAGGAAGTTTACAAATGAAGAGCTAGAAGGTGAGAAACCCCAATCACATACGTCTTCCACTTTCTACTACTGTTTTTCTGTTTGTTTATTTCTTGCCTGCTAGCCTGAACATGAAAGCTCCTGAATTATAACCCGATATCTGTAATTATGCTGTCCAAGGAGTTCTTCTTTATGAACTGAATTACTTTATCAAGTAAATTAAAATAATGCCTATCTCTCAAGGCGTTGTGGCTCATTATTGTGTGGCAGCCCTTCAGTTGTTAAATATTTTTGTGCTAGGCAATGTGCGCTACAGAAACGTCTCCACTTTGCTCAGAACTTCCCTCCCTCCAAATCCTGGTGCCTCCAGATACTTTATGGCCAACACACCAGCATTTCTAACCCTACAGCAAGGCAGCAGCTTGGCGTGGTGCTGCACTCCTCACTGCGTTCACCCCAGCTGTCTGCAAGGCCTGATGCCGTTGCATTAGCTAATGTTTTACATCATGCAATTAAGCTCAAATGTTAAATACGTGCTATGGAAAGATCTGGCAAGCAAGTGCTGGGTTTTGTTTGGCACGGGTGCCTTGTACTACTTCTAATTCTATCCTTAAAAGCAGTGGATTTTTTCCAGCGTTTAGCTTGGCCAGCACCACTGGCGCATGGAGCTGCAGCTGCTGCAGCAGGGCCCTCGTTCCTAGAGATTTCAGAGTCTGCTGTGGAAGAGCAGGAACATTTCTGTTCACCACGTATCATCACATTACGTCACCAAAACCAAGGAGAATGTTTAGTTTTTTTCATCACACAAGAACACGAGGAAAGTGCCGAGTTTTCAAAATACAACGTTCATTTCAGAAAAGTCAGTAATGATTTAAATAAATTCCAAGTTATTTGGAGGCAAGTGTCTGCTTAGGAAATTGGGCATAGTTTCTTCCACTGTCTCCTTCTCCTTTCTTACTTCCCTCCTGCTTTTCATTAAGAAATTGAGCTACTCAGAGCTGCAACATCATTATTACTCAGCAAGCAAAAGCATTTAGAGGTAACTTTGCCCCAGAGTATCATCTGCAGCCATCCAAGCAGAGGCTGAGACAAATGTGTCCCAGCAAGGAAAGGTTGTGGTTTCTGGTTAGAAACCCAAGCACTGAGCGTTAACCGTAGCTTTGGAAAGTAAGTGCAACTTTGTGCAGCATTGTATAAGACAATTTAATCCCTATATAATTAAACAATGAATCCACATGTCTAATCTACAAGGCAGGCTTACATTTTACTATACCCAGTGCCGTTGTTGGCAGCTATGTGGTTAATAATAATCAAAGTCTATGTACTGCACAGAAAGAATAGAGACTGTAAAATGCTATTTTCACGCCTTGATGATAATTAGTCTAAAAACGATCTGCATGGTGATCTGCAGCCTCTAACGCTCTTGAACAGTGGCGAGGAGAACACTAGGGAGCGTTGAGATGAAGATTGATCCAGGCATGAGAAAGTGTAAATTTAAATTATTTAGCAAAATAAATTCCCATAGATGTTGATGGTCTAGTTTTACTCCTCTTCACAGGCAGATTTAATGGCCAGATGATACAATAAATTGGAGACATTACTTTCTGAATCATGAGACTGGCAAAGCCAGAAAACTCTTTAAAAAATGAAGCCCACAAAGTGCTGGAGTCAACCCCTAGCCCTGCGCTCCGCAGCCAAAGCTTTGGTCACACCTGGGGCTTGCGCTGGTCACCAGAACCCGCAGCCTTTCCTCACTGTGACACCTTTATGGCCAATTTCTAGTGTAATAAGGGTCTGGGAAAGATGTGTCATTCCTGACATGCTCAGGTCACTCCTCTGGCTCATTCTGCAGTTCTGGTTGCTCTTCAAAGCTACCCTGGAGCATATTGAGGACCCTGTTCCACACTCAGGGTTCAAGCAGCTCTCAGGTCTTGGCCCTGCCAGGAACTATCTGCTCCAATAACAGGAAGGCCTGGGTGACAAAATAAATTATAACGTACATAAACCTTTTAGCTAGTGGTATAAGGTGCACCCCATGAGATGAGCTGATTTAGGAAGAAATGGTCCCTGTGAATAGAGTAGCCTACATAAGCTTTTCTTATACAACCTCCCCAAAGAAGCTGGTGCTGCCCATCCAGGCCAGGCTACTGGCTGAGAAAAAACATTTAGCCTGATATTTTACATCAGCTTTCATGCTCACATAGGCTCATTCCAAATAAGGGGACCATAACTCCAACTCTATTTTGTTCAGTTTTTTTTTTTTTAATGATAAGTCATTAAAAGTCATGATGCTGTTTGTTGGAAGACAGCTATTAAGTGTTTTCTTATGCTTAAGGAAAAAAAAAAAAAAAAAAAAAGACCACCTCCTGAAGGTCAAACTTACCAGAAAAATCTGTGGTTTTCTCTGTTTTTTTTTCTTTCTTTTTTTTTTCAAATCAGCAATATTCTTTTCACCTGAAATGTAATGTTTTCTAGCAAACAAATATTTTTGAGGCATTTGGGTAGAGAGTAGGAAGACCAATGCTGAAAAAGCAGACCACCAGCTGTTCCACTGGGAATCCAGCAAAAAGGAACAGTTGATTTCCTATTAATATAAATGAGCTCGTTAGCTGGGTTGACTTCAGACAGAGTTCAGCAGTTCAGAGCCTCTATTCCAGAAAACACAGAATTTCTATAACAAAAAAAAAAAAAAGAGAGAGAGAAAGTGAAGGAAGGATATTGCAAGTGCCTGCTCCCGACTGATTTTGGTATTCTGGTGTCTGGGTAGATGAATGGAAGCTGAGGTAGGATACTGAGAGGTCTAGAATAAATTCTCAAATTAACATTTCCTGGGCTTTTTTTAATGGAAAGCAAAACCATTTTAAAGATGGCCAGTCATTTCTACCAGTGCTGCTATTACAAGAATGATTTGATGGTGGTAGCCTGATGCAGAGGTCTGAGAATACTCAAGCTGTGGCTCTATATTTAATGCTGATCTATTGTTCTTGGGCAACCTTCAGTGGGAAGAAAACACATATCTATTTCAGAAGAGCATTATGGCTTTATAATTGATGATGACTTTATTAACACTAGTAAATAAGCTAAGAAGAAAAAAATATATATTATTTCCAGCAAGATAATTTAGAATGCAATACCAGGTATGAATATGATCTCATGAAAAAAAAATGGTCACAGTGATAAAGAATAAACTAGGCATGTTTGCCATATCTCATGCTATTCAAGAATTATTTTTATGACTTTCTTCCCTAGTCCTTTTGGCAGGGTGTCTCGCTAGTTCTTTCTCACATAATCTCTCACTTTCTCATCCTGCTCCCAGAACATGCACCCCTTTCCTCACGGAGAGGCTTTTTCTTCCTATAAATAGTCAGCTATGGTGCACTCTTTGCAGTCCACCTGCAAAGCATCACCACTCCTGAGTGCAGACCGGCATGGGAACAGGAGATTGCTCGGATAGCAAACCAAGCATGTGAACATCAGCAAGCACCAGAAGAGCAGTCATGCCCTCATCTCGTCTCGGGGCTGCTCAGCGCGGCTGGGGGCCGCGTACTGCAGGAAAATGCTCACGCAGGCATGCCCAACCGCCGTGCATGAGCATTGCACAGGAAACTGCAAATTAGCTGTGTTAGAAAAGTCAAGATTTGGATTTTGCAGTTTAAATAACATCCAGATGCACAAAGGAGTAAGGATGGGGGTTTTTTTTCCCTTTTTCTTTCCCCTCCAGACACATGTATCTGCCCACAAGGCCACTGTCCCAGCTGTTTCTGAATCCAGCTTCCCCTCAGGCAATTACTGGCAGCGTGATATGTGTTTTCTTGCGTGTCTCTGGGCTTTGAGAGGTGGTGTGCTTGCTTGGCCACCTAGCCGTGGAGGAATATTGGCCTGAACACTAGCAACACCATGTGGTCACCAGCTCATCCGGAGCGCACGCAATCCCATTACGCAGGGAGGGATAGTCCCTAGGCAAAAGTCAGGTTGGATCTGCCTGAAGAAGGAGCCAAGCAAGCTCCTGCAACCCTGAGCAACAGGGACTGTCACATGGGGCATCTAGAGCCCCCACGAGCTGGTCCTTTTTGCTCTGATAAACAAAAAATGGTGAATCTCACCTCAACCAGCCCCTGGTCCTCCTGCATGGCAAAAAGCTACCAACTCAGTTTCAAAAACAAGGAATTTTCCAAAAAACAAGGCCCAGAGAAGCTGCCTGGCTGACTCAGCTCATGCACCAACGCTCTCTGCTTCTGCAAGACTGGACCACGGGCCTAAGTGACAGCCCATGGCCCAGGGTGCTCAGTCACAGAGACCGGGACTGTTCCCAGAGGTGGGATTACCGACTTCCCTGTCTTAAACACTAACCACCCTTCTTGGGGGAGAGAAAAATACCCTACACAAGAACAATGAGCTCCACTCTGGATGTGTGAAGCTTGTCTGCCCTTCTGCATCGCCCCAGCTCTGCCATCCTTCAGAGAAGCATCTCCCAAAGCTTTTTCAAAATCAATCTCTGCCTGAAACAAGACTTTTCTCGAGTCAGCCATGGGTGCCTCTCTTTTCCTGGCTGTTACTCAAGGTATAAGATCCACATCCCTACCACAAACCATGCTGGGACTTCTAATTGGGTTTTCCTCCCACTGTAACTCCCTCTACCATCTGCTTCTCTTTTTCTCACTGATGACACATCCCTCAGTCACTCAGCAGTGCCACCAGGATGAGAACCAAACCCTGGAGAGTCACTCAGACCAGCTCCCTCTCTTCTTCTCCATGCTCCCCATCACCCTCTGGTCCAGGCGCGAGATGGGATCTCAGGTCACCACTTTCATTTTTGGAGCGTTTGCCACGGGATTTGCTCCAAGCCACCTTCCTGGCCTGGATGTTAACACCAGCTCAGCAGTCTCAGGTCTCCTTGAAAACGAGTTAGAAACCCCAGTGTCTTTGCAAGACAGAGCAAAATGTCCATGGCACTCAGCAGGGCCGGGGTCTCACTCTGTGCCTCTAAAGAGCAGCAGAACAGTTTAACTCATGACATACCTGGTTTTCCTGGTTAGCTCAAATTCACTGTTGTGCTTGCAGCAACTGGGAACTCCCCATCTCCCTTGGAGCTACTCTGCTGTGATAACTGGCTGTGCCAGGCCTTCATAGGATCTAGCCACTGATCTTTACTGCTGCACCTATGGAGATAACTATCAGAAACATGGTTACTTCTTTTGGCCTCCTTCCAGACCTACAGTCATGTTAGAGTTGAGCTGCTGCAAATGAAAATGCATTAGAATTTTAAATCAGTGCATAAGTGATGCTTGGGAATCTTGAAGTTAATGTTGCCTGCAGCTATTACTAGTGTTTTCAGAAATAATTCATTAGCTGCAAAGATCTTCATCCATGTCTTAGGAGATGAAACAGAAATAAGCTATTTCACTTTTCTTGTTAATTCCCTCCTTTTAGTCACCTCCTTCTTCATCCATCCCCTTTTCAGGCTGAAAAGGCAGGACCCAAGGTCTTATGGATAGAGTCCACAGGGAACCATTTCAGAAGAGCTCTTAGCCAGGTATCCCAAGAGAGTACTGACTACCAGTTCCCATAGTAATACTTTCCTCCATGTATGGGCTTTTCTAAGCGAGGTTTCTGGAAATGTCAGTCCCCACCAAACTGAGGAGCTGTGGACAATTTATAGCATTGGCCCCTGGCTGCTAAAGGACTTGCTCACCGCATCGCAGAAGCTGAAAACAAAAAGTCTTGTTGGATCAGTCGCTTTGCTGAAGTGAGAGCAGAGCCTCCACCTCCAATACATAGTCTAGCATTTGGCCACAGGGGACCAAAGCAGAGAGATTTGTTTTTCCTGCAGTAAATCTAATAAGTCCATTTTTGACTGCATGAGGAACACCAAGAAAAATTATTTTCTCTCAGTACTTCAGTTTCTCTTCTGTTGATCCCAGAAGAAAAGCAACAAATGGAAATAAATGATGGAGGAGAGAGAAGCATTTTATAGATTGTCTTGAAAGAAAATACACTGAGGGTGGAGGTCAGGTCCTATCAGTTAGCCCACCAAAATACTTTGTTCATACTCATAATGCCTGAGGAATGTGAAAATGATTTTCTTGCAGTTTCGGGGCTTTGAAAGCCTTGAAGAACACCAAAACACAGCGATTGCCCTGCACTAATTCTGCACCTACCCACACGGCTCACTGAGAGCCTGGATGAACCTCCTTCCTCTGGGATAGGTGGCTGTCTGAATCCGTCCTTGCAGTAGCAGGACAGGGAAACAGCTGTGCTGGCTCCAGCAAGGAGGGGGCATTTTCACCCTGCTGCATCTCACATTGAGTCTCAACCTCACTGACAAACTCACGCAACATCCGTTCTCCCAAGACATGGAGCTGCATTAATATCTAAGGAAATGAAGACAACGACATGAGTGACTTTATGTTAGGGTCCTAGATGGGACTGAGCTGCTCATGCTCTGCAAAAATAACACATTCCTGCCACGTGCGCCACTCGGGGCTGGGTTTGCCCATCTGATCCCATCGCGGGGGAGAGGCGGCGCTGCAAAGGCCCCATCCTGCTTCCCCACAGCGGGTCCTGCCGCCAGCACCAGCCCCAGCATCGGGAGGGAGCTCGATATGTTCTCCTTAGCGGTTTGACACGAGAAGTTGATTGGGTTCAATCACTGGGACGTTCCCACCTGCACTAAAAGCCAAAATCGCTTCCAGAGACAGACTGCAGCATTCTGAATTCGGAGGAAGATTCCTGTCCCTTTTAATTACCTCGGCTGTCCCTAACGAGACAATTACAACCACCCCGGTAGCTCCCGGGCATCAGGCTGCCGAGCCAGGAGCGCGGGGAAGGCGGCCCCACCACCCTCTTGGCTTTCCTCTCCCTCCCGCTAATTTCGGAGCAATTCCCAGTCCATCCGTTCCCATTGTGGCCCGGCTCCTCGCAGCCCACGTGCCCGGAGTCTCCATGTTTTTCCATCGCACGTTCCAGCTGTTGCACTCGCAGGACCAAGCTCAGGTTTCAGTTACCTTCCCAGAGCAGCACATGTGCGAAAAGCAGCAGCCTCCCAGCCCACCTATTTTTTTACTTCAAATATAACTATTTACTACTCAGGAGTGTTTGTGGGCCTTAAGAGTGAAAGATTTCACACCTATGGATGGAGGGAGAGGGAGAATATTGTCTCCCAAGCCAAACACTGCGGGAGCAGGAGAGCTGCCAGGCCAGACCCGAGCAGGCCTGTCTGCACTGATGGTTTCTAACAGAGGTCGGTAGCTCAAACTTGAGCTATATTATTGGAAAAGCAACCGTTATTTTAGTTTAGTGCTATATAGTATATTGCTCTAGCTAGGGCTGCTGATTCCTGCCAGCCCGAAATCCATTCAGCCCTTGAAACCTGAGCGTTTTAATCTTCAGAAGCATCAAATGTTCCTGAAAGATCATAGGGCAGTACAAGTAAATACCCCATTTAACATGCCAGGACAACAAAGCACCAGACTCTGGTCAAGAATGAGAGTTTATTTGCTGCAATTTTTAAATCCTGCCTTTGATCGAGGGTCCCTATGCCCCGTAAACTCCACTGCACTCCTGGAGAGCCGCCACTGTACGCAGAATAAACTCGGAGGCCTTTGCAAACACAGGCTGCTGCAATAGCTATTTACGGAGTCACAGGGCATCTTAAACGAGAAAGGAAAATACTCCCAGGCCTCCAAGATCCCAGTTAACGAGGCCAAGCTGAGCGCATGGGTGGAAAGGGGGACACCAGATTTCGTCTGATTTATGGGCTCCAGCCACACTCCCAAGTTACTACCCTTGAGCTCAGTCTCAGAGCGAGTTTAGCAGCCACGACTGCCCCACACTTTCAAAACCAGGGCTGGGGCTCCTCGCCCTAGAGAAAGGGGAAGTCTGGACAAAAAGGAGGCTCTCAGCCAGCCTGTTACACAGGTATGAAGAAAACTTTGACATTTAAAGTTTCACAGCAACAAGTTTTCCCCTTATCTGTTTTAAAAACACCAATGATGATGCTCTGCCAGGCCAGTTAGCCTCGCTCGGCCTTGTTTTGTCTCTGGGACGACCTCCCCAGACACAGGCCCGGCCGGACTGCATGAGGCACCATTAATGCTTTCCAGGGATATGAATGTTTGAAAAGGCTCTGCTGTTTTGAGCTAACTTACATAATAAAAAAGCATAATGGGGTTTTGCTAACCTGCTCCTAGCTCTTTCAACCAAGCCTCAGATTTGCAAAATGCAGCCATCCTTCTTCCATCTGAGGGTTTCCAGAGGCCAAAGATGCCCGTGAGGTCTCCTGGGATAACTCGGACTTGTCCCCAGCGCCCCCAGGGTCTTGCAGCACCTCAGAAATAGTGGGGACAGCACAACAGCTTTTCTAGGAAAGCAGCTATATCGAGGTGAGGGATCTGCACAGGAACAGAAAAAATACTGAGAGTTTAGAGCATCACAGCTGCACTCCTGACATGCCAACAGAAAATGCAGACTAAACAGTTTCCAGTTTCCACCAAAAAAAAAAAAAAACACACATGTTGGGGTCCAGGCTGGGTGCAGACGTCCTAACAAACCCCTGTCCTTAGAGACACAGGATTGCAGTTGGAGCCAGCTAGATATGGGACTTGCCATCTACCCAGTCAAACGCGAATCATGGCTGTCTGATTAAAGATGATCTTCCCCGCACTTTCCTGCCTCAACCGTGTTGTTTTGACGCTCAAGTTCAAGAGCTGTCACTTTAATTACAAGAAGGAATGCTGATGCAGAGCACCAGCAACAAAACTACAAACCCCAAACTCGAAGCTGAAACAAGATTAGCAGAGCTGGCAAGATGGCACATTGGCTACCCGGGATGAAACGCGCACTCTGCTGCATCCATAGCATCTGCGGGGCTGCAGGGAAGCTCAAAGCCCTCTGTAAAACGGGTGAAGTTTATTATCCCATCAATTAACAGCTGCAAAGCTGGGATGGCAAGAGAGGAGCAGCTGCCTGGAGGACCTGGGATGCTTCTCCCACATCCCAGCCCCAGCAGGAGCGCTGGGAAGGCACCGGAGCTGCATGGAGAACCAAGCACTGCCCTTCCAGCAAGCTGTAACCAAGGACTGACTGCTCGTCATTCTGGGGAGAAGATGTTCTCTCTAGGGAAATGGCTTCCTACTAGAAGTAGACTTCCAGTCTCTATTTTTTCCCTGAAAATCATTCGTGTTTTTACTAAAGAAACAGGAGTAAACTATGTTTGCTCTTCACAGGCACCAAAGCTGCCCATTTTGTGTAATATCTTGCAGACTGGGCCAAGGTTGTGCTTTCAGATAAGGGAGGGAAATAAAAGCTTCGGTTTTGCAGAACTGCATTTAGCCAAAAATGAAAAACATTGATTCTCAACAGCCTCTCTCACTTAGAAAACGCTCCGAAATGTTTCTATCCAGTCCTGCCTCCTAGGGTAAAACTTGCTGCTCAACACAAGGGTCTGGGGGAGGTCAAGGGGGAAGCCCATTGCTCTTCTCCATTTTTTCCCCTGATGCAGAAGTACAAGCAGAGAGATGGGAAATGGAAATGATGACAGGGGAGCCGGGGGTGGCCCCTCAAGCTTTGCAACCCTCGGCAGCTCTGGGATCAATTCTGAGGCAACTTATAAGCCAGAGCTCATATTCTCCCAATCCTATTTACTAAGGCAAGAAGAAATTGCACTTCCCATTGCACCCTGGGCACCAAGCATGTTCCACAATTTCCTTCTGCAAAAACCCAATTAACTGTGCGTGTCTGTACCCATCCTGCCAACTATATCATTTTATTATTTCCGAACACCAGCACAAGCTGCCGGGGAGGTAGCAAGAAACCACTCTGCAATAATTAATAGATGCGAAGATAAAAAAAAGGAGCAAAATAGGAAGCCTCAATTAACATAGCCAATTATAATGTAGCTATCTACAGGCCCCGAAACTTGTCGAAAATTAATTTCCTTATTAACCTTTCCCATCTCGTCCCTACAACAAAGGCCAGGAAGGAGCCAATATGAGCCAATTTGGGAACTATTTCTGATTTCCAGCTTTTTGTTTGCAAAGGGATGAGATTTGGGAGCAAGCACAGGTCACTGCAGCTTGGGACGTGTCATGAACTCCCTCTCTGACCATCTCTGACTTGCACAGTACAGAGATTTCTCTCCAGACTGAAGAAAGGCTATTAAAAAAAACACTTATTTTGCATTTCTGTGTACTGGAAGAAGAAATCTGTATTTATGCTGCATTTTTCTCCTTTTATCAAACCTTTTATCTGTTGTTTTTAACCTTTTATCAAAGGTGCAGAGGACTGAAAAACACATTGCAGTGTATGTAAATGACCGAGGGCTCGTAATGCTGGAAAATGCAGTTGCTCAGTTGCAGGGCTTCCCCATTTCCCAGTATACGGCCCCAACATGCTCATGATGCCATTTCTACTGAAATGTGCTACTGTAAAGCAAACATGTTTACCACTGCATTTGCCCAGGCACAGCCAGTTAATAAACCGTTCAAAATGTGGGAATGTAGCAACCACTTCTGCTCCTTGGTAGCCACTTGTTTCCATGCCCTGCTCCTGCCCTTCCCACCTCGCAGGCTCAGGGCAGCCCAAAGCCAGCGGTCCCGTCACCACCTTCGCATCAGCAGCAGCAATTACTGCCTCCAAATGCTGTAAACACTCCTCCCTCTTTGACACCCACAGCCATATCAATTTTATTTTACTTTGTTTTTAAGTTGTCATCTCTGTTTCCAGGAAACCTCTGTTAACCACTATTAATATTGCGATTCTGAGTGTCAAAAAAGCAGCTTAATGGAGCTGAATGAATTCTCAGACTCGAAGCTCCCATCTGCCATCAGTCTGCTTGTGTTGTGATACAGAAACCAAGCCACACGGCCAGCATGCTAAAGGGACAGCCACGCTTGCCCTGCGAGCCTGCAGCCACGGGTTCATCACTGGGTTTTCGTATCCTTCCTCAGGTAGGACCCTCATCATGAGGAACAGCGTCAAGGCAAAGTCCAACCTCTAGATAGGTAACATGCAGAACTGATCTGCCTCCTCCCAGTGTGTTTTCTAAGCAAATTATCATACAAGGAAAGGGCCTACCTGGGCAAGGAAGATGTGGAGACCCACAGGGCAGTGCCAAGACTGACCATAGCGTCACATACACTTACTTCTCTGTTTTGACACTGTTTGACAGCAAAAGCAGCTGGAGCAGAGATGTTTGTGCTCCCCAAGCCCAGCAGTTCACAGGTCACTCAGCAGTGGCAGAAGGGGGAAGTTTGGGGAATTCTTTTCCAGGAGATTTTATTTTTTTTCTGCCTCTTCCTTATCATTTTCCAGCCTTGCTGGCCCGCTGCAGCCCATGGCCTTTCCCTGGCTGCCAGCCAGCCTGCCTGGGCAGGGCACAAGGGCTGTTTCCCTTGTCCCTCCCAGCAGCCAGGCATTTCCAAAGAGAACAGGAGGAATTAACTGTATCCTACATCAGAAGCATTAATATTTTATAGACCCTTGCTGGTAGGAGCCATGGGGCTAAAAAGGGTCATTTCAAGCGAGTTCCTGCGGATGAGCTCTGCATGTGGGACTGCCAGGCAGCTTAGAAACCTCCCCTCTCCTCGTATAAAAACCTGATATCCCCCACTGCCCTCTCGCTCTCCTAAGCACAGCTCCTTCCTGCTCTGTTGACTTGTTAATGGCACAAAAGAGGTGGTTTTTCCACTGCGTTCATCCCTGCTGGAATAAGCAAATGCCATCCTGGATGCTAGACCTACAGTGCCCAGGGTAGCTAAAACTTTCCAGTTTACCCAACATAATAGGAAGGGGGGTTTTTCTTGGAAATGCTTAAGCTTTCTCTGCCCTAGTAAAATGGATGACTTATGACTGTGTTCCCAAAGCGGGCAGATATTAATCTTCATAGTACTGAAGGCAGAGGAGTTTGACACAGAACCCATGCGCTCAGTGAAACCTTTCAGGGCTCATCCTTACACGAGTAAAGCTAGGAGGAAAAGCCAGGCAGAATGCAGGGGTTCCTAAGGACGTGCAGCCAGCTCAGCTCACTCCTCCCCAGTTCTTGCACCACCGTGCCCAAATGAGCATGGTCAGAGCTCACAGCAGGGAGCTGGGTGCCAGAGGTGGGTGAAGCCACTTATGGGCCTACAGCATCATCTGTGAAACTACCCACTCATTTCCCCCTTTGAATCAAAATCCAGCCTTAAGCCACCCTCCTTGTTAGAGCATTTCAGGGCTCTGTTTACATATTGCATGCAGCTGCTAGGCAGAGTTAAAACAGAAAAAATAACAGAGGAAGGAAAAAAATAACAGCATCCTGTTGTCGCATCTGAAAACCCAGAATTTCTGCAGCTTGCATCTTTGTAACACAATAGAGAATTGTTTACTGGAAAAGCCTCCTACATCAGACTGTTCTTCCCAGCAGTCACGACACAGAAACGGAGAGCAGGGTCTGTAATGGACATAGACACGCTCGTAGCCGGAGCGGAGAGTGTCCAGCTGTGCTTGGTGCTCTGGAGCAGGAGCTCCGAGCGCTCCCAAGCCAGATTTACCTTCTGGATGGACAGACAGGCACAGGATCGGACAGGCCAGAGCAGCACCGGCTTTCGCAGGCAGCAGAACGAGTTGAGCATCTCTCATTTTTCAGGCAGGTTCTGCCTCACCTGCAAGGAGTTAATGGATGCAGTACAGGACAAGGAATAACTCCGGACTGGTCCATTACTCTGAGCATCAGTGGGAAAGTGGTGGGAAGGTGAAGCCCATTAGGGCTGGCATCTTCCTGCAACACCCTTCCAGTAATGCCAAAGCATGCAAATATTGATAGGGAAGGCTATGAGAGACTGCAAGGAAAACAAGCCCCAACTTCATCAAGAAGCAGCAAAAAAAACCTCAACAGAAACAGAGCAGTGTTGACCTTTGGAGAGATCCCTGCGCGGGACCTGAGGATTAGGGAATGAAGTCCGAAAATGTTGTGCCCTGTTTGCAGAGTGCACGGAGATGTGGAACTCATCGCTTCAGGGGAGCGCGGGGTCAAACACCGTGGAAACAGGACAATATTGCAAATATTGCCCTGTGGACAAATAGCACTATGGTTCCACCCTATTCCCTTTCCAGTATTCATTTAATGTGTTTCTAAGACACAGCCAAGCACACTCTGTCCTGAATGTGTGTCTAGGTCCCATTAATGTCACAGCGAGCTGTGCACACATGTCACAGCACAAAGCAGCTGCTGGCATCATGGGCCACCAGCCTGCAGGCCCAGCCAAGTCTGGTAGACTTCCAGGATGGTGCCTACATGCAGCGAATGTATTTCACCCAGCTTAGCAATGCGTGAATTTTTAAAGCTGGACTGCTAATGCAGCCTAAACTCCTACTAATATTCAGTTTTGTGAGTTTAAACCACAAGAGACATATTTACAGAACAGTGTAAGCTCTACAGGTTCAGAATCTCTTCTCATTTCTCACTTCTCCTCCTCCATTTCATGATGATCACCAAGCAACTAATGTTATAACAGAGGTCAGAGGAATCTGAGAAGGACTTCAGAAATACTTCCCCCTTCAAAAAAGAAAAAAAAAAGAAAAAAGGAAAATAAAGGAGGAATCGGGGATGTTAATATTTAAATACTCAAAATGAGGATGAGTAAAAATAGGCTTGAAAAGTGTTATGTAGAAGCATTGCTAACTCCTACCATTCAAGCAGAACATGCCTAGCTCTTCTGGTCAAAAAAAAAAAAAAAAAAGGAAAATCAAAACAAGAAAAGTCCACTGAGCTTGGTTAGATATTTTTAAAAATTACATTTTTTTGCTGGGAGGTTGAGGTTTTTTGTTTGTTTGTTTTTTACCTTTGCCTTCTGAGCTGTCTGGACACATTTTCTAGCTCTTTTTTTCCAAATGTACAAAGGCTTATTTCTTAAAAAAGAAGATCCTTGCACACTCAGATGGCTCTTAAAAGCCTCACATATCTTAACACTTGGGGAGTTGGAAGCCCTACAAATAGCAGGGCCCTACAAAAGATCTTTTACCAACATTTCCAATGCAAAAATGTAGCTGAATCACCGGCTAGACAGGACAGCATTGGGGTGAAGAGCACAAGGTCACCCTGGCACCTTCCTCCCTCCGATGCCAATGAGAGATTTCTCTGCCACGTGGCTTCCTCAGCGGCTGGCAAAATGGCCTGTATTTCTGCCTGGCTTTTCACCCTTAAGAACTGTGATCCCTCAGCTGGAATGCAGAAGGAAATCCAGGAACATCAGTAGAGCTTTAATGTTCCTTTTACACTAATCCCGCTCACTGGTGTTTTAGGGGTTTGTTTGCTGTTCCTTTCATTTAAGGCCAGCTTTGCAACAGCAAAGTGGGCTGCATGTGCACAACGGGCAGCTCCTGATCGCTGCTGCCCAACAGGGTGATTTAGGAGAGCAGAGGACTAAGCTGCTGGCTGCATCTCCTTGCCGTGGGAGAAGTTCTCCTGCTGATACCCGCTGGTGAAAGGTTTTGGGTGTTGTCATGGGAACAGCTGTCATCTCCAGCGAGCAGCCTTTCCTCCATGGGAGGCTGGAGGCTGCCTTGCTTGTTTACTGCACAAAGCCATTTTTCAGGCGTATTTTGTCTTTGGTTTCCCATCTATCTTATCTTCCCCAGAAGCCAGGCTGTAGATACTACATGAAGATTACGATGATGGATGGTTATAAAGTCTCTAAAGGGAACAGGCAGGACCCAGTATTTGTCTACACCATGAGCTAGCTTTGATTTGCAGGAAAGGTGATGTGACAGCTTATCTTCTCCTTGCAAGCTCACTCCTGCTCTCTCATACACACACATTTCTCCCCTTCCTTCCCCCAAGAGTCTACTGACCCTCTTTGTTTGTACAGCTCCCCAAGGGCAAGGCCGAAGCCAGCACACTGCATCACCCTCTTTAGACCACTCTGATGGACCGGTGTCGGAGAGAGGGAGACTGCAGACACCCGTTGGTCATCAGCAGAGCTCGTTTATTGTCCCACAAGCAAGTATATTTATACAGTAGATAATTAGCCTCATACATATTGCAGAACTTGAGCTCATGATTGGTTGCTAACGGTATTTGATTGTTTATTCGACGGTATTTGGTTGTTTATTCGAAAGATAACTTCTGTCTGGCCAGCCCAGATTACGATCGATAAGCAAGCAGCTTCTTCATTCTTCCTGCCTTATCCCCTCAGGGTTGTTTACGAAACTCGCCAAGGACAGAGTGTCCTTGCCTTACCAGCACGTCCTCAGCACTTCTCTCCTGAGGCCTAATCTCCCAGAAGCCCCTGCTTGCTCAGTTGCAGGCCTGAACCAAAGTCAGTAGAACCATACTCATGTCCACGCTCTCGTAGCCAATTCCCAACAATTCCCCCTTTTTCTTTTTGCGCGAGCAGGACATCCCCCATGCTCTTATTTATCATGCGTTTTACATAGGATAAGATACAGCTTAAACATAACAATACAATTATAGCTACTACTAAAAACATTAGCAAGCTCTGCAAAACATTGCGGAGCCATCCAGTAACTCCCATTACAGCAAAGCAGGTCGTCAGGTGACAGATTACATGGACTACCTTTTTTCCCGCCTGGGGAGTTGCCCATATGAAGTGGCTGAATGTGTCAATAGTGACATGAAGGTACTTCAAGTGGCCAAACTCTGGAACATGGGTAACATCCATTTGTCAGAGCCCACAAGGGCCTTGACCATGCGGATTTACCCCAATGCCCAACCCCGGTCCATGATGGCTACATTCGGGGCAGGCGCGCACGATTCCCCTGGCCTCTTCCATTGTTATATTAAACTGACTTTTAAGGCCTTTAGCATTCTGGTGGAACATGTGATGGGCTTCCCTAGCCTTAATGAAGTCATTGAGAGGTACAGCCGCGGCCACCAATTGATCAGCCCTGTGATTACCCTCGCCCAGACCCTGAGTCCACATGTGACTCCTGATGTGTATCACAGCATACGGGCACAACCGTTGTTGCAAAGCGGTTTGCAACCTGCGTAAGAGCTCATTCAACCGCGGATTTTTAACATCCCGGACCCTCGCCCCCTCTATGCGCGTAACAATTCCAGCAACATATAAAGAGTCCGTGACCAGATTGAGCCGCTCATTTTGCCATCTAAGTACCGCCCAAACCACCGCAGCCAGTTCCAGCATTTGTAGTGAGTCCCCTGCTGCTGCTTCTAGCAGGTGGTGATGCCATTCCACTCCTTCCATCCAGGTGATAGCTGCTCGTCGTGATTTCTTCCCTGCATCCATGAAGGCGGTGACTGCGTCCGCTAATGGTACTTCACTTCTTTTATGTGGCATAATCCACTCATTTCGGCTCACCCATTGTAGTTTCGGTGACTTTATAGAGTCTACTTTGATATCAGCAGCTGTTGATAATAGACTCATTTGTAATTCTCCAGAATGCTGCAGGTACCATTCAAGCAGATCTCTTTTTATTGGAATTCTAATTACACCTGGTTCCATTCCCGTGATCTGCACCACTCGTGTTTTCCCTTTCATAATCAGTTCCGCCAAGTTTTCTACTTTCTGCTGAATAGTTGTGTGTGGTTGCAGTGATGTATACAACCATTCGAGATGGCATTTCAGCGTTTGGTTCTTCATTCTTACTTCCTGTGCTGAAGTATTTCCCTAGTCTCTTTCCAGGGATACAAGTCAGAGTACAACTCCCAGTCCTCCACTGGTGGGGGTGGGGTGGAGTACACCGTAGTCTGAGTTACTCCTGGCTTTCCCGCTTTCAAATTCTGCACTTTCTTGTTGTACTTAGTCAGTCCTCTCTGCTGATATATATTATACAATAAAGATCTAAAGACTACACACACAAACAGCAAAAACATAGTTTCTATCTAGTGGCACGACCACGTAGCTGTGCACTTCACTAGTGAGTTCCACTGTCTCAATTGCCAAAGCCCATCCTTGTCGCCAATTAGGTGCGAATGGGCTTGGGATTTGGCAATAATCACCCAAAACAATGTAGCTACTGCGAGCCTCTATTCAGGTGAAAGCATCTTTAATAAGCAATGTATGAATAACTACTCTTGAGGTAATACTTGTCGGCAGGATACTGAGACTGAACATCCTCTCGAGTTGGCAGATTAGAGGGTTGCTGACAGGCTCCTAACTCGGCGGGCGTCCCCGCGGAGACAACGTGGATCTCAGTATTAGGAGTCTCACCCCCCCCTCTCTCTGCACTGTCTGTTTAAGCCCGGTGCATCCTGCCACGTAGGGCCAGTACGTGCCAGCAGGCAGTCCGGGGGGCGGACAAACCCGCCTTCAGTCACATAACCTTCCCTCCTGGGTGCACAAGTGCACATACCAGTAAGTGGTCTCAGCCGTCAGTCTGAGGGTCCTGCCTTCCTCATCTTCCTCCCTCTCAGGTGTTTGACCTTCAAACTAGTTTAGAGGATGTTTGCAGTTCCCGGGCAGGCAAACATCTTCTTTCTCAAGATCCCATTATGACTCTACAGATCATACAAATTTCCTCCTTTCAACCATACCTCGTGTCAGCATCATTATACAAAGGACACAACACATAATACAGACGAACATAGCAAACAGAAATAATAGCCCTAATAACGGTTTCTGTCCTCACTTAAAGCATTACAATTCTTCAACCCCCACTTTAAAAGACAGATCAAATTCCCCTGCACCTCCCCCCTGGCTGTTGTCAAGCCATCAGCAACGTAAGTTTCCTTGATCTCATTCGCCTTCTCTTCCCCGGCCCCCTTCTCTAATTTTTCAAGGCGATTCAACAAGTCCTGGACCCAGTCGGGCTGTTCCTCAGGCTCGACAGGGGGTCCGGAAGTGGGGGCGCAGATGGTGCAGGTGCTGCAGGTGCAGGTCGGGGGGTTTTGGCGATGGATCTCCAAACACCAGCCGTTGTCGGTGGCGTGGTTGTCCCGGTCCTGAAGTGCTTGCAAAGGCTGCCGTGGCTCCGACAGCCACTTTGCTTTTTGCTTTCACATCGGATTTGAATACTAGGTGGGGCTCGGCTTTGAACCCATTCTCTCTGCACCAGATCAAAAGCTTGCAGAGGGCCTGTTCATCAGTAGCTTGCTCCAGGGATTGCACGAGCCTATTCACCAAATTTCCGTAGGACTTCCACAATCCCTGCTTCACCATGGTCTTATCATCATCTAACATTGCATCCCATAGCTTATCACCCAGTTTTCGCCATTCTGATAATTCATGCACTGTATGTGGGACAATAAAGCAACCTTTCGCATACCCCCAGGCTAATAATCCCGGTAATTCTTTCTTTAAGTCAATTCCCTGTACGTTACATTGTTGTAAGGTACGGGTAAATAATTCATACGCCACTTGCCTATCCATTCCTGACGTCAGCGCGCTGTTGCAGCTCTCCAGGCTCCGGTGGCGCGTATGGCCCGAAACCATCTATATGATCTTCGGGGGTGCCGTCCTTCCAGCGTTTGCTCGGCGGATTTGCACCGTCCTGGCTGCAGAGGACCCAACTCCTACTTTCTCCACCGTGGTGCGTCCTTCTCCCGATTTCTTTTCTGTCGGAGAGAGGATTGCCCTTCGTTGCATCACGTCGGGGTCACCATTTGTCGGAGAGAGGGAGACTGCAGACACCCGTTGGTCATCAGCAGAGCTCGTTTATTGTCCCACAAGCAAGTATATTTATACAGTAGATAATTAGCCTCATACATATTGCAGAACTTGAGCTCATGATTGGTTGCTAACGGTATTTGATTGTTTATTCGACGGTATTTGGTTGTTTATTCGAAAGATAACTTCTGTCTGGCCAGCCCAGATTACGATCGATAAGCAAGCAGCTTCTTCATTCTTCCTGCCTTATCCCCTCAGGGTTGTTTACGAAACTCGCCAAGGACAGAGTGTCCTTGCCTTACCAGCACGTCCTCAGCACTTCTCTCCTGAGGCCTAATCTCCCAGAAGCCCCTGCTTGCTCAGTTGCAGGCCTGAACCAAAGTCAGTAGAACCATACTCATGTCCACGCTCTCGTAGCCAATTCCCAACAGACCGGGACATTTGCAACATCACATTTCCCCAAGTGACATACCCTGGGTGGAAATCTAACTGCCCCAAAGGTCCCTACTGGGGTAATTTTTACGTGTGCTACCTGCAGCCCCAGCTACGCAGCACGAGTCCCACCTGGCCAGCACCAACACGGTCCTCATGTCATCAGCTCTCAGGGGCCGAGACAGCAGCAAAGAAAACCACAACCAACACGTCACTGGCTACACACTATCCTGTGCTTCCTGAAACACTGATTTAACATCACAGCTATCTCACAAATAGAACCCAAAGAGAACATTACCCGTTTCTCTTCATTCAGGTAGCAGCAACTGTCAGTCATAGGCCTTAACCACACATGAATCTAGCTGAGCAAACAGCTGATCTCTGATATAAGAATGGATGGAGAAGCACAAAGACGTTGGAAAATAAGTCATTTTGATCAATTCAAACTGACTGGTTTTTGTTTGTTTTTATTTTTGTTTTGTTTTTTTTTTTTACGCAGTATTTCTTCTCTGAAAATACTGAGGAGGTTGGATCAAGTATTTTGACTCAGATTCTTTCAATCTTGAAATAAAATTCCACAATTAGAGATCAAAATATTTCAGTTAGGAGGTATAAAAACATTTTGTCGCTTCTAAATCCCCCTCTTTCCTCTGTCTCTATCTAAGAGGACTAATCATCAAATGTGGTATGAATTCACAAGCAGTTTCAGTCAACCTAAAATATATTTTTAGCAAACTTATTGTGAACCTCCAAAAAAAGATAATCAATCTCAAATTTTATAGCATTCTGAACTAGAACATTATTCCTGAAATAGCTTCTCTTCAAACTCCAAGTCTCCATAGCTTCACTCATTGAAGAGACTGATTCTGCAAACTTTCTACACACCAAATTTATACTGACATGAGAGTTTCCTAATTTCTGTCATGACAGAATGAAGTATTGCCCAAAGAATCTCTCTTAAGGCACAGTTATTCCTGAGACACTGAAGTAGAATGACAGGGTTTTTTCAACAGGATTTTGGGCTGGAGAAGCTGTTTCACACCACTTATTTATAGCAGGTGCCAATTATCATTTCCTAGAATGCTTACAACAAAACGGACTTATGCGAACACTACAAGCTTGACAACAGGTACTATGACAGTCTAACAAGATTTTTATGCATAAATGCAGTTCAACTAATGCCTAAGTACTCAATCAAAAGGAATTGCAATTAAGGTGCTGCAGGATGCTACACCATTTCAATGATTATAATAGAAATCATTGTTAGCTTACACTATCATTTATAACTTTGCAATACAGTCATCTCCTGTCTGGCTGGCTCTGATAGAAGAGGGGAACTGGGTGAATGTGACTTTTGGAAGACTATGTTTATTAAGCGTTATCAAACAAAAATTGCATATTTTACATATTTGTTACCCAATTCTGAATGCAGCTGTTCAGAGCAGGGATTAATTTCGCCAGAAGTTTGGGCTGACTTTTGAAGTGAAAAACATTTCCAGTGGTGGGCTCCATTCTGCTCCTGAAATTAATGGCAGCCTCTTTGGACTCCTGTTGCCCAAGAGAGGGCTTTTCCTGGGTAAATAAAACCTTCCAATGATTAAATGCTACTATGATTACATATCTGCACCAAAAAAATGATTTTTTTTTCTATCCAGCTTGATAGAAATTCTTCACTACAAGAAACAAACCACTGCACACTGATTACTTATTCATAAGTCATTCCTCAAAGGATCACATCCAACCAGTGAGCACTCCTGAGCCAGCCACAAAGGCAAGTTAGCTACAGATTATGTCAGACAGGAAAGCACAAGTCATTTATTTTTCCTATCTTGCTACTCTGAGATGAAATCTCCCCTTTGTGAGTCATTGATTCCCAGAGACTGCTTGTAACACGCAATAAAAAGTGGAGTTATGCTCTAAAAGTGCTACTGTACTGGCCGAAGGGCATCAGGGACATTCGAGCCTCTTGGCACTTTATGGCACATCTCAAGTACCAACCGTCCAAGCCCTTCAGTATTTTCACAAAAGCTTCCCAACACATGGAGGATCCTACATGGATTTCATGATCCAAATCATAGGCTAGAACAGCATCTGACTTGGCACTGGAATGCTGCTCCGGACCCACCCCTGGCCATTTAATTGGACTGTGACTAATTTACTTACCTTTAGGTGATACTTGCCATAGCACCACTCTGTCGCAGAGCATTAAGTTCCTTCTGTGATTGGCCTTCAGGTTATAATTTAGAGTATATTTAGAGTAAGGCTACAAGAAGTATCACGTCCACTTGTGCATACTGGTGGGTCACGGTATTCAACCACCTCCAGGAAATTCAGAGTGGTTCTGGTGCTCAGCAGCAGTCCTCCCCAGTCTCCCCCAGTCTGTGCTAGCAGTGCAGCTGACAGCAACATGGGCTGGAACAAATTAGGCAGGTTCAGGAGCTAAAGAGGTTTTATAACTTCTCAATTAACTCAAATTAGTCACATAGAAACACACTGGGGAACATCTCTAGTCTCTTTTATTTTCATTTATAGAAAAAGGTGAATATAAATCAGCAGAATATAAAGAAAATATTCCAAATATTTTCCAGTGGAAAATACAAGGCTACCGCTAGCCCCTCCTGGTGCAGCCAGAATGCCTTGGTGTTTAGAGCCCCAGGACTGTGAGGCACTTTGAGGAAACCCGGAGATATTTCTTGAAACCTGAAGTCCAAGGACATACCCATCCCTGGCACCTTCTGTTCTCAGATTTGAACAGACTCATTTCTAACTTAGGTCTTTACCTCATCAGGGCAGCCTCATCTGTAAGACTGAGGACCAATATGAAATGATGAGACCATGGAAACACAAGTGGAAAAGTGGAAACACAAGGAAAAGCTATATAAACACACGCAAGAAGCAGCCACAAAGAAGTGCTATTGCTGTACAAAGGAGGCACTTGAGTTAATTCATTTTACATTGTTGATTATTCAGTGAGACTTTGGGAAATAATAATTAATCATGGGTTTATATTTGCTTTCTTTTCTGTCTATCTTCTTGGTGAATTCTTGCTCCTCTCAAGGAAAGAGGGATTGGAGAGAAGTCATCAGCGTCAGAAAAACCTCTCCCAGGCAGAAGGGGGAGCAAGGATGGGCGTGCAGAAAAACATGGATGCTTTGGAGTCCACCTGATTTCTTTGAAAACTGAGGAGGATACATGATACTCCAGGCAGATCACAACCTCTTGGAGGCAAACAGCACAGCCCTTGATGCTGAGAAGTCACCGATGTGGCTGTGGTCACTAATGCTGCTGCCCGTTTGTGCCAGACAAGCCATCGCCCGGCTCTTTCGCCAGGACCATCAGGAGAATTTAGATGAACAAGAAGCTGTGAACGGAGGGACAGGAGCAGGTGTCCAGCTGGCGAATTCTCTTCCAGGTTCCCCTGCACTGAGGGCTCCCCACAGCCTCCCAGTGCAGCAGCTGATTCCTGAAACGTAATGGGAAAAGGGAGAGGTTACTGCACCACATTCCTGCTGCAGCAAGTCGCTTCTACAACTAGGCCTTAGGAAACCCATTAAATCCCATTTAGTTTGCTAATATCCCATTAAATCCCATTTAGTTTGCTAATATCCATTCTCACTCAATGGCCCCAATTCTGCCTTTCTACTTCTGCGCAGAACTGCAGTGACCCCAGTAGCACAGTAGTAGCATGAAGTGAAGCCACTATCAGTCCTCTTAGGAACACTGCACTGGAAGAACTGGAAGCAGCAGCACATACTGCAGATGTCAAGCCTCCCAAAAATTCACAGAAACGTTCCCTCCAGCTACCAATCACTGCATGCATCAACTCATGAAGCACTCCCACTTCCACATAACTATTGTACTGAAGCATTTGACAGGCTGCAAAATGGGCAAAAATCCCTCTTTCTCCATTTTTCTTTACAGCTTCGTGCTTCCTCTCAGCTAGCAGAGCTCTGCTGCCATCCATAGACACCCCGGTGCTGAGTCAGCCCCAGGCAGCCCATGCGAGGCCGGTGGGGACACAGCGGGGCCTCCAGATGAGCACGTTAGTGGGACACTTGTCCAAGCTCACCAGCCCCAAGAGCCACATGTTTCTGGACTGCAGCTGGATGGAGATACTAGCTCTTTGTGAGCTGGAACGAGGCTCCTGATGGTCTGTCAGGTTGAAAGCAGAAGGAAAAACACGAGCATTATTTCTAACTTTTCTTCCAAGGCAGCCCATGGATATGTTGACCAGAACTGGGCAGAGAAATATCCTATTAAAACAGCAAAGCTAAAGATCCACAGGCCAGTTTTTAATATCAGCAGCTGCAAAAGAAGTGCTGACCTCATAGCCACAGAGGCTGCAATTCTGCAACAGCAGCACCTTTTCATCACACCTATTCACCCCCTCATATGCACATAGACCGGGGTTTGAACCAAAGGCCAGTAAAACCTGTCTCCACGTGCAGCTGGAGCAGGAGCAACAAGGATGCCCCTTCCCAGATTTCCGCATTTCTGTTTGGGGGGATTCCCCACACCAGCGTGCCTCAGCCCTGACCTGGAGAGAAGCACAGACACCGGGATTTTGATCAGCTCTTGCCCTGTGCAGGCAGCTCTTCACAGAATAGCCCAATACATCCTTAACTCCGCTTGCTTTATGGTTCTGTGGAAACTGGAATTACTGCTGTAGCTCCACAGAGATAACACTGCCCTCGGTTTAATGAGAAGTCATGCTCCGGAGCAGGTTTTATGCATCACACATGGCTGGAAAAAAATGCTCAGTGTTATTTTTCTTCTGGCTTGGGGTCATTCAAAATACCAGAATCTGCACAGGAAGAATCAAGATCCCAGATAAAGCAAACTGGCTGCACAGAGCAGTCCCACGCTCTGCAAAACTCTGGGCTGCAGCTTTACCTTCAGAAGAATCTCTTCCTTAAGCTTAAGGTAAATGTGCCACCTCCAGTCCTGCTGGTGGGGAAAGCAAACACTAACTTCATCCTCCCCCTACCCCATCAGTGTGGACATGAACTATTGCAGCCTGGGCATCTTTATGCTGTAACTGCCCCATCTTGCTCCAGATGCTGAGGAGCAGCTGATCCTCCTTGACACAGGAACAATCTCACAGATGTCAGGTTTGCTACCCTGTGCTTTGTTTGCAGATCTTTCAGAAGATGATCCAAAATTAACAGAACGATTTCCTGTCTCAGTGCTCTGTCCTGTCTGTCTTGCAGTCTTCTGGAAGGAAGAAGCCAACCAATGCAGTGGGATTATCCCAGCTGCCCTCACCTGATGGCCAGGGCCTGGCTGTGAATCAAGGACTTTGTGAAACGAATGCAAGCTCCTGAGATTTCTCCAAAGGGTTAAAGCAAACTAGTGCCTTCTACGGAGTGGGAGACAGGTGGAAGGCACAGATAACAGGCATTTCTCTCAAATTTGAAGCGTTTCTAAACTAGACTCCACTCAGACACAAGAAGATAATTAGGAAATACTCATCAAAACACACCAGCATTGCTGAGTTCTAAATAAACTGTGAGATGTTTTCCTTCCTGCGAGTCACTCTTGGAGCAATGTCTCGGGGAACTATGTGCTGGCACAGCGAGAGGCGGCGCGCGGGCGCGCGGCACGGCGAGGGCACGGGGTGCCTGCGCCCGCCCGGGGCAGTGTCACCCAGCCAGAACCCTGGCCCAGCTCCACACGCCTCCCGCGTCCTCTCCCACAGGCCAGCAGTCGCCCTACCCTCCTCTTCCTCACGGGCACCACGTTCATGGCCTCTGCAGGGCCAGCAAGTCCCTGCAGAAGGGGCTCCCCAAGCAACCAGCCCTGCGCAGCGCTGCTCCCTCGCGCCCTGCGGGCTCAGATCCATCCCCTGCTCCAACGGGGATGGCTACGTGTCCCCTTGCAGGGACATGTCCCTCGTCTTGCTCAATGGCTGTGCGCACCAAGAGGCATAACCTCCCCGAGGTTATGGAGGGCAGTTTTGACCTCCCTGCAAGCTGATTAAAAGGAAAAAAGGGCATTATCTCTGGAAACCAATTAGGGGACAGCTCTGTCCAATAATACCTATATGAATTTTTATATCCTATACTTGGCACTTGGGACATTTATACCAAGTGAATCACACCAAGTGCTCAGGCCTAGTTAAGAGCCTCCTTAGTCCACCAAGGTGATACAGAGATGCAGAACACAAGACTAACGTCTACTGATGAAGCCAAAGGAGCAGACACACAGAGATGCAGCTCATACCTGCCTATAAAATGCCACACAGCTGTGACTTCACTCGACATTACAGGCAGTAACACCGGAGAGGAGAGGCTGACTGTGTTAAGAGATGGTTTTCACGTCGGTTTCCACAGGCCCGCGCTGAAACGGTCCTGCCAACTTGTCTCACAGGGCTCACACTAAACAAACCTCCAGGAACAACTCCTGGGATCAACAAGGAGAGAGTCAACCGGCTGCTGAGACGTGCAGGGTCCAGGGCTGCTGAAACCAGTGGTCAAGTCTCACAGCCCCTGTCCACCCCAGCTCCATTGGCTGGTCCCTCCGCAGGGCTACCAGCACGGATCAGATTTGTCCTTCCTAGGAGACACAGTGATACCTCCCTAGTGCTCCTGTTCCATGAGTTGTTCACCAGATAACCAGCTGAATGAAAACAGAGCCCCTCTTCTTGCAGCCCTGTTTGGAAATAAACTCTTGCAGATATTTTTATTTCACCTAATCTGATGTTCCTGTTGGACTCCAGAGTTTTAGGAAAACAACATTATTGTAAGCTTTTATAATCGTGTACATACTGAATGCAGGTAAGAGCTTAGCCTGGCCACACCATTTAAATTTTTCCCTCTTTATCAAAAAAATGTTTGGAAGCTTCATGCACAGCAAGCTGAGGCAAGAAAGGAAAAGGACATTAACATGATTTTGTTTTATTAAAAGCCTGAGACAAATCCTGCCTAAAAAGGCCAACACTGGCAGTCCTGGTAGCATAATATATTACATGTTTAAAGTATAATAAACCTAGTATAGAGTTTCTAATTCAAATTAATGTATTTATTTCAACACGTATAAAAATGTATAAATATGCCTGCCCAGTCCTGACAAACAAAGATTTTTCAGGCAAGGTTGCAATGCAGGATGCTCCTAATAGACTCAAAGCAGGGTTAAACTCCAAGAATATCAGGATAAAAGAACTGGGAGAGCTGAACCTCCAGCAACCACAGCAGAAGCTCTGGAGTCAGGACCACCTGGCTCTGTTGCTGGCTCTGCCATGGACATGTTTCTCAGCTTGAAGAAACAAGCCGTTCCCTTCATCTTTGCTGGAGTCTACTCATCTGTACAACCCGTGTGGTCCTCATCAATCAACCCAAAGCTTCTTGACCTTTCCAAGGAAAGGCTACTGAAAGTGCAAACATTGAGCAGTACTTCCACCCAACCTCAGAGCCAGCACTAATCACCATCCCTGCATCAGCTGCCACTCTCCAGGAACACCCATAAGGAGTCACTCGCAGGAACAACATCCACACCAAGATGAAGCCATTCCAGTTCTTAAAGTGCTTAAAACCACCAACAGATTTGGTTTAATTTGCCATCTCACAAGCCTATTAACCTTTCAGAGAGGGCTGGAATGTCTTAAAAGCACACAGTTGGGCCACTTAAAATGAAACGACAGTGAGATTTAGCCCACTGAGTGCAGGGACTCACACACTCCCATCCTGGCTCTGCCCTTGTTTCACTGTGTGAGCTTCCCCAGATCAATTCAGCTCTGCAGGGAAGTGGTTAGAATATTTCCAGCCTAACTCGTGGTATGCAACAAGGACTGAGTCAATATATGTACAGTACTCTAAGGTGTAAAGTGCTGGCTGAGTGCAGGGCATTATGAAATTGGGACACATCTCCCCAGGCAGATCAAGGCGGAAGAATGCAAAAACCGAACACGAAAACCCTATGCTAAAGGAGGCAGAAGCCCAAGGCCTTACTGTTGGCTCCCGCTGCCGTCCCCGTAGCAGTGCAGGCTCCCGGGATCCAGCGCCGGGTGCTGACACTCCACGCACACCGTGTGGCCCTCCCGCAGGTAGCGCATCCAGAGCGTGTGCGAGCGGTGGCCGCGCAGGCAGCCCGGCGTGATGGCCACGAGCTGGAACTCAACGCAGTACCTGCAACCAGCAGCGCGCACAGCGTTAGCTCCAGATGCAGCCTGCAGCCCTCCACGGCACGGGGAGTGCTGCCCTAAACAGATTATCAATTAAAAGAAAAGAGCAGCACGTGAACCAAAACGCCTGCTGTGCTGGCATCCCGACGAGGCTCAGGGGAGTGTAAAGCTGCTCTGCTGGTGCTTTCAAATGCACAAATCAAAGAAGAGCCAAGTCTACTGACATGTCTTTTACAAAGGGGGACATAGAGGCACAGATAGCTCAAGCGTTTGACTAGAGTCAAGAAACAACACAACTGAGTCTCCCAATTCCAACCCAATAATGGGTTTATTTAGTATTTTTTTGACAAGACTTAGACTGTAAAGGGTTTTTTCTACTCTTCTCACTCCCAGGAGACACAGTGAAGTTACCATGTTTTGATAGGAGGCAGTTTCAGACAACACGTCTGCCCTGCTCAGACTACTCTGCACCAAACCTGAGAGGAAATTCTGAGAAAATGCCCTTGATTCGAGGGGAAACCCAAGGAAGCACAGTAATTCTCTGCAACCCCAGCAAAGAGTTGGATTCTAGTCTAGATTGGCTGTGTATCAGTTGTCGTGGGGATTTCCAAACACCTTTCTGGAGCACAATGGCCCGGGTGAGTAGTTTGCTTCCTTGTCTTATCTCCCAGAGAGAAGGAATAAACGTGTGGGCAGTGGGGCTGTGCCTGCACTTTTGCACTTTCTTTGTACAGAAAGAAGGCTCAACTAGTAAGGAGCCCAACAGAGGCTCAAGGTGAAGAGATGCTCCTTCCTTCAGATACTTAAGTGAGGAGGATGGATGCACCCACATGCTATGGATAATCTTGCACGTATAAGTGTATGTGGGGAAATAAATCAACAAGTGTGCAGCTACTTTGTGATGCAGGAAAGGCTCTGAGAAACATCATGAGGCATCTCCAGGAACGGCAGCTCTCAATAACAGACAGACAGACCTATTAGAGACGGCAAGAATTTTCCCTGGACACTGCAAAACTGCATAAGAGGGGGGTTACAGGATAGAAGACAACCTTTTAGGTCACTGATACTGCACGCAATGACCCCAGACAGGAAAAAAGAGGACCAGGAAGGCTGATGCCTTCCTGCTTGAGGCAGCAGCCTTAGACTCCCTGTAGATGCTGCAGTCATGGAGGGGAGAACGGCTCCCTACCCTAGGGAAGGGCCCTTGCTCTGCTGGGAAAAACTGACTCCCCTCAGCAGAAAGGTGGGACCAAAACCGTAACCAGAGAAAAGGATGGAGTATGTGGAGGTGGAACATGACTACACCCCTGTGCTGACCCCCAACTTACCCTGCTCTTTCATTGCCATCAGCTGCAGCTCTTTTTCTCCTTGCTTTTCCAAACCCTCCTGTTGTTATTAATGCTGGAACTGTACATATCAAAGAGAAAGAGTACACAAGGTAAGTGACAATATCGCACTGAGGCTGCTTAAGTCAGCACAACAGTAAGGATTGGCCTTTAATGTCATGTACTTTTTATCTTCAGCAGGAAATCGAAAACAATTCTAACCTTGAATTCATATTATCAGTGCCTACCATTTCACTGAAAAGAAATTCTGTATTGTTTACAATTTTTTGCCTGAGCAAGACAATCCAACTTATCAGATACATCCAAAAGAGGGAGGGGGAGGCAATATTCACATAACAGCAATTCTCAACAGGTTTGTAAAAGCCAATTGTAGCTAATCTCCAGAATGGAGAGATTTTGGCTCAGAAATACTAGCATAAATCAGAAGCAGCTCTTCTAAAAATCAGTAAAGGCAGGTCATGAAAAGCTGGAATGAACAAAAGCAAATTGGATCTTCTGTTCGGAAAAACACCGGAGATCTCCCCTGCTTGCCCTCTCCTTCAGCTGATGGAGAAGGTGTGGAGAAGACACCCCTTGCCTCGGATGGGGATTGATCCTTTGTGACTTTTTACAGATGACTCATAACACTAAGAAAGTGCTCAACACCTACCTACAGAAGTTCTAAACAGCCACCAGCATATCAACTTTCACAAAATTACTAGAGATTTATACTCACAAAAGCGGTATCACACAGGAGCTGTGATATTTTGAAACACGTCAGTAAATGGCAGGCACTATTTTTAAATACTATCCCAGGAAGGATCTCTCTCAACCTTGCGTGAAGGTGCAGAGTCCTTCCCCATTTGTGAGGGTTTGTTTGCAGCAGACTCACGCAGGGACTGCTTGCACTCGGCTCCCTGCAGACTCCAGTACTCCATGCAGCCCGCGCGCTCCTCGAGCGCGGGACACGGCTCCCCGCCGTTCCGCGGCTCCCGCAGGACGTGCCGCCTCCGCACGCGATACGTCGCCTTGCAGGGCTCTGCGCAGCCGCTCCACGCGCTCCACGGCGACACCTCGCACGAGGTCACTGCAGGAGTAGGAAACGGGTTACAGAAGGTTACCGGAGTTATACAAATGACAACAGTAATCTGAAATACATTAGTATCATTCCTGGTGTCTTGTATCCCTCTCCAAGATATTCTCCTATGAGCATACCCATAGCTGAGACAGGATGGGCTCTTTAGATGGACCCAGGAAACCGCAGGAAACCTTCAAGAGAAATGCCCATGAACACTCACCTGCTACTCCATCTCAAAAGCAGCTTGGGGTGCTTGATCAATGGCAACTCACCAAGACAACCTGACCATCGAGATACTGACCAACAGTATACTGTTGGTACCTGACCAACAACATACTAAGGGCAAAAAAATACCCAAAACACTTGCAGGTCAGTCCGGAGAGCTAAAAAGCTTGCCACATCCCTCAGTTTCATATAACAGGAGAAAATCCAGATCTTACCCAGATTTTTCTACCGGCAGAATTATTCACTCAACTCACTTCTCACCATGTGCTGTCTATTTCTTTAGAGAAAAGCAGACTGGACAAAGACCAGCAGTTGTTTCCAACTTTTGTTATCACAGGAAAATACAGATACCAAACAAACACCCTCTTGCGGGGAAAAAAAAAAAAAAAAAAGGGTATGGAGAAACTTGTGCCATCATCATCAGGCCAGTGTTATGGGTTTGGTGGGTCTTGACACAGCCACACAACGCGTTAGGAGCGGTATGTGTGCATTCACATTTTCCACTACCACTTGTAACTGCTGGTTCTGCAAATATTTAGAGGGAAAAAGGGTGAGTTCTGTCCTCGCAGAGCCTTTCATCTACTTGGGTGGCAGCTTCATGCAGCAGCAAGAGTTGGACCGAGCAGAAACCTGAGCTATTGGTCTTAATGGGATGCAGTGAATGCAAGAACCCTTCCACTGGCCGTAGCAAAGCACAGGTGGGTAGAGGAGATGTTGTGGAGCATCACTGGGCATTCCCTACGCTTGGGGCTCACCAGGACAGCACTACGCTTTATAAAACAGCCCTTAGCTGTCCATACAGCATTACAGAGACATTTCTTCTTGCATCCTCAGAGAGAGTTCTGCAGACAGGAGTCCACGGATTATTGCAGATTATTATTATTACACGTAGATCATAATTACAGCACAAGAAGAGATTACCAGCCGCACACAAGCTCCCCAGAACAGCCCCCTGCATCCACTGTCGCTCTCTGCCTCTGGGCCACCACATCACCCATAAAGCCCATGGCGCAGCATGAGGAAAGGGCACCGTGTCCCAGCTGTGAGGCCTCTGCACGGCCTCCCAGAGCTGTCCCCGGCCGGCAGGCACTGGGGACAACCACCTCCCCTGCCTTTTCTGGCTCCCTGCACGCTGCGATAGCCGCAGGAGCCACGGGATGGCACTGCGGCGGGCACGGCACGAGCTGCCAACACCCCCTGCGCAGCAACTGCCCTTCCCGGGGCCTCGCGGGGTAACTAGAGCATCCCGGGTCTCCGAAACCCACGGAGCCGTGCCAAAGGAATACCCCAAAGCCCAGCCATGTTCAGGTAGGGAATAAAGCGTCAGTGAGTGACCGAATACATTACGTCTTCCAAAGAGATGCAAAAACAAGTGAAATTTGCATAGCAAGGTAGAAGTTCATAGCCTTAACCCTACAGGGGGTATGTGAGAGAGCAGCTCCAGGGCTGCAGGGAGGCAGAGCTGACGTTTCAGCTGCTCTCCGCACGTGAAGCAGCCGGTGTCAGGGCTGTTCGGGATGGGGTGCACTGCAGACGGGTGTCTGCATCTCGTGACAACCTGCTCCTCGCCGCCACGCTCCGCAGCCGGCAGCCAAGCCGCAGCCTCCGGGCGCACCGGGATGGAGCTGAGGCAGGCTCGCGGGACCACCTGCACGTCGCTTTTGTGCTCAAGAGCGGTGCGTGAGAGTCTCCAGACCTGTCAACCTGTCCTCACTCGGACCACAGCTCTGCACTGGAGCTGCAGTCAAGGCTCCTGCCAGGCCAAGTGCTGGAGCAGCAAGCCCTGGAGCTGCCCGTGCCTTTGGCAGGATCCAGGTGTTAACGGAGCGGCAGCTTGGATCCAGCCACAGTAACTCAGCGGGTCCAGCCATCCTGCCTCGACCAGAACTCATCCCGCTTCCCACCCGGGAAGCCGCTCAACCCGTCGCTCCCCGCGCTGCAAACAGGGAGGCGCCGACTTGGGGCGCCCCGTCGGCGCCACGTCCCGACCCCGGGACACGCGCGGGGACGCGGCGCCGGGCGCTCACCTGGGCAGGCCCGCGCGTAGTCGTGGCAGCAGTCGAGCGTGTGCGCGCACGCCTGGTCGCAGTAGCAGGGCCCGTGGGAGCCGTCGGGCCGCCAGCCCTCGCTGAGGCAGCGCAGGTCGCGGCCGGGGCAGCAGAGGCGGCGCTCGGCGCAGCCGCCGGCCGCGCGGCCCCACGCGGCGGGCAGGAGCAGCAGCAGCAGCGGCGGGAGCAGCGCGGCGGCGCCGCGGGGACGGCGCGACATGGTGGCCGCGCTCCGCCGCCCTGCGCCGCGCTCCGCCGGCAGGTGCCGCCCCCGCGGCCCCGCGCCGACCTTCAGCCCCGCGGGCGGGAGGAGGCGGCGCCGCCGCGGGCGGGAGGCTCCGCGCCCCGGCCCCGGTCCCGGCCCCGGCCCTCCGCGGCTCCCGCTCTCACCCCGCTGCCCGCAGCCGTCGTTGAGCCCGGCCTGGGGCTTCTGCACAAACATCCTCCCCTTTCCCGGCGCTGCCGCCGTGCTCCTTTGCCTTCACCTTTGGGGCATCCCCCTGTGCACACGCAGCTCCCGCTAGGCTCTTCTTGTAAAAGCGGAGTTTAATTCCTGCGCCGACCGCTATGGCAAACCAGTCACATCAGCATAAGGAATACCTGTAAAAAGGGAGGGGAGAGCGCTGTTTTTCCAGCCCTGGCTCCAGCAGACCTCAGCAAGCAGCACAAACCTCCTGAGCTCCCATCCTGCGGGACCCGGGAGCCTCCCGTGCTGCTCTCTGCGGTTACCACAGATTTGCTGCTTATCCCAAACGCGAGGAGCTTAAACAGCAGCTAGAGCCACTGCCGTGAATTATTCAGCTAGTCACAGAGTGAAGCTAAAGGCTCGACTAACTTTTTAATCAAACAGACTCGCTTTAAAATATTGATCACAGCAGATGTTACACCTCGCTGAATACCAAACCGGGATTTGGAAAATCCGCCCAGGGATTTTTTTTGTGCCAGAGCTCCTGAAACTGCACTGGTGGCAGGTTTGGGCAGAGCGCTCCCACCTCAGCGAGACTGGGGCAAGGATGCGTCTGGAAAAACAGGACACAGCTCCGCACTGAAGGCAGGGGAGACCTGGCATCGCGCCAGGTCAGGCAGAACACGGGAAAATATTCCAAAAAGATAAGAAAGACACAGAACTTCAGTGTCTTTGTGTAGATTTGTGGAACAGAAGACAGATGTCTCATTTCCCTGGCAGTGGTCACAAGTGACATACTGTCACCTTGGATATCACACACGTGACAAGTCCTGCAGCGGGGGAAAGAAGCAGAAAGGCTGGGAGAGGGAACAGAAGAGCACTAAGAGGCTATGAGCTCCAGGAAGGAGGAATTTAGAGATGCCAGGTGTTAATTCCTCTGCCAGTGACTCACTGTGTAACCAGGGCTACGTCACTTATCGACGTGCGGCACTGGAATGAGGAGAGCGCTCAAGAGCTCGCGCTGTTCTGGCGTTAGTCAACAGCAACCACAGGGCTGGTGGCTCCTGTGCAACAAACAGAGGCAGGGGAATTTCCAAGCATTTCTGTTTCCAGCACTGATGCTCCCAACACGACAAGATCCAAAGGCCCCTGCCAGCCTTGCTGGGATGTGTTACCTGAAACAGAACTGGGTGAATGAAAATTAGTTTGGGGATGTGTTACCTGAAACAGAACTGGGTGAATGAAAATTAGTTTGAGGAAGCAATGTATCTGATAAAGACTGATGTTTTGGCAGAGCCTGTGCCAACAGGAACATCTGATCCAGATTGGCATTTGCCTTTACATTCAATCCACCCTGACCCAAAGCTCTTCAGGAGGGAACTTTGTTGCTTATCAATTCCTGGCCTGAAGGCAAAGGTTCTCCCTTGCTCTGGGTTCAACATAACCCTAGATACTTGCTTGCTGACAGACTTTAAATCTGGTTGTGCTAACAAGGCCAAGGAAAACAGGGCCTGAGCCATGCAGGACCACACCGGTACAGCAAGGGTTTTCTTGCAAGAGGTTTGCCCAGTCTGAAAGCTGTTGCCCATCTGAGGAATATCAGAGACCACCAAAGTGTACTTTGCAGAAAGCAGATGCGGCTAGTTCGTGCTCCTGCAAGGCTGTGCAGCAGAGCAGCTTGCAGAGCTCTCCCTGGCGCAGGGACTGCACCTTCCAGCGCAGGGAAGGTCAGGAGGCAGCTCGCCAGGGCAGGCGGAAAAGCGGCTTTCTCTGCTTGTTCAAACAGAGCTGCTTTTCCTGCGGGCCCCGCGGGGTTCCTTCCCTCTTGCTCGTTTTCCCTGTCTTAATTAAGCTGCACACGCTGGGGCCACCACTGACCCAGTTCCCAGAGGCCCCTGCCCCCTTCGCTGGTGCTGCGGGGCAGGAGGACGCGGGCGGAGGGGACATCCCTTCCTCCGAGGCACAAAAGGAAGCTGCTCCTCACTCGCACTCGGCAGGGTGCTGGGGATGGTTCATCACTCTCCCTGCCTGCACCACAGGCAGATCCACCCGTGTGTGGAATGGAGAGCAGCGTCCAATGCCAGCCCCCACCCTAAAAACAGGCTTTTGCCGTGTTTAAAAATATGAAAGAAAAAGTAGATGATGTTTCTGCAGCCTGATGGTATTCCTGAACATTGTCCTTTCATTGCGAACCATCTCTCACCTGATGATTTATACGTGCATTGCAATTGCTCTACCGCAGCAGCAGTTTTGTCCTGTGCTCGTACAGATTCTCGCACATGATGTCCCTGGTACAGCACTTGGATTCCTTCACGTTCCAGCCAAAAGGAAACTCAGACCTATCAGTGCAGGACAAAAAGCCTGGTCCTGGTTTAAAGTGTCTGATTTTCCTCTCTGCTGTGACAGCCAGGTCTGTAAAAGCACAGAAGGAAAGCAGCCAACCAAGCGATCTGATTTCTCGGAGTTGATTTCCACAGATAGGCGAGGGCCACCTGAGAGCGGCTGCCAGCTCATTCGAACCCTTCGCAGAGGCTCTCGCAGGAGATGCTCTGCTTGCCATGTTGCCAACACCACCAATTCACACGAGCTTTACGGAGCAGGATGCAAAACAACAGAAATGGCAACGTTTGCCCAAAGCAAGGCAAAAGTGGTATCTCCACTAGCATGTTTGCTGCTGCGAATTAGACTAACCTGAAAATCCATCGCAGCAGAAGAGTCTGATCCATGTTGACATTGGCCTGCAGCGTTCCAGCCTCCTGCCCACGCAAGGGCCCTCGCTTGCAGGCTTTGCTGCCAAGGGGTCCTACACAGGACCTGTCTGGCTGAGGAGACAGGAGCATAAGGGAAGACCCATTTGCACAGGGCAGCTTTGTACCCAGCTCAAATATCAGCAGGGAAGCAGAAAAACCCCCAGAAACCACCTTTTCAAAGAAGTATCAGGATAAATAAGCTTCATACAACTAACAAAGCTGACAGAAGCTACAAAACTCTGAAACTGGGAAACTCAGAAAGCAGCTAAGGCCTTTGGGGAGAGAAGCTGATGATTAGGGCTTGGCTCTTCCGCTCTAACCACAGGGAGCATTTGTACAAATCAAAACTGAGCGCCAGCTCTCATCCCCCCACCCCTTGGAAGCCAAGTTGTGAACCTGTATTTAGATCAAAACCTTCCACCCCTTTCCTCCTATCCCACCAGCCCGTTTCTGGGGATATCCCCCTTCACAAACTGATGCTTCAGCATCCTCTGAACGAGACTCTTTCATCTTCAGCAGTATCTCTGTTCAAACGCAAGCCCTGCATTGCTTTTCACTGCTCTCGGGCACAAACTCTGGCTAAGCAGCAGCATTTGCCCTGCCTGAACCGGGGGAAGCAGCAAAGGAGCAGAGGGCCAGCGTGAGCCCGGAGGCACCCAGCAGCCCCCTGCTCCTCATGGCTATTCAGAGCTAATTCTGCCTTTCAGACGCATGTGCCTCAGTGGGCAGGCAGAATAGGGGCAAGCTGGCCGCGCGCCAAGGCCAAAGAGGCTGCTGGCGTTTTGTGCTCGTGCTGCTTCTCTGCTTCTGCGGTTTGCTGAGCGTTTTCCCATCCCACATCCTCCCCTCTGGCGGCAGATGGGAAAAAAGCCTCCAGCTCCAGCGAGGCCGGGAGCCTGCGCACGAGCGCTGTGCAGCCTTTCCTCGGAGAGACGTTTATTTCTGCTTCGTTCGCTGGTTTTTAATGCTTTCCCCATGCCCAGCCAGCAGGAAGGAGCAAGCGTGCCAGCCCTTCGCCCCATCCCAGGCCCTGCGGATGCTCGGCCTGTAGCCCTGCCCCAGCCAGTCGGAATCTCCCCATTCCCACTGCAGCCAGAGCCGAGCAGAGAGCAGAAACAGGGATCTGAGCCGACTGCTGCAGGCCCTGTTTGCACAGCACTGAGCATTTACTCACCCATACGAGCAGCTGCACGGGGTCAGAACAACCTGTCTCCCCCTGTGCTTGCCTCCAACAGCCACCAGTAGCAGCTGCCCAGGAAGGAGTAGAAGACAGGCTGAATACAAAGGGATATTGCCCAAAAATGCTCTCATGCCTCTGGTTATTTCACCCTAGGGATTTCCTGGTAGGTGCTACCTGTGCCTCAATCAATATCTCCTTTATGAATTTTATCCCCTCTCTTTCGAACCCGTGTAAACCTCCAGCACCCCCCTCCCCGTGGCACCACACAGGTCCCCCCTTCTCGTGGCTCCCAGCCTGCCACCAGCTCGCGTGCTCCGAGTCCCTCGTTCTTGCATTGGAGGTGGCAGCAAGCAGCCAGTCCTCGTCTACCTTCTCTGGGGCTTTTATGGATCCCCATGGATCTTCCCCTTAACCACTTCTCCTGCAGGCTGAGGATCCGCCTGCCGCCGCTCTCAGCAGGAGGAGGCACCGCGGGTCCCTCGTGCCAACATCCCAACACGGGGCCCTGCATCCGCCAGGGCAGCCACAGCAGGAGCTCCTGCACGAGGGCTCCTGCTGCCCCGTGCAAATTCTGCACCTAAAACCAACATAAAAAGCAATTCACACAGGCAGATAACAAAGGCTTAGTGCTGGGGAAAAGAAAAATAAATCTCATGCGTGAAAATATCTAAATGCAGGATTTTGCAGAGGATTTTTTTTTTCTTTTACAAACTCAAAAAAAAACATTGTAAAAACCAGAGGAGCTGGCCAATTTACTTTCACACCTGCTTGTGCTTTCTTAAAGTGTCTGTCCACCCGCTTATCTCAGGCACTGTGTGCAGAGAGCTGTAATTAAAAGCGTTGGGGGGGTCAGGAAAGGGAGGACAACTAAGCGCTAAATATTAAAAAAAGGCTTATTTGGGAAAAGATCCAGGTGGATTTTTCTTTTATCAAAGTCAGTAAATGAAGAATGCATCTGCAGGGAACCCAGCTCTGAACTTCGATTCTTTCCTTTGCATTGTGCTTGGAGATCTCAGTGGAAGTGAAAAGACTTTTAGCATTCCTTCCCCCTTGCACACATCTGCCAGTTTATAGCATGCAGAAAGATGCGACAAAAGCTGATACCGAGCAAGATTCAGAGATTTTCATGTCGTATTTGCCATGTGATGACATCAGACTACGGGGCCATGTGAGCTGAGATTATGTGTTGCTGTAGCAGAGAAGGGCTTGAAAACAAGCAGCCCAAACTCCGCCTGCCAACAAAGCCCAAACCCACCAGCTATTCCCCAAGCCGCACGACCCTCTCCCACGTTAAACCAAAAGCAGCCCCTCACATTTCACATTCCTCCCAAACTAGCTGCACTCCCATGCTCTCACCCACTGCCCCACAGACACCTGCTGCCTTCTGGAGCCCTCGTGCCCTGCATCCTCCCCAGAAACGCTCCTCTTGCGGCACGCGCGGCGCCGGGAACAGCTTCCTCGCCTGCACTCGGCATCACCCGTGGCTCCCGTCATTGCCACTTGGATCTCTTCTATCCTCAAACACCAGCAACAAGGGACATGTACAATGCACCCCGGGACTTACCCAACAAGTCTTCCTTCACCCCAAGAACCCGTGGCCAAACTAGAAAATACAATTTTTTTGTTTGTCTTTAGCATAGACCTTTTTTTTTTTTTTTTTTTTCCTCAGGAACCTGCAGGGCTTCAAGAGATGTTTTAGTACTCGAGAAGAAACAAGCACACACATCCAGAGAGCCCAGAAACCTATTCAAACCCCTCAAAGCCAAGCCTCCCGGTCCCTACTAGATCATCCTGCCCTAAATAAGTTAATCACATTAGCTAATGTATTCTCTGCATAAGGAGGTGGGACTGCAGGTCCCCATTTTGTGCTTTCTTTAGTCACAAGGAAATGTTTGAAACTTGACATTCACTAGAACCCAGACCTCTTTGGTTATTTTTCACAAGCAGCTATTCATAAGATTAAGATGAAAAAGTTAACATCGCCTCTTTTCTTTCTTGACTGATAAAGCTAAGAAGCTAGGAGGAACATTTAGTACAGGCTATTGTACAATGATTTTCCTAAAAAAGACAGTGAAAAATGGATGTTCTCCTTCCATGCAGCATAGGACCTACTTAGGATTTATGGTGGTACCCTGCTGCATCTCAGGATAAATGAACCCAGCACAGCTAAAGAAAAACCCATCTATTTATTTACTGAATTGTCAGCTGAGCTGGCTTATCTGGAGACAGTGAGTGCAAGTGGGGCCATGGATAAGCTGCAGCATGAGGCTCGGGGTGACACTTGTCCCCCCAGGCCTGGGCAGGACAGGCTCAGCTGGGACCCTCTGCAATAGCTACTCACCTGGGCCATGAATTTGACTCTAAATCTTCCCCAGATGCTAGGAAGAAAAGCAAAACAAATGTAATGCAAATCCTAGCAGGATATAGACACTGCTTAAAACACTGAAGGGTGTTTTTAAATTTTAGGGCATGCTTAAATATTAAATTCTAAATATACACACATTGTCCACAACTGTGGAACAGCATGAAGTAACAGCGCGGATGCAACTCAAACCTGTAACAGCAGCTCTAGTATTTAACCTTTTTCTTCAACTGAAATAATTTACATGGGAAAACATGGTCATATTAGTTTCTAAAATGAAAGCAGAAGCTGTCATGGGCACAGGAAGGCATTGATCAGACAAGTGATCCTTTTCAGGCAAAGCCAAGTTACAGGGTTTTCTACATCTTGCAGTTTATCAAATGCTGAAATAAATAGATTTTACTTTGTTTTATTTGTAACAAGACACACTATTTTTTCCCTCTCTCTAGAAATTAAACTCCTTTGCTGCTTCAACACACTACAGCTATACCCCAGTTTGAATTACAGGACTCTACAAAAACTTAATTTACCTTCTTACTAAAGAACACTATTCTTTTCAATACCCAGGCTCCTTTCAAATCCGTGATAAATGATGCCATAAATTACAAGATGAAGAAAAATGTTGTAAACAACAAGATAAAAAATTATGCATGTAGAGAAAATAGTTTTTTTTTCCTCCCTGTTATTACAGTGTTTTATACAAACAGGCTGTAAAACTCCATCAAGGCACTTCCATGCAATTTAAATTTCATTACTAAAGTATATATTATATTTTCTTACAGTAACTGTAGGAGGGAACATATTAAAGGCCTCCCAGGGACTTGTGGAATGCCAAAGGGTAGAAAAAAGTTGCTCTAAAACAATTTTGCAGATGAAACATTTCTAGACAGCATGTTCAGATGAGTGGGGTTTAGGAACATTTTTCTGAACAGTAGGGACAACTGTGTAAAAATAAATAAATGAGTTGCTCTGTTATTCTTATACCTGAGGGTACAGTTTTCTGTTGATAGGAATCACATTTGGCCACCGTGCGAGTTACAGCAGCGACACAAGCAGATGATGCTGAATTTGGGGGAGGAGAGGTCAGCAGCCCCCACCTGCTCCCAGCACAGCGACCTGGGAAGCAACGGGAAGGGACAGGAGATGCAAACTGCTCTTAGCACCTTTTGCAACCACCTTTTTCTCCAGGCGATTTTCCCACTCCTGCTGCAGCGTTTCCGCAGCAATGTGAATTGCTGACTAACCAGACACTTCCATTTCCCCTCTGAAGATTTCCAAGAATATCGCACCTATAAATATCCTGCTGTAAAAAAGTGACAGCGAATACTCAAAGCAAAAGTCTGCCCTGAACTGTTGGTGTTAAGGGCCTGACCCACAGCTGCTGGAAAACAGATTCACTCCCAAATGAGACCTTCCTCTGCAAGTGCTTTTTTTTTTTTTTTAGGAAAAATATGTCTCTTCTATCTGCTAGGAATACAAAATCCTTCCAAATATGAACGGAGACTAGGCCAGCATAACCATTGCAGCAATCTCATGAGCCTGCAGATGGTTTGCAACCCTTTGCAAGAGATGCATAGCAGCTGTCTGTCTTCATTAGCAGGGCACTAAGTTCTCCAGCTGGATTTGGGAGAAGGGCTGGGGGATAAGGCAGTGCCTGCAGTTGTGCAGCACAAAGTAAGTGCACGCACCCATAGCTGCTAAAGGAGGGCAGAGGTGGGCCTTAGTGTTGCTTCTCTTACCAAGAAATGGTATCCAGAAGAGGTGCTGCTTCCCAAGGGCCAGGCTCCATCCTGGACGCGTGTGCAAGCATTCCAGGGATGCTAACAGCCTTGCCTGTGCCTTGGGCCGAATATTTGGCTGGAAAACTGCCAGGAACAGGTTTTGTAACACAAGGGCCAACCCAAAGACTCAGGCTGAACAAAGGGACCCAAGCACTGCTGGTAAACAGGCGCAAAAAAAAAAATAAAGGTGGAACAGAAACAAAAGAGTCTACAACTGCAGGACATCTGTTTAAAAACCTTGGCCCAGAAGGTGCTTTAGGAAGAAGAAACCCTCTACTTTTGAAAATAATAAAGAAATAAATAAAGGATCTGTAAATCTCTTATAGCCATCATAAAACCCAAGCTTTGCTTCATTGCTATGATAGCACCTATCCAGCTAATCAACACAGCAGAGGTGTCAGATAATTTAATACACCCTGAGCCAAAATGGAGGCAGAAGAAACAGAGCCCTGAAGAGAACCAACAGCAACAAGTAAATGGACTGTGTTATCCCATAAGCTAATGCAGCTGCTTAACAGATGGGTCTAAGGAGAATACAATAATCAACATGTGGTCAAAAAGATGACTGGGTGTTCAGGAATAAAAATGCTAAGTCTTCACTGTGTATGAAAATACACATCTATTAAAAGCAGCACAGATTATTTTACGGGCTGATGCTATTTTCCTCTCAAGGCCTCATGGCACCACGAGCAAGTGCTGTTTGAGAAAAGCAAACATTTGCTTAAACATACCAGCCTAGTGAGTGACTCCAAATTTGGAGTTTGCAAAGTTAAACGAGCACATACAGGCCTGCACATTTCCTGGTAACTGATGGAAGTGACAGCTTCATCTTTGTCCTCAGCATCCTGCTCAGCCATGTCAAAGCAGCAGCAGCGACGTTCTGGCCACGCTGGGATTTTCTTTGTCTGCCTCGGAGCTGCTATGGAGCTCTCTGCGGATGCACAATCCAAACAATCTGTAAATCAGCTTTTGTCTGGATCATACCTGCCTTCATCCCTCAAAGCACCAGCAGCCAAACTCAGGCACTGACCTGGGCCTACAAAATGAGGCAAGCTGGGGTCAAGAAGGGTCAAAAGCCCTTTGACTTTTATCGAACGGCTGCATCGAGAGATTTTTCAAGTGGGGAGATTGTACATCCATGAGTGGTATAGAGCTTATTTTGTGCTTCCCAGGAGACACAATTCATTACCTGGCTGCAATACAGCCAGACTATGAGGTCTGCTGCAGCCCAGATCTTTCTAATAGTTCATGAGAATTATCTAGCTACAACCAGCTGTGTTAAGGGTGCTGGGAGGAGGGAGCAGCAGCAAAGCAGAGTATCCCATTTAACAAAGGAAATGGGGTGGTACCACAAAATGTGTAGGAAAAGCTGCAGGAAATCATTCCTTAAGTATTTCCACAGCCCATTAGAGGTTCCACACATTTGCCCCTAGACTACTTAAGCAAGAGTAACTGTAGCCCTTGGGCCCCACACTCAGTACTCCGTGCATAGGGCCAGGCCTCCCCAGCCCTGCTTGAGAGCTGCCAGGTGGTCCTGCTCCTCAGGAGCTTAATGAGGCTGCAGGAGAACTGGTTTTAAACCCCTCTCCTAATGGACGTACCTGCTGCGCAGCTTCCCAACAGCAGTACCGAGGAATGACTACAGCCATCATTAGCCCTGTGGTTTAATCTGAGCCTGCTGTTTTAGACACTGCAGGTTAACATATATCTGAATTCTTCATGCCAGCTTGAACTGAAGGCACCATTTACTTCGTTAGCATTGCTAGCAGGATGCCCAAACGCTACCAGAGTAGGGCCTGCACAAGACATCTGCCAAGGCCTTTCTGCCCGTGCCCCACACAGATGCTGCTGGCCAGAACAGCAGGCAGAGCTGCTCCCTCCTTGCAGCACTTGGCTCTGCTCAAGCCCTCCATGCTAATGCACATGACCCGCAGGACAGGGAGATTCTGTTCCCACTGACACCAGATGGGTATGCTCTGGAGAGCTGCTGGAGACAGAGCTGCATCCAGAAGCCTGCAGAATCCCAACAAGCACTTGCACCAGGACAGTCACTTCTGGGGGCTGACCCATTTGCCCATGCAATGAGAACGCACAGCAGCCTCAACAGCAGCTGCTGTTCTTAGACAGCTGTCACCTTTCCCTAGGGCTCCTGCAGGAAGGATTTGCAGAGCCAGCGACTTCCCTGGGAAGGCACCAAACCCACATTACCAGAGATCCTCAGTGAATGGCTGCCCCACATCAGCTGCTCCAGGAGCTAAGGGGAAATTAAGGGACAGCCCTTGCCATGAGAGAGGCAAAGCCCAAACAGTCTTTCCCTTTGGCCCAAAAGGCAGACCTGTTCCAATACAGCAGAGAGGGCCCTAGTGCCATCAGCTGGAGCAGACCAGAAGCCACAAGCCATAGTTACTTTATCATGGGTCATACAAAGATGAGCTACAGTGCTGTAACACCACGTCCCTCCTACCTTCTTTTAAGCTAGGCACAGAGAGCAGCTCCATGAACATGGTCACTATAAAGCACTGCTGCCATCGGACTCCAGAAGTAAGATTTGGATGTTTAGAAATTGACTGTTTGAAGAAAGAGAACTGCATCCACAAGCCAAGTTCACCCACTGTTCAGATTTTATTAAAGAATACAGAAACCCAGACTGGGAAAACCCACCACCGCATCCATGAGATCCCTTCCCTGTATTACAGGCCAACAGTGACAAATGAACAAAGCTCAACACAAGGCCAGCCTCCCATACCAGGCAATTTCTTTCTGAGGAGGCTTCTGTACTCTGAATGCTCACAGCAAGATAACATTAACTACCAGATGGTAAATGCAGCTCTTGCAGGCCAAAGCACCTGCTTATACTAAACTCGCAGCAAGTCCCAGAATCCATTACAATTAAATGCCTCAAACTGAGGAAGTAAAGAAAACCCCACACACCACTTGCACCTTCATGTGCAAGTTGGTAGGGAGTGATAAATTGCTGTCCTGCCAACTACAGGGCAATGTTGATGTAGCTTGGAGAAGAGGTGACAAGAGCAATGGAAAGGGGCTTCATTAGCAGGAGCTTCCCACTAACACACTGAGTTCACAGCAGGTCCTAGGACAGCTTCTGATAATCTCAATCTGTCAAAAAAAAAAAAAAGTCAACATTTTGTCAGTTCACTGTCTCAAACAGCCCAATTATAAAGCTTCCAAAAATCCCCAAACTTAGATGCTTAAGAGCTGTTCTGCAGGCACCTGGGCACTCCTTCATTGACACTCTCCAAAATTAACTTACTTACAACTGTATTTTGGGACTTTCTAGAATACTTTATTAAAAAGTACACAGATCATTCATGCATTTTTTTTAATCGAAGTGGGCCACACAAAAGGGTCCCATTTATGTTCTTTACAAATATGAGCTACTACAGAGACTTCAGCCTCAAAGCTACAGCTTCTGACTAGGTATTTGATGTGCAGCTAGACAAGGCTCCAACTGACTGAAGCCAGTAACAGTAGCTGGAAATACAATGACTCAGCTCTGCTTATGCCACTTGAAGTGTCTGAGCTCTCAACCATTTCCGTTACCTGACATATCCTGAAAGCACAAATTCTTCCACTTTTGATCCCCAAATCTTTTATGCATATCAGGGTTACACAATCACTGTTACTTGGATATGTGCAGTGAGCACCCTCCAGCGCTGCCTGCCTTCAAAGGAGGCAGCACATATGCAATTTCCCTCAACATACACGTGCAAGAGCACATAGTCTTAATACACAACCACATTAGGGGCTGAGATTAAGCATCTCATGGAAGCAGGCGGTCTGGCTAAACAGGTTATCAGATTGATAGTGCTGATTTAAGTAGGTACAATGTCACCACATACCACAAAATAAGTTGCTCTCTTTGTGATTGTGATTTTTATTCTGTGAATTTTTGTGATTTCTGAAAGATCTTCATGCTCATAACTACTCATAAGGCATTAACCCCTAGGAAAGATGATAAAGGGACACCAGTACTCCAAGTTTTGTATACACCTAAGCAAGTCTAAGACTACCCCTGGCTCCAGGCTGCCATCTGCTTGTAATGGTGGTCCCTGTTCATTACTATCACCTGGCATCTTAAGAGACCAAGGAATACAAACAACAGAAGGCTTGGAGGGCCCCTGCTGCAATAGTTTTGTATAATATTTAGGCTAATACTTAAGTCTACACAATCAAGGATCGAGTGAGAACCACCTGACAAAGCATTTCAAACACCACCTTAAAACACAATAAACAAAGTGTGAGTAAACAAGAAAATAGATTATAGACTTACCTGTCCTCTTTGGCAGCAGCTGAAGGGTGGTGGAGCTGCCTCCCTTCCACTGTTACAACCTTCACAGCAAGTCTCCTCTGGGCCTGAGACTGGTCTCTCTGCTCAAGCCTAAAACTCAAGGCAAAGGGAACACTCAGCACCAAATCCAGGGAGGGACATGGGACACGGCAGCCCTCCCCTGCTGGTGCATCAGACACGATCTGGCTAGTGATGAGGAATCAACACTATCGCTCTGATGGGGAAAAAAGTCTGGTCATCACATACACCAGCAAGCCACCACTAGTTTACATGGCTGCACATCCATCGTGCCCACAACACAATCTTAATTCTGTATGCAGCAAATACACCTGGACCAAGTGAACTCATGCAGAACAGGTGGCCAAATCAACATGCACATGAGAACAAAAAACTGCAAACCAAAAGAAAAAATAGGCCATCTGGGGCAGAACATGAGACTACTGAGACCACAAGCAAAGAAGAAACATTGAGCAATGTCAACGAAGGTGCTCTTACAGCCCAGCTTTTTACAGCCATGCTAGGTTTGTGCCTTGTGCAGCAGTGAATTCCCTAAGCTACCAGACTCCACGTGGAGCAAACTGCTAGGCCATGAAGACACGTGGTTGCCTCTGCCAACACTACCCCGATCTGCCAGCAAGCGGCAGAGCAGACTCCATAACTCACCAGCGCCTCTTCCCGAGGGATCTGCTCGGCCAGGCAGGCTCCCATCCCCGCACAGCAGGCTGCCCACGTCTCCATGTCGCATGGCCTCGTCCTCAGCCCTCCGGACACGTGGCACCTGCCAAGGACAGAGCTGTGACTCTGCCACCCCGTGTGCCCGCTCCTCGTGGCGCTGGCCCCGCTCGCTGGCCCCACATGCCCCTCATCACCCTGCCACAGCGGGGACACACGGCACAGCACCTGGGGCCATGGTCCTGCTTTGGGAGCACCATGATATTCAGGCCAATGCTCCAGTCCACACATCAGTCAAGCCTCTACAAACGCTATTTTAGAACATGTTGGAAGTAACTCCCTTGCAAAAATACTTGTTTCCTCGTGTTTAACACAGCCTAAAGACTTACCAATCACCTCCAGCAGCGGCTCGGGCATGATGGAAACGCCAGGACCCATTCCAGGCTGCTACTGCCGTCACAGCGGGTCCCTGCAGGCCCGAGGCCACGTCCCTCTCTGCAGAAGCCTAGGAGCAAAGGCAAAGGGAGCGCTCAGCACCGAGCCCGGGGCGGCACTGGGCACAGCAGCCCTTCCCCGCTGGTGCATCAGATGGATCTGGCTAGTGATGAGGAATCAACACTGTCGCTCTGATGGGGAAAAAAGTCTGGTCATCACGTACACCAGCGGCGACCACCAGGCCAGGGCTGCGGCCCACGCGGTACGGCGGGGCCCACGGAGGGCGAACGGCCACTGCGCGGGGCCAACCCCGCGGAAAAGCCATTCGCGGGTGGGCTGCTCCGGGGGAACTGCCAAGCGGGGCCCGGTAGCAAGAAAAACCCACCTGACCCAAGGCCCTTCCCACAGCCCCACTCACCTCAGCCGCCCCGGAGCAAGAGGCCGAAAGAGGCCCGCGCAAGGCGCTTTATAGGGGCAGCGCGGACCGCCCCGAACCGCCCGGACCCGCCCCGAACCGCCCCGAACCGCCCCGCGCGCAGGCGGGAGCCGCCGCCATGTTGTCTCCTTCCGCGCTGCTTCCCGCCTTTCAGCACCTACCAAACTTCCCTGCTTGTCCCCGCAAACCGCCATTCCGGCCACGTTCCGAGAAAACACGCGTGAAGAAAGTAAATTCACACCAGGGGATTTTTAGGTGCCGCTAATGCCCTCACCAGGCCGCTCTCGGCCCGATGTGCGGTGGGGCTGGTCTGCCCCGTGCTGGGCAGCTTGGGAGGCACCGGTTCCCCTGCGATACCTGAGAGACAACGAAATATTTCACAAGCAGTGGAACTTCCAGAAGTTTAAATCGGAAAAGCAGTGTTAAAATGCTCTGCCAGTATGGGAAAATAGGATTTTTTTTTTCTTAAGAGGAAAATACAAAGTGCAGAGATGCTTAGGGATTTGTTCACAGGCATGTGCAAACACAGCGGCAAAATCAGGTCTATGACCCATTGACATTTTATCTCAGGTTTTAGTATCTAACACACTTACCATTTTACCAGGTCAAGCTGGAAGTTCACCTAAATACCTGCAGCAGCTTCTCCACAGCTCCAAAGCAGATCTTGGCAGGCCAAAACTTGAAAGCACCATTTAACTGACAGAAAATTCACTTAAATGGGGGGAACAATTGAATTTAAATTTTCCCTTCTGAAGAACAGTTCTCAGAAATCAGATGCTAAATGAAATGAAACATTGCCTTTTCAGTTGGACAAGTATTTAGGGCTAAATTTCGAAGACGAAATATTAGAAAATAGGAGCGCAGCATATGAAACCCGAAGACCATCACTGCTTCCTGCCAGGGAGTACAGAAACGGGCTGAGAAGAAGGAAGATGGTCTGTGTCCTTTTCCTTTCAAATTGCTAAACAGGTCCTAGGCAAAGCTCAGAGAAAACACTCATCATTGGCCTCGCTCTCTAGATCCCCAAATTCAATGGCAAGGGTATTTTATTCAGCATTAAGAGAGACCTCAATGGTCACAGACAGGCAAATGGCATCGCGTTTGTGTTGTACTACTTGTCCCATCGCAGCCAAAGAAAACCAGCTGTTACTTCGGGATCGAACTTCTGACTAAGAAGGGATCAGTGAAAAAAGAAAGGGACTAAACCAGTCTCCAGGTCAATGGGCGCTGTAGGATCAGTGGCAGGAGTGGCTGATGGTGCTTGAAATGTGACGAACAAGGGAAGACATTGCAAAATTGTAAACTAGCCTGGAAGCACATAATCGAGTCCCTCTGAAAATCTGTACAGGGAAGCTACAGGAGACACTGTGAAATAAGTTTGTTTTGTTTAATTCACTTATTTATCTTGCAGGATCTGAAAACATACTTAGTGCTGTGCACGTGCATATATAGACACTATAGTATGTTTGGCATATGGTTCTGCCAGTCAGCTACCATTAAAATGCTTTTTCCAAATGAAATGTGTTTGTAGGCAACTAATTCTTGAAAGCATCTTATCAAACAGGACTTGTGCAATAAATCACAATCCCATTAATCCAAGTTCAAGAACACCAAAAGATGAAAAGACAATCAAAGGAAAGACATTTTAAGAGGATTACCAGGAAAAGTAATCTTGTTATACTGTAAACCCATGTCACATGCACCACTCAAAAGGAACTATAAATATGATCTGTGTTCCCTAGCTTGTCAGGAGATGAGAAATGGGAAAGGCTTGGATATTAAACAGCTGCAGCACAGCTTAATATGGAGCTTAGTTGATTGCTGTGACTTCTGGCAGAACCACATTGAAAATCGCTGGTTAGATGAACTTGTTACTCAGGTTGGGGCTCATCATTGCAAGACTTGTGTTTGCTCTCAGGTCATTGCAGCTGCACCTGGAAGAGCCATGCGGGACACGTCACACTGTCTAACACTGCTCAGAGTGCTCAAAGCTCATGTGAGAGTTGGAAGCCAGCTAGCAATATGTACTGTGATCACAGTATCGCAGCAGCTGGAGGATGTCTTTATATCATATACAAACTGTCACATGGACGTGTTTTCAGCTTCTTCTCCATGCCAGCTTTGAGTACTAACAATCATAATGGTTGGAAAAGACCTTCACAATCCCCAAGTCCACCACCACCACCATGCCTGTTAAACCATGTCCTTAAGTGTCTCATCTACACATTGAACATACAATCAAGTGCACAAGGAAGGGGAAACGATGCAAAATGTGTTTCTGAAATCCCCCCCAAAAGACCTTGCTAATATGTGGGATCATGAGATGATTCATGTGCCAGCCTCCCATGGCTTTTGAGATGAGACCTCTGACTTCCCAAAACGCTGATCAGAACTAAACTCCAGCACCAAACGCTCTGATATTTAGGATATACCCAGTACAGATTATACTTTTCCAGCATAAAACACACTTTTCTAATAGACTTAAAAAAAATGAATGAAGAAACCATGAAAAGCCATCTTGCCTGAACTGTCAGGTCAGCAATTTCACTGTGGAACACTATGGTAATAAAAATACACCAGTCAGCACACTGAGAGCATGTTAAAAGATATCTTTATAAGCATGTGCCAAATCATACACACTAATCTTCTGGAATAAGAAAATTCCAAACACAAACTCCACAGAATGGATTAAATGGCAACAAGAAAGAAACTGCCATCAGTATAATCAAAGCCTGTGGCTAAGATTGGAAATAAATGAAGAGAGTGACCCAGTTGAGCTCCAGCAAAACAGACCTCAGGGAAATGGATTCACATTCACCAATATAATAGGCTTACACACATCTAAATGAAAATCTCTCTTTTGCTTCTACTAACTAGAAAGGCTTTTCTTCTAAAATGTAGAAATGGGTCATGAACACATGGCAGGGGTAGTGGGAACATCAGGCCAATTTGCAGCAACACATTTAGAGGTCAGCAGCTACCACGGCACGCAGAGAAATCCAAGCGTTCGATTCTTAGGACCACGAGTCTTCGACGCCGCAGGATTTCAGGCTATGACCCTTGCAGGGAGTCGCTTGGTGAGTCAGAATACTCCGCCCTGCAGAACTGGCTCCTTCAGTGATTTAATGCATCTCTTCAGGCTTGGCCTTAAAATGGATCCAAATATTTTTCACAAATTTTTCCACGCTTGGAGAAACCATTTAAAAAGGAGACAGAAAATACCATCAACTGTTTAAAGGGCCCCATGCAGGCCTGACTGCAAGCACAGCCCTAGCTCTGTCAGAAGAGTCAGTCTTGAAGCTTGCTTTTAAGAGATTTTTGTGTTCCTGGGGTAGGATTTCATAGAAAGAAGGGGGAGAGAGAAAGCATCTTTATGAAATAAAACCACTAGTAAGAAGATAGGGCTGAGTAGTACCACATAGCTAAAAGCTAAAATTTTTCTGAGTGGAAGGTGCCAATAAAAATCCCATATTTTATAAGATTTGCAAGTAGAAAAGAAAGAAAAGGTAAATCCAGGAAAAAAATGGACGCAAGGGCAACATTCCCAGGGACCTTGGCAGCATCCCTCGGGGACCCGCCAGGTCCCCCGCTGCCCGGGCAGCTCTGGCATCTTGCACTTGCTGCCTCTGCTGCCACAGCGGCGGAGGGGCTGGAAGCAGCACATTTCCTTCAGGCTTTTATCCCCTGCAGTAATGAAATAATTTGGTGGCTGCACATTTTAAGTAGATACACAGGAGTTTACGTATTAACAGCTTTAAAGAGAAACACTGACAAACTTTCTATGCGAATACAAGGGCAGTTTCAGTTACACTGAAGCTTATTTACGACAACCTCGTGATGGGTTTGTCTTTTACAGTGATGCCTTTCCTGGTTGTTTTTTTGCTAGGGAAGAGAGAAACATGGTCTTCTCCCCATTAAAATCAAGCTGCTGCGTGACAGCAGCAATGAAAGCAACACTTGACAGTCAGCTCACGGTACCCGTGCTGACAATGATGCACCTTACTGCAGTTTTCAAATGTTCAGTACAACAGCTTGGGAGATTTCTCCCATGTTAAAATGGGGGAGACAGGGATTAGTGTCTGTACAGATGAGCGGTTGTCCCCAAATGACTTTTGCATTTAGACTTTGGCGCAAAGCAAAGCGTATCAGAGGTTTTGTCCCTTAACGGAGGGCTGGGATCGCCTCCTTACAGAACACTAATCTTCCTTCAGCTAAAAAAAGCTTTTAAACATAAAAGAGAGACTATCGTCTGCTTGGAAATGGCAAAGATAATGGGCAAATACTAGCGTAGGATGAAAGCACTGAAAGCAGGCTCTGTGAAGGGTATTTTCTGCATCATTAACACAGGACATTCAAGATCTAAAACATTATCTATTGGAAGGGAGAGAATGCTTGCAATTTAAAAGCTTAAAGCTTTTTTTCATTTCAGATCAAATACAGTTTGTTGTGTTTGGATACTGCTAGTAGTATATAAAAATCATTCCTTTAGTTAGAGGATATAATACATTCTTGGATAAGTTTGATTCGCTCTCAATATGTCTTTAATTCCGATTCTGAGATCAAATCAATAATCTAGGTATTTCAGTTTGCTTCAACAACTTAGATTTTTTACCCCCAAACTCTTTCCATTGCTCATGCAGTTCCTGGGTATTAGTAAGTGTATGTATGGAATAAGCAAGACAAGGGGAGAGGACGTTGAGTATTTTCAGGTTGGCAGCAGCCTCTGGAAGAGCATTGCTTCATCTAGAGGTAAATGGAGAAGCCACCTCAGAGCAGAAGCCCTTAAGGAAGATACTCTGTTGACTCACACTGGGTGTGTTGGTTTTTTCTGCAGGCTTTCAAAATAAAAGCACTGAAACATTAACAGTTGCTTCACAAAGCCAGATTAGTAGAGTGATATGTACACTGTTCCTTACAGGAGTTAAGTTAATTCTGGAATATCCACCATTTATGCATTAGGGTAGGATAAAAGTTTTATTCTTAACACTGATCAGTAGGTTATAACGGAATTTTGGTTTGATACCTTACATAATGGTGAGAAAATTGCAGTTGAACTTCCAAGTATAGCTACATTTTAGCTCTGATATTACTAAAATTTGGCTAGAGAATTGAGAACATGAATAACCACCCTGCTGAGTACAGATTCCCCAAATTAGTTCTTTCAGAAAGCATAATCCTAATGAAATACCAGCTGTCTAGTCTTAACAAAACACAGTCTATTTGACACCAGGTGAGCCAGCATTAAAGCTTCAGCAGCAGCAACAAAATTCCATTTCAAAAATCACTGAAGGTATGGGAATGGATTTTAATATAATGGAGCAGCTATGTGTCCCAGCAATCCAGACTGTAGGCATAGTTTAGCCATCCTACAGGTCAGTATTCTCAAAAATAAACTTTGTGCAAGTCCTTCTCCAGGATCCACCAGGCTCATTTTCAGGAAGAAATCATGAGAAGCCATGAGATTGTTACTGATCTGTTTGGGGAGTCAGGATTTTCTAAAAAAAAAAAAAAAAATCCCTGACCAATTACTCTTGTTCCCCTTTTTCTTTAAGTCTTGTAGCACATCTACCAAGCCACAGCTCAGCTGCTTATGTAGAGCACTGGAGCATGAGACGTTTGACTGCAGGTCTTCAAAGGAATAGTGGCACAATGTAATTCTTTTGACAAAAGCCATGAAGGCAGCAACATACGTTTTAAGAAGAGGCACAGAGGAAAGCAGCACGAATGAAAGCTGCTAGAATTTAGACATTACCTTAAGGCTTTCTGCGTTTAGAAAGCTGTACTGAGTGCTCTCTTGCTGCTACCAGAAAATTAAGACTAGATGGCTGAAGTCTGTCAAAGTCTAGACATGGGGAAGAGTACAGGCAAATGGGACATACTCTCTGGTGAAGAAAAAAAGAGTAGTTAATGCTGCTTGGGCTCTGCTGACCCTATTGACAAGCTGAACTACTGGAAAATGGACACAAACTGCTTCCAAAGTCTGGATTCCAAAATTCTTGGCAACTTCTGAGCTTTTATGCTCTGCATTGACTTTCAGAAGTAGAATCAAAAGGCAAGTGGAAAAGCTCCAAAAGAGGATGAATCATCATTGTACCTCACATTTAATCACCTCTTCATTAACTCTATGGACTGCCTGCTTACTGTTTACCTCGGATGTCATCTGAGCACCAAATACTGCTTGTTTAATAAAGTTTCCATGTGAGAAGTTTTGTACATTACTGTGTTTGTAACAGGGACTGGAATTCAGTACCAAGGCTTTTCTGCCACGTCACCTCTTCTGTCACCCAAGCGATCGGCCTCCTCAGGTACAAGTTACTAGAACCCCCTTGGGATCAGATCCTTCTTCCACACTTTGAAGGCTTAAAGGCAGCCCCATTTGTAGAACAGTGGCCATATGATGTACAGCTTTTAGTAAATTCTGAAAAGAATCAAGATCATTACCTCAAGAGTTGTTAGCATGACAGATATGTGACCATTGTATCAGGTAAAATATTTTCCTTCTACCTGAAAGTGAAAATTTTAAAGGGAAGTTCTATGTGTCATAGCTGAAAGATATTTTAAGTGTATAATTTGATCATTTACTTAATGTACATCAGATTCTTTTGCATTGAAAATAGTAGTGTCATATTACCAAACACTTTCAGAGAAATGTACTTTTTTTTTTTCTTTACAGTGCTTGTGTTAAATTAAGGAATTAAATATGGTAATGAGGAGAAAAATATTTGTTAATCTGCTTGGGGAAAAACGACCCTAACCAATTAAGTTTTGAATACAAGAAAGCAATTTTGAAACAAATCTTATACTTGGTTTCTTTATAAACAGGCTCATTGCTGAAAGGTGAGACTTGCAGAGTGGTACCACATCCAACCTAATAAACACTGAAAATCACATTCATAAGTGCCAGCTCATTCACTGGCATGCTAAAAGGTGTTTTTTTTTTTTTTTTTGGGAGAGACAAGGACTACAAATAAAGTGTTCTACGAAGAAGGCAAATGTGGGCAAGCAGAGGCACAAAGGTGAAATGCCATGACCAGTGTGGCAGACTGGCACTGGTGTTGGTTTCCAAGTGCTGGGCAAGGGCTGCCTGCAAGACACCTCCAACTACCCTGTTTGAACTGGAGTAACTGTGGCACAAAAGCACCATATGAAACCCTAGGATTACATATTATGTGTGCTCATTCTCCCAGCCTTTGCTGCGCCAAGCAGACAGAAGACAGTGTGAAAGGCCAAGCGCTTGCAGTGCTGGGTGAAAACCACTTTCCTGTGGAAGACGCCTGGGCTCACCCGGAATCTGCGTAGGGATCTGAAGTCTTCCATCGTCTGGCTCAGATTACAGGGTCGCTCACACAGGAACCTTCTCTTAAAGAGCATCTCTAAGATGATGGTTGCATTTAACAGTATTAGAGCATAGAGGTATCTACGGTAAACTACCTTAATTAAGGTTCATACAAAACATAGCATCATTAACAAATAAATGCTGCAAGATAACCAGAAAATTAGACTCTCATTCCACCCAAAGAGAACACTACTAAGTTGCAGCAAATAAACTTAAGGAGACCGTTTACACCACTATAAGGTATATGTTTTCTAATAGAAATTGTTTGCCAAGTAATTTCTAAGTTATAAGAATTTGCAATACAAAGCCTCAGCCTAGCAAGTTTCTTTTAATTTTTAAATGTACAGCATTTGAATTCTACAAATGTAAAAAAAAAAATTTACATTTTTTTGCGCTCATAATGATCAAAATCAACTTGATTCAGTAAAATTTGGGATGTAGTTAGTGTCATCCAATTACTTCTGCTAATGCGAATAAAATGGCCGAGACATTCAGGTTTGTGAGCCTGCATGTACCGTAACTGCTTCCTATGGCACTTACTGCACACACTGCCACGGTCGTTTAGGAAGTGCTCCTACAGGTAACCAGTCAAACACACATTTAAGGTAGTTCACATCCAAATGATACACTGTCATATGTCAGTCTATGATGCCATTTTTCGTTGCTAGAAGGAAAGCTTTGTTTCCTTTTTAAAGTACTACCCTCAAAAAATTACTAAGTACAAGGCAAGGTTATGACTCAAATTACAAGCAAACAAGGAAACTTAAAAGTAGAGACTTAAACTCTGGAATTGCTCCAACCTGTTGCACCAGGTTTCTTTTCGGAATTGTAACTTTAGCTTAAGCTCCCATATATATAATACAGTTGCACTAACACATTGTGGCACAAATAACAAACTGCACCCACATTACTTTTGAATTTCCTTGACCTTGCCAGTTTGTCACATCCTCCACATTACAGTTACTCCATAACTTTACAATACCGCCCGTACTATATCACAAGCATTTCAAATCCTATAGAAAAAAAAAGCAGCCCCTGTAGTGGCATACAAGAATAAATTAACCAAAAAAATTTAGTATTACCATTTATTGGTGACAAACACTACGTTTTACTTACATTCCATGGGGAGAAAAAATTCCAGCGTAAACAATGAACTGAAGCAGTACTTAACTTGCAAGGCTATCGTGCTTTACCTGGACCATATGCAAAAAACTTTATTGCGCACAGTTCAGTGCGCAATAACACAACATCAAAAGCAACACAGTTTATATATAAACATAGGTAATTTTTTTCAGCCCTACATGGAGATGTAATTAAACAGTATAAAGCACTCAAGGAAAATCAATCTGCAGTTTTATATGCACTACATTGAGATCATATCCTGTAATGTAGTGAGCTGTGCGCCAGCTGTACACACAATCCTTAAAACATAGATCAGAGATCATATTAATTCATGTCGCAGTCAAGTTCCCCTCCCCCCCTCAAAAAAAACAAACAAAAAAAAACCCAAAAAAAGAAATTAACCAAAAATGATCAAAGTTTAAAATTCTGTAAGTGTTGTAATTCATTCAACCGTTGGAAAAACAAGCTAAGTTTGTGGAAATATTGGACTTTTAAAAAATGGTGGGCACACAATTTGTTTCCAGTGAAACATTGTTATTTCAATAAAAACAAAATAACCACATACATGGATATGATCTTCCCAAGTTAGTTCACAGATAACATGTCAGTCTCAGAAGACAAAGTTTCTAAACTGTGCTATTGTTCTAGATACAATTAAGAAACTTTTAAATGAAAATTTTATAGTGTCATTTCAATCAAAACAACATAATGAAACTAAAAATTTATCACTGTCTGAAGAAAAAGCAATGGTTATGATTTAGACACTACAGTAGGTTGTAAAGACTGTAGCACTCTAAAACAGTTAGGTTACATTAATAGGAAGCATTTGATTTTCTCTGGTGCTTTCACGTATGGGTCCAGTCAAAAGCCTTTTTAGGCAGTGCTGTCCAGTGTTTGTCCCAAAGTGTTTGAGTTAGCCGGTTTGAGAAGAGGGTCACTTTCCATTTCTTGTTTCACACATCTGCAAATGAGAAAACACTTTTTACTTCGAATATAAAACAATTTCCACCAACAAGACATTTCTAAACTTGAGGCACGGGATTTGATGCACATATGACAATTTGTTTGCATATAACTTTTTTAATTAGTACTTCGCTAGTTGCACCATTTTGGTAGGTTAGGTAAAAACAGTCTAATTTGTTTTCTTTTTTTCTCAAAGAGAATAATTTGCAAACCATCCATGTCTGTTGTGCTGAAATGAAGCTGTGAAACTTATACATTCTTTACAATTTACACACAAAAGATTTCTAGAAAAAGGGGTGCAGGTCTAACTTAAGCACCCTGAAAAAGTCACACTATTTACAAAACTGTAAAACAAGTTTTAGCAGAGACATCACCTAATCAGAATTGCTGTATTATCATAGCTAGTACATTTGATCTACTTGCCCCTGCACTGAGCCTAGTCACTTACAGTTGACACATTAAAAATTATAAGCTTGATTATAAAACCTACCCTCTCGGCCTTCCCAAGAAGATAAGAGCCCTTGGTATTTTAAGTTTCTGGTAAAGAAAAGCCCTCACATTTTGTTTAACACATCATAAGGTCACAGCTTTCCATTAATGCAAGGGAAAGTCAATGTGTCACAATCAACTGCTTTGCACTTTTCACTCACACAGACATTGGTCCATTTCCTGTTCTTGGCATCTCTGTGGTTTGTTGGTCCAACTCAGACAGCAACTTTAAAATGTTCAATGCAGCCTAAAGAAAAGAGAATTCAATAATCCAACTTGTATCCATATAATTTATTCACTTACAACTGAGCAAATACTCTAACTTTGGTAGTATATTTATTAAGATGAGAAATTCTGGTGAAAAAATGCAATGCTGTAAAATTTCATCTTACTAAATTAAACTCTACAAGGGTGCTGTGGCTACAGGTTCCCATTGGTTTTAGTGGGAAAAAATAATTCTGCAGTATTACTAGTAACTTCGAAAAAGATGCAGAATTAGTAACGGCTCAAACTGTAGAGAGATTAGGTAAAGAACATTAAAATAAACAGAAACAAAAAGTCCTTTTGTGGAAAAAGGGAAGACATTATGCAAGAATCTGAAATTAGATATAGAAAGGGCACGTGTGGCTATTTCAAAGAGTATTTTGTCAGTATGAAAGCTGAACATCTGAAGAGAGGAAGGTCCCCACACTGGTGCAGCCACATGTAACCTGCAAAGTAGCAGTGATTTTCCCTTTACCTATTACACTGACTTGTGTGCTTGGTATTGCAGGAGCTCTTTATCAACAGATGTAGACACAGGCATGAAAATATCAGAATTAAGTGACAACTGTATCAAAGAAATCTCTATCAAAATATAATCATTATAAGATTATACTAATTAGCACAAAAATTAATACAGCTGCTTTTTTAAAAAAATAACTTTAATTAGTTATTACAAACTCTTATTTTAGTTAGTTTGCAGTCTGCGTAGCTCACCACTGGATACCAAAAGAACTAAATACTTTTCCAACTGTAGTAGGGTACATATTGCCAACAGTATGCAAGGTATTTTATAGACTGACCTGAAGACAAAGTCCCTTACAGTTTACAGTCTAGAAGATTCATTCTCTCACAAAGAAATATTTCAGCTACTGTTAATAAAAGATCTTCTTTATAAAGGGAGTGTAACAGATTTACAGTGTCTCCTGCTATCTAATGGTGAACTGCATTTCTTTCATTCTGGATTCTGTTCCAGCAGAAAGTCTGGTAACATGAACAAGAGTATTACAGTTCCTAGTGAGATATCAGCCCATTAGAGAATAATAAAACAGTGTCAAGTTTTTACTTTTTAAAAGCTCTTATATATGTGTATATCTATATCTATCTATTATAGATATAGATATATCTATCTATTATCTATATAGATATATCTATAGATAGATCTATCTATTATATCTATAGATATATCTATCTATCTATAGATATATCTATTATAGATAGATAGATATATACACATATATACACATATATATATTTATGTACTCATTACAAAGTGCTCATGCAACTAATAGCAAGGTAAAGCAAATGTATTTTGTGTAGACCAGAATTCTGAGTGTAAATTAAGCATTTTAAAGATTACATCTACAGCTACAGAGTATTAGAATGTAGTATTTTTCCTTCGTTATTTCAGCAAATTTTGATATATTAGACAAAATTCAGCCAAAACAACATTTTACATTTTATTTGTTAAATAAAACAGCCATTCAACATGGCATCTTGGGCTATCGGCTGCACCCCTTAGCTCACAGAGGTCTAAAGAGGAAGCGTTTGGCAACATTCATCATACCATGTCGTGGCAGGATTCTACATCCTTCCCAATTCCATGGCTGATCAGTGGTGGCTGAGAGGAACAGTTTATAAGAGATACAAACTCATTCTTGTTATTTTTTGGAAAGTCTTTGTATTCAACCTGAAAAAAAAGAAAATAATGTCATTATTTTCAGTTAATGAAGGAAACATATGTCATTTGCTAGGTATTTTCTGTCAATATATGAAGCCAAAATCCCGTTTACACTTATCTCCTGTTAACCAGTAGGACTATGTACTTTGAAGCCTGATTGCAATAGTTTGAGCAATCCTGACAGCTTTGCAAGTCCTCTGAATAGAAGTCACTATATAAAAATGATTGCTGCTGCAAGCTGTATTCTGATTGTAGCTACCTGCATTTAAATTTTTTCCTATTATACAATTATTATCCATGGAGCTCCTTTACACATTTATCAAGTAACTGAAAGGCAATTCTAACTAAAGGTATTATACACAAAATGCACAATTTACAGCAAATATTAGTTTATCAAAGATTTTTTCAAAGAACTGAATTCAGATCAGCCAATTTGAGTTCACATTACATTCCCACATCTTGAAAATTCTCAGAAAATGGTATTTTCAATTGCATGTTTCAAATAGACTCCAAAGTAGCACTGAATTAAGGCTGAGGATGTAGCATGGATATGCATATTTGGATATTAAATAAAGAACTGGGAATTTCACTATGCTTCCTGGGTGAAGTGAAACGTTTACATGAACTTCAGCTTAAACGGCCTCAAAATAAGTCAAGAGCAGAACTAAAGAAGCTTTAAACAAACAACAGGCCTCGGCCTTGGAAGAACTCTTGCAACACTGAACATTTACCTGGATTCCTTGAACATTGGAAAGATAGTCCAGCTGCTCAGAGGGCCTCGTAAGTGGTCCGTGGGGTACGTGGCCTGACGAGTTGTTATTTTTTAAGATGGTCTCAGCAGTAGGAGAAGTACCACCATAGAGTAGCTCTCTAGCAATCATCGCGGTTACTGTGGCCTTGGCAGGGTTTGGGGCTGCCCTACTGAACTCTTTGGCGTGGTGTCCTTGACTGGCTCCTACAGCTTGTGCAACCTCGGGGACCATGGGAAGGATTCCAGCGGGAAGCTGCTGATGGCTGAGATAAGGCATCCTAAACTCGTCGTCTTTACTACCTAGAGAGAGGCACAGATTAAACAGATGCCAGCTATTTCTGTGAGGCCTTTTGCAGGTGCGTAAAATCACCTGAAGTACAGGCACTTTTGGGTTTTTTTTCCAAATTACTTTTGAAACACTAACAAATTTAATGAACTTGATTCACCTTTATTGGGTCACCACCAAGACAGAGTTTGCTTACTGAATAAATGATCTGGGGTAACATCTGCTTCTGCCAAAGGAGAGCATTTACCTCCAGGTTAGTCAAGCTTACCGACATCTCAGACAGTTGCAACCACATTCTAGATGTATCTTTTGGTTTCAGAATCTTTTATTTCATCATTTAAACTGTAGAAGCAAATAATGACACCATCAAATGGTCAGAGCCACTGCTGAATATTGTAAAGACAGTGACAAGACAGTCCACAAACTTTACATTCCATATTGTCAAAAGTTAGAGCAGGTTGGTAAGATTGAAAGTAAAACCAGCAAAGTATGAAAAAAGTAGGAGTCACTGCATCAAATATTTAACCTCCAGCAACTGATTGCAACTTATTAACACTGGAGCATAAATTAGATTTAGGATAGCAATACTTTTTTTTTTTATTTATTTTATTTTTTATTACAAGGAACAAATGTAACACAGAAATGTTAAAAATTCAAGAGGTGTGCTTAAGAAAGATGGGGAAAACAGTGCGACTGGAATAAAAACAGCAGTCAGCATTATGGCAGAGTAGATAACTGAGCTGTTACAAGTCTCAGGATGAAAGCCAAAATCTGTAGACGGTAGAAAAGGGAATACAAAGCAGGGATGGCAAAGTTTGAGTAACAAGCCAGGAAGTGTATCTGTTTCATTTCTGCTGATGATCTAAGGAGCCTGTTCCCTTGACCAGTGTTGAGTCTAGCCCCAAGAATTCACTCTTGCCCTAGAAAGCCCTAGGCCCTGATTAAAGCCTGCCTAAACGTCCCTTGGATACAGGCAATAAGCCAGGAAGCTGCAGGTAGCAGCAGATGAACCTCTACCAACTGCTCAGCTGACCCATTAGCACAGATTTCCTTTTTGCTCAGCCATCTCCTTCCCCTCGAGGAGGTGCCAAGCAAGCCAAATACTGTATGAGTTGGAAGGAATAAGCACTTTGGGACGTGAGCCAAACTCTCCCAGGGTGTGGATCTAGTCTGCAGGATGGCAGGTGCCAATCTCTGCTTGCTACAGCGACGATGGGACCAAGAAGCTTATCTTACATACACCCCCTAGTACTTCTCTCAATAACGCTACTTACTAGATGAAGTCTCTTCAGAACCTGGCTCAAAAAAGGTTACTTTTCTTCCATCACCTGTTTTCTTCACTGGTGTCTAAAAAAAAAAAAAAAAAAACGGTGAAAGCTCCCTTATTTTTTTATGTTTTAAAATCTTCAAGATACAGCTGACCCGACTAAACAAAGCTTTAATAAGAGTTTATTATTCAAAAACCTGAACCATTACATAGTTGTCAAGAACGAGATGAGTTCTTACGCACTAAATGACTAAAATTATTTCCCTACAGACTGGAGATAAGAATGGACATACTGAAAGAATATTACCTTCTCTTCTGTCTTTAATGCTGGCTTTGGAGGTTGAGGTTGAGGGACTTTGAAACCTAGAAGTTCCAACATATTTTCAGCTGCATTGCGTTTAGCAACTTTTTTGTTCGTGCCCATTCCTTCAGCTGTGTGTACACCAACTTTCACCTGGACAAAACAGAAGGCAAAAGAACAGAAATTCTTACAAAAGTGGCATTAGGATTCAATCATTAGTTATCCGTGTTTCAAGTAATCATTAACAGTTATTGTTATTCTAATCAAGCATTGCTTAGATCATTGACTTCCAAGGATAAAAGTAAATAGAAGTGGTATCATCTGTATTTCATTATCCCATGCTGGCTCCAGCTTAAGTACTCGAGACTGGTATCATGGTAGATGTAAACTTTCTAAAGTTAAAGGTTTAGCAGATTTCTTAATGTACTGAAGGAACAACAACTACTATTTCTGCTTAGCAGTTCTTTTCCTGCCTTGGCCAGATCAGGAAAGAGAACTGGAGAATGCGCTTTGACTACTGAAGGCTTATATTTAGAATGAAGAATACTACTATGTATTGGAATATGCAGAGTGCTGCATTGTAAAGCAAAACAAAATTTGAGGGAAGAGTAAATGAAGGATTTTCACATTCCTACTAATAAAACCTACTTTTAAAAAATACAGGCAGCACAGTATCTCTTACCAGTAGCTTATTTTTCCTGCTAGTTAAATGTATTAGCAAGTCACAACAAACTTTCAGTGCCCTATGCAATTGTTTTCACACAATTTGGATCATCTTTCTTGAAGCCTAATCATGCTTGAACAGAACCCACCAGGCATTTTCTTAATAAAGTTCACAAAAGTAAAAGAATCTGTAATTCTGCAACACTTGTTAATCATTGGGACAATCTCATTATGACAGCCAAAAAAGTAAGACAAAGCCAAGCAACTAAAATTCTCAAATTAACATACAAACCTGCATAACAAATTCCCTGCGCCTTGGAAGACCACGTTCTGTGATGAGCATGTACTCTGGTTCCTTCTCTTTCTTGGCCTGCTGTATCTGGGCAAGTCTGCTAATAGGATTCATTCCTTGACCATATTCTGGACTTGTTTGCAGCTAAGTAGAATAATGTTTAGGAAATAAGCCAACACTCTGTGAATATTTGATTTAATATACAAAATGCAGTGTGCCAATAAACTCATTCATCTCTAGGAATTATAGACACTAAAACAAAAGCTGCTTAATAAACTCCATCACAGCCAGAGGAAAATGTTCAAATCATTTGGCTGTCCTGTTAGAGTTGACCACACATAACCTAAGACTGGGAAGAATTTCACATTTTTTAATCAGATTATATTAGGAAGGGTAAAGCTTCACTAGAATTTGGAAAGTAGAATAAGTCAAAACCCCAGACTGCAAACTGTAAAGTCTTAAGCCTTGAAGGTCAGAGCTTGATTTCTATAGACCACCCCTTCTTTTATATGGTTTCTCTTTGATCTTGAATTTACTGTAACCATTGTTTTCCTACTGTAGCAATGGTGTAGGAACCCCATTTAGAGTAGGTGCAAAATATCATCATACCTGTAACACCAGACTGCTAATTAATATTTAGCACTTGAGGAGTGTTTATAATCGACCTAAGAATGTCTCTCATCTGAGGATAATTTACAACAGTTGGATTCAATCTATTAAAGTAGTGGATTTCAATCTACCAAAGTAGTCTCTTACCTTCACTATTGATTTTGTTTTCTTTTTGATTCGTGGCTTCATTTTCTCAACTGTAGGGAGAGGTGGCAATTTTTTCAGTTCTTCTAGGACTGCTATTGCAGCATTTTTCTTAGAGATCTTCTTGCTCTTTCCTTCACCTTCACCCATGAATTCTCCTACTGACACCTTGGTTACAAAGCTCTTCATATGGGGAGGACCACTTTCCTTAGTCACCTGTTTCAGAGGGAAAAACTGAGTGAAAGCGTGATAAACACTTATTAAAAATGGTAGGGCACATTGTTTATAGCAAACTTAAGAACTATGGGGAAAGGGAATATACATTCTCATAGCTATCTAAGTCATGCTCACTCTAATAATGCAACTCAAACAAAAATATACTTTAAACTTTAAAAGGTTCATTTACAGCAAACAGTAAATAATATTTACATATTAGTAATGCTTTTTTTTTTAATTTACTGATTTACCCTTTTAATAAAAAATTACAATTGCTCTGTTTCATGAACGTGTATCTCCACCTGATTAGCATCAGCTCATCATTAAATGTTTCATATTACATTAACAGATCAATAAAAGGAAAGAAATTCTTCAGGATCCAGCATTTTAATTCAGCTCAAGAATTCTTCAGGTATCTACAGGTCAGCTGCCTAATACTGATTTATTCTTTAACTCCATTCTTAACACATCATACTTCAAAGTTAAATTAGAGACAAAAAGAATGAATTAAGAACTTCTACCCACAACTGGCTTTTTTTTTTGTGACAATATATTTTTTTTTTTACTGATGATGCTAATGCTAATCTGCAAGAATTGAAATCTTCATACAGAATTTCATAAAACAGTTTCAGAAGCAATTTAATTAAACACAATTTCATTTTTTTTTACTAGAACAACTCAGTTGAATGAAATATCACTATTCCAGCTCACAGGCAACACAATAAATTAATATTTTAGTATAACAAAGATGTTCCTATGGAAGTTACTGATTTAAGATAACTAAAATGATTGAGGAGGGGCAAAGAGGCAGCAAGCAGCCAGGCCAAAGGGAAAGGAAAGTAAGATGCACATGAGGTCAGCTCATGGCAAGAAAAGAAACCTACTGAGATTCTGCAGCTTGCAAGTAGTCCACATCAGTGCTTAGTTAAGTAAATACTTCCATAAATAATTTTTCAGAGTTTCACTCATTTGCCTTGACTCTGTACTCCAATATTCTAATCATTAGTGTGGAGCTGTGTTTTGTTTCTTGACTTTAAAATGTATTTTTTTTTTCCAAAAAGTTTGGACAAAAGATTGCACAGACAATTACAGCATAGCTGTTCACTCATACTATTGATTTTAGTGTGTGAATTTGAACTTTTTTTCTTTCTCTCCCTTCACCATAAAAGCTCTGAGACAATCAGAGTGACTGTCAAAGGTGGTAAAAGGATATTCACAACTAACAAGGCATGTTAAGAGTCAGTTGTTTGGGTTATCTGAGACAGAGGCTACTTAAATTATTGTGTACCCTTAGTATTCTAGTAAAAAACAAATCTAGAGCTTGTAAAATAAACATACCTCAAAATTCACAGGCAAGTTCCTTTTAAGTGCAATCTCAAAAACTTGGCTTATTTCAGATTTATTGAGATTTTCATCATCTGGTTCTTTTCCGTTAACCTAAAAGAAGCATACTCTATTTAAAATAAAGATCCTATTAAATGGAATTCTACTCATCCAACCAGTTTATTGAACTCTCAAATTTTAAGTAGCCTGACCTTTACTGCTGTTTTACATGAATGTGTAAAAATGCAGCATGCATACTACAGAATTGAAGTTTAAGTACCTCGTTTAAGGTGTATGTGTAAGAGCTAGTAAACCTTCATGTTTGCATGTGCTCAGTACAATGAAGAATAAATGGAATAAGGGCCAATAGGCTCTAAATCTATTTATAGAAGGATAAACTGAGGTTTTAAATGAATTGATTTCCAAATGGAAGTACCTTTATGAAATACTATTTACATATGCTGATTGGACATTTGTACCAAAAGCACTAAGACAGGATCAGATAAGAGAAAGGGCAGGAAAATTAAAGATTCTGAGAATGGGACCAATATGAATAAATGATGCTAATTAGACCTTGGCATAGCCCTCCTGTCTTTCAACACGCTCCCTTGCAAGTCTCTATCTACAGATTTCTCCTCTGAATGAACAACATACTATGAACAACTTGCCTTAAATCCCGTGGTGCACATCAGTGTCGTCTCACACCTACTGAGAGGACAGTAGTGCCAGCTGGAGCTGACCTACAGGCACTTTTATGGATCACCACGTAAAATTGTGATTGTGATTCCAAAAATGTCCTCCCTGATGTTGATAACAACATGAGCTAAGAAAGCATGGTAACAGCAACAGGGACATCGTAAGACTAAGTGGCCCGCAGCGACGTTGGAAAGATTGTGACAGAGGTGAACAGCAACAATTTCACTGATTATCTCAGGCCACAGTAGTGGTTATGCCACTGGGTTACCAAAATGATTATATATTTTATTGGAGCAGCAGAAATATGCTAGAGAGATGGCATCAATTAAAAGTCATTTTGATGGCAGCAAGCATCCTTAATGTCCATTACTAACAAATTACAGCCAAACATGACAGAATACTGTTTTTTTTTTTTCTTTCCCTAATAGCTTGTTCTTCGCTTACAGCAACCTCTTCCAAAATAAATCAAATTAATCTGGGTTTCCACTCCTTCCCACGGCCCCATCAGATTTTTACACTGTTCTTATGGATTGGCCTTGCATTTCAGGTCTGCTTCAGACCTTCTGCTTCCAAAGAGCACACACAGCCCAATATCCTTTTTAGAATGAAAACATCTGCTCTAGCTGATCTTGTATTATCACCACCGGATACAGTCTCCAAACTCTGAGCTAGATGAGCACAAAGCAGAACCCTCAGGACTGCTGGGGCCACAGGATGGCACCAGCCCCCGTGCCCTACAGAACACCAGAAGCACTGGGGGAACCGCAGGCCTCGGCAGATGATATTGGGTGAAATTAAGATCAAAAATAGGAGTCAAGAGTCTCGGCCATCAAATTCTAATACCCATTTCATATGCAAGCGCTTCATTAAAAACTGAATAGCATCATATACCCAGAAAAATTATTTGAACTTTTAGACCCTAATAAAATAAGCCCTTAATTGTTACAGAAAGCTTAGCATCAGCACCTCTACGAATGGCTTGTCATGGTCTTTGCTCTCAAAACATTAACAAAATCACTTCAACTACAAGTGTTTTCCTCCTCCTTATAATTTTAGATTTATTCTAGTTTTCCAAAACAATTTACAAATTCCTATCTTTTTCCTCACTAAAATGACCAACCAGGTCTTGTCTATCAGATTATATTTTTTCCATTTAAAATCCTTTCAAGAGAACATGAGGGAAGAAATACTAAGAAATTATCTGATATACTATGGTGTACATTCTTGATATATTCCAACTGTGCTCATACTGTTTAAAGCACAGAGATTTATTCTTAAGTATACTTATCTGAGTAAGTTAAAAGCAAACTATGAATTAGCAGATGATAGCTATATTGCAAATTATTTTGCCTGTACTAGAGCTCTGGCTCAGATTATTTTATAAATCAAAGATAATATGCACATTCTCCCTCTTCCTCCTCCCGTACCTAAAGGCAGATGATCTATGAGGCTTCTGCTTTTAAAATAGTTTGCATGTGCACAGACTAAACTCTCCAAGGGATCTATGCCTGTAAATCAAATAGGAGATCACAAACATTTACTACTCTTACTTTCATCAGTTTGTTCATTTTTTTTACAAGTGAAAAATCTGCTGTACGACCTTAATTTGCCTCCATTCTATACATGCATTATAATCTTCCTTCTTATGATCTTACATTATTTATCCTTCAAGGGTCTTGCCTCACTGAACACAAGAATGAACAGCGCCCACTTAGCGGTAAAATACTCCCTATTTTAACAACTGCGTGTCCACTGCAAAAATAAATTCATATTATGAAGACAATAATTCCTTCATTGACGTCTGTAACAAAATATTTGAAAGCCACAAATATTAATGAAGTACTCAAATACCAAATCTGAAATGCCAAATATCTGACTTTTTGGAGTGCTTATATAACATAGCACTTTGCATTCAAAGGACTGTTCTCCTTAAACATAGTTGCACTTCTCATTGCTCAGCTTGCAGACAAGGCAGACGACAGTAAAATGCCAAGCCCACGTTTCATGTGGAATTTTAGTTTAAAGGAATGGTCCAGCATCTCTATGGCAGGAGTCACAATGCAAACTGTTTTATTCTGAAAATAATTAATTTCACTGTCTTGCAATTTCTTGTCTCATTCATTATAGTACTGCTCTTGCTACCTGGTTACGTAAACATAATTACACTGAAGACCTCACATCTTTAAACACAAGGCTACAAATATTCAGAAAGTCATCTCCACATAAAACTTTCCTCAAAAAGTGAACAGAAAAAAAAAAAAAAATCAGTTCCATGCCATCAGAGGATTTTCTGCACAGACCTTCTGCCTTAGGTTCACTGCACAGACCTTTGCTGCCTGAGGTAGAAAAATCCCTGATGACAGCAGGCTGTTTTCTACACAGATGAGTGCAAGGAGAGGATAACGTACTAGCAGCACAGGCCCACGGTGCTCAGGACATTCCAGGATCCCTGCACTGAAGGAGACTCAGGCTTGACCTCCTTTGCTTGAACATCTGCACCTTGTCTCTGATCAGCCCCTACCCTACCACCAGCCCTGGGTTTCAGCGCAGAACTAATCTCCACTTTCAGCCTCTCTTCCCCCCATTAGCCATCATTCCATTATCTACATCTCCCCTCTCCTGCCTTCAGACCCAATATCTTTGCCCAATTACCTGGACAAAGTTCTTTCTCACAAAACACACTTTTTTTCTTTGCTCAATCTCCCCTGACTTCAGTCTCCTCACACCACTCGTGCTCCGTCAAGCCTGGTAGCCCCCAGATCATTCTTCTGTCTCAGACTCCCTGTTAACCTTCTGGTCTTGTTCTTCTTCATTCTCCTGGTTCTGCACACAGCCAGGCTCCATGCCAAGCAAGTTCTCAGGCTCTTCGCATTGCAAGGTGCTACTAATTTCCACTCCTTGTTCCCAGGCTCACTGGCAATCTCCTCGTTTCTCTTTTGCTTCTAGGTTTGTATCCCACAGCCTCCTTCTCAACACAGCCTAGATCTCTTCCTCTTCACTCTAACACCAAGTCCTTATAACCTAGATTTGTATAATGAGCCCCTGTAAGAAAGACTTGAAGTCTTTGGCTGGAGCAGTCAGCCAACTCGTACGGAGAGGGTGAACACAGTCAACTTTGCCTCAGGATCTGTAAGTAACTCACATGCAAGCAGTGAAACTGCCAGCCTAAGAAACTTAACAAAGAGGCATGGGAAGGGAAGAAAAAAAAAAAGAAAAAGAACCAAAAACCAACCAATCAACCCAAAAACCCTACACCCAGGGTCTTGGGTGTAGGGTTTTTGTCCCAGACAACATCAAATCCATGGAGAACTACAAGCTTGCTTCCTACATTCATTTGGAAATATGTGTAGGAATTTACTACTTTAATGAACTTCCCGTTCCTTCTAGAATTTCTGCAGCTCTTTCTACTTGCTAAGCAAAATTCCTACATCATTTCCAATTCATGTGATCTCTATGTTGCCTATACTAGAACATAAGTACCCTAACTAAACTCTTCTTCAGAAGTTTATACATTATCTATATCTGATAAAATATTAGTTACTATATATGCTTCCAGCACTCATATCCTCCAGATGTCTATAGCATTATTGTGGAAAAATATGACAGCAAAAGAATTAGTATAACCTAATTTAAGAAAACTCTTTTTCTATTGATTTTTCTTAATTAAAATGTTTCTATTGGATACAACTAGGTCAGCGCTACTACACAGAATTAAATTTCACAACTACAGTCTTCCTTCCAATTAGAAAAAAAAAATCTACATTAATATTTCAGTATCTCTTAGCAATTTATGCTTACAACATTAAGATCAATTCCCACCTCTGGTTTCTCAGGCAAGGGCTCATTCTGCAGAACTTTCAGTGCTTTAGCAGCTGCATCATGTTTAGCAGCTTGTCTTGTTCTTCCTTTCCCATGAAACTGCTGCCCTCCAATTGAAAGCTCAACTTGATAAAGTAAGGGTCCAACGGGAAATGGGTAAAAGTACCTACAAGGAAAGAGATTTAAATAAGCAAGCAGTTTGGTCTGTAAAGTAAACAAACAGAAATGTAAGTTACATGGATGAGTCTAAAAGATTTTAGTGAGAGACCTCGAAACAGAATATCAACGTTTCTTGCTTTACAATGTGAACACATTTCTAACTGACAACAGGAACAGAGAAAGGCAGCATTTCTGTACTTTTATAAACCTGGCAGTTCAGTAAGGTTTGAATTCTCTATTGTTATGATCAAATCAAATTCTTTAAACTGAAGATGCATTTTAAATCCAGTTTTAGAAAGACTGTCAAACCGTTTTCCTCATTTGTTTTTCCTTTCATACATAAAGGAAATAAAAAAAATATTCTTAGCTGTGAACTTAGTGAAACTGGCTATTTGTCAGTGCTCTCCCAAGCAGTTCACTATGGTTCAGTTCACTTACTCCTCCCTCCCCCTCAAACGAAAAATCTTTAAACAGATAGAAATCCATGCAGATTTTATGTAGATAATCATCAGATGGGCTCATTAAAACCTTTCACATCATAAGATGGCTATATTTTAAGTTGAATCTCTCTTTAAGCATGTTACACTTCTAGCTAGCATCCAGAAAACAGGATCAAAAGAGCATTCAGAGCAACAGAGTGCAAGTACAAAGATAAAAGATTCCCAAAACCAAGCTGAAGGAATACGCACCGTGGAGGATAAGCACCACCTCGCATGGCATAGTTGTAAGTGGATCTCATCCCCGTATAAGGATCAATAGGTTTGTACATAGGTTTCTTTCCCAGCTTCATGCAAAGTGCATTTAGCTCCACTGTGGGGGTTACACTGTCTAAATATAAACAGGAAAATAGAGTTGTCTACGTGTCATAAGTGACCAAAGCAAAGCAAATTTCACCGTTGCCTCAAAGCAGGGGAAAAGGAGACTGAAATCCTGTCATATACATTATTCTTGTGTAAATGAGTTCTGAATATGGATACCAATGAGCACACTGAAGATATGTCTCTACAATGAGTATCAAATTAGGAGCATAGTATGACTGTGAATGTGACAAATCTTGTTACAAAAATCAGATGTGCTGGTTTTTGAAAAACTGTGCAGCTACTGATGCTTTACAAACAACTAGCAAATTGGCCTGCGGAGCAGATAATTTATTTTCCTAGAGGAAAAAAAAGATAAATTAGACGGGCATGCTACATATCTGTTACTTTTGTTGTTTATTGATAATGACCAAATGTTTCTCTTTGCATTCAGCAGCTTACAAAAGGCCTTTATTATTCTTCATTTCCAAATAACAACTTGTCTTTCAACAAGGCAGATATGCTGCCACTTGGAAATTTCTTTCCAAGCAGATTCCCCTCATAGGGATGAAGAATTGACTAACTGATTATTCTCATATGAGAAAGAGCAGTTATATAAATGTTCATTTTTCTAACACAGATGAAATTATAGAACAGATATTCACAGTCAAAAGAAACTGTTGTTAACTTTTAATATTTTCTCTATTCATTGTAGAAGGTATTTCTAGGGAACGAAATTAAACTCTTTATAATTTAAACCCTATTTAGGTGAGTTTTAACCTTTGGTGAGCATTATAACATTCTCCTAATAATTTTAAATTCAACTGACTAAAGGAAAATACAAAACGATCACGATGCGCAGGTGAGATACAAACCTAATTTATTTTTAATTTTACATTGTAAGGGTAGCTTATAAATCATCTCAGGAGAGCCAGAAACATTACAAATAACTACAGCTTAACTGCTCTTATACAAATGAACACCTACCTCTCTTTAGAGAAGTACAAACGACGCACGTTTCAAAGGTCTGATCCAATCCTTCAAGGCACATTCTGTAGTTTGTTTTTCACAGAACTCTATTTACACATCCATACCATTCATACCAGAATGACAAAATACATCTATCTGTCCATGCAAAGAAAAATTCTTTCCATTGACTTAACTACCTGATTGAGTTTTTTGGTTTGGGCTTTTTTACTTAGGATTTTTATTTCAAGGTTAAGATGAGCATCTCCTCCAGGATTTCACTGAATTATTACAAATAAACACTAAGCTAAACAGTAGGTTTATTCATCCTTAAACTACTTTAAAATACATATTAAAATCATATTCTGATGAGTCTGTCCTGGTACATACCCGGGTTTTTTCCTTCGCTACGAGACGGACGAGCTGTAGGTTTAGGGAATTTTGTCCCTTCCAGAGCTTTGGCAGCTGCTGCGTGTTGCGCTTTTTTAATACTAGTTCCTTCAGCTTCCCAGTGCTGGTCCCCAAGAGTCAACTGCACTGTAAACACCTCACAAACAGAAAACACAAAATTTATTAAGAGCCACATCAGAATTCACACTGTTTATTAGATTTCTTCCATTGAACAATGACTTTTATAGTAATACAAAACTTAAGGATATGGTAATCAAAGCTTTAATTACCAAGTTGTCTTTAGGTTCTAAACACTTTGGACATCTACCAGTTTCTTCAGCTTCTGAACTAGGCATTTCACAAAAACTGTCCTCCTGCATTCTGCATGACTTCATATAGACTAAAAACAAAAGAGGCAATGTGCGCAGGTGACAGCTAAGTGGGTAGCTGCTATACCAGCGCTATCCTGAACAGCTCCCTTGAAGTTCACACCACCTCATTTTCATTCTGCATAATTTCACTGTTGCTTTAACACTTTTTTAAAAAAAAAACTATTTTCTTCCCTAGTTTGAATATAGAGAATAAAGTCATGTTGTGCCAAAGGTGCTACTACATGACCACAGCTGTGCACAAGCCTCTGATTGCAGAGCAAAGCTCTGTGGTCCTATGTTTTAAGTATGTGGGACAAGGTAAGTATATTGCCCTAAATTTTCATAAGTTAATCACGCAACAGCAAGCCAAGGTCTCCCTGGTAATTAAATTAAGTTTAACTTTAATCAGAATGAAAATGCACTTGAACAGATGCTCTGAATGTTATTCTGACACGTTTGCTTTTAACAGCAAATCTTGCCTGCTTTTACACACTGAGGCTGGCACTACACAAGCCCCGGACAAAAGATTTCAGTTCTTAATATTAATCAGTTCCAAGGCAATTCCTTTACTATACAATGTTAAGACTGCTCCATGAAGCAGCTAAAGGAAAGGAGGTGAGATTAAATAGACATATAGCAGGCTGATATTCCTAGTATGTCTTAACCTCAGTATGCACACATCACATCTTCAATGACGGGTAAAAAGTTTAATTACATTAAAATTCTTTTTTGCTATTCTTTGATGCAACACAAACTGCCTGTATATTTGCTATGTGCCACTAAAATGATCTCCCTGAATATAAGTAGAACACAAAATTTTAACATACTGTGAGAGATATGCAATGACCTGGCATGCCCACATGCTGGTCTGTCCTAGGCATTTATATACTCCCTCTATGGTGAACTAAAGATTCTTTTGCTAAAGTAACTGTTTTGGAACAGACAGATGTTCAGAAAGAAAGAGCCACAGAAAAATAACATTCAGTTATGATATGCACAAGGAAGGAAGGAAGACAACCCTTCTTAAAAGCAACCAGTTACATTCCTCTGGACAGAACAATGAAATTAGATTTGCTCCTCACAAACTATATGCACACAAAAGCACTGAAGGAGTATTTTTCTAAAGAATAGTTGCCACAAATCTTCCCATATCTTGCAGGATAACACGGACTAAAAGTTGATAGGATTCACCTCAAAATATTAAAATGCATCAGAGGAAATTAAAGTACACACATTTTTGCAGAACAAGAGGCAATATATAGAACAAAAGGTTATCATAGTGTTATAAAATGATTTCATGAAGAAATCCCATATTTAACAGAAATGTTGTTAGCAGAGATCAGAAGGGACAAACCGCTCAGAACTGAAGGAAAGTCATAAATACAGACACTTGCCTCACAAAGGTGCTAACAACTCTCCAAAAGGACTAAGTTCAAGCTCACAGATAAGCTCAAACTTGATGGATTTTGGGAAATCAGCTTTTTGGAATGCCTCTACCAGCTTCACACCTCCAGAACTCTGAGCAGCTTCCTATGTCTGTCTGTTATTCTGTATTATCTTGCACCAGAAGCACTCACTGTGCTTTTGCACTTGTAAAGGTGAGCACGAGCAACAGAAACAAAAAGAAACTTAAATGAGTATTTACCTTCGAATGAGCTGGACCTTGCTCACTTAGAAGCTTATATTCAGGCTGAATCTTGTTGAAACGGGCTAACTCATTCACAAGACACATTGGGGTTTTCTCTTTGGGGTTTGCCATGTTAGAAGGAGCTGAAAGATTACACAAACAAACAAATTTCAAAATTAAAAAAACGATGCACTGCCCTAGCATCCCCCCCATCACAGAAGAGATCTGCCAGGTTAGATGTTTCTGGCCATTAGCCAAACTGGTGCCAATCTACTGAATTCTGGGGTCTTCAAGCAACGTGCAGGCCTACAATAGTATCATTAAATGTTATGTTTTAATGAAAGTCATAACTATGAAGTTATGAGGCCAACAGATGTCAGCTTAGACCTTACATGACATACTTCAAGGAACAAATCATGAACATATTCCTCATTGTTATTTATTTTGAATGATTCCTCAAAAGTCAGTTTGTTTCTTTTTTTTCCCCATCTTGTTTTTACTTATTATCTATTTTCATCATATTTAATTAGCTCTATGTCTTATTTTAGAACTACAGTATATTTATCAATAAACCAACTACAATTGAATAAGATCAGGATAAAATTGCTTTTGCATTGCTTCAAAGTCCAGCCACTGCATTCTTTTTCCATTATGATTTTCAATATTTATTATTTATTTCCCTTCTCCAGGGAAGCCTGAAGGAGACCTATTTTTAAGTATCCCATTATAATATTGTCCAATGTTGTTGTTGCTTTTTTTTTTATGAATAAAATACATGCAATCTTACATGCATTAAGGACTTGGAAATACTAGTTTTAAACAAATACTGTAAAACTGAAGATAGCTTTCTTGATACAAGCAGATATTTATCTATGCACCAGTCCTTTAGCAGACATAAGGAAAATATGTATTGTTTGAAATACTTAAAATGAGTTACGTGTGGAAAGAAATGATAGCAATGCTTTAAAAAATCAACTTTTATACAACATTTCAAAGAACTCTCTACTATAAAAAATGTTTTAACTAATTCTTGGAACTTTGTAAAAGTATCTTGTTATCTGTCTCAGTTCCATTCAATGGGAATAAAGCATGGCAAGCCACCGTAGTTGTGTAAACATTACTTTAAAAATGTTTCTAAAATATCAGGACTATACCATGCCAAACTATAAGCACTAAGAACACAGACATTCATGAACAGAAAGTGAGTCTTACCTGCAGCTGCATTGGTGGATGTAACAGATGCAGAGGGTAAAGCAGAGTTTTGGATAGGTCTGCCTGCATTTTCAGATGGCAAAGAACTAGTAGTAGAAGGAATACTCAAAGGCTGTGAGAGAGATGGGTTCTTGTTCAGTATTTGGTTCCCTGCAAGGGCAGCAGAAGGATTCTGTATTTGAACTTGAGACATGTTCACTTCCAACCAGAGCAAGTTACTGTAGGTAAACAGCTTTGAATGCAGGCAAACTCAACACGATGAAGCCGAATTTTTGACCTAAAATGTTGCAAAGATGAAAAATAAAACAATTAGGCTAAATATTCATACAGTATAAAAGCTTTATTTATGCTTGCTCAATTAAGATTACCTCTCTGTCTGCTTTCTACATCACTGAATCCACTTAGCAAATCCTGTTACTTAAACTGGCAGCCGCAGCTGATGTATCAAACACTTTCACGAGGAGATTATTTCATGCATTTTGCCACTTGAAATTGAAACTTGTAACTCAAAGGCAAGCAAGAAATGCAGTATTTACAGAACAATTATTCAGACCATATATCCTCTATTATAATCATATATACATATATTTTTTCACAGTCAACAAGGAGAATGTCTAAACATTCTGCCTAAGATGAAATGCCTAAACTGAGAGGAACACAACTGATGTCAAAGTTGTTATTATAGGGATCAAGAAATGCAGAAGAGCTTATAAACCCTATAAGCTACAAGCATTTTTTAAGATCACTTCTAACTGAGTCCAAGTGTTCACAGTTCAAGCATCAGGTTGGAGTTACTGGCTTTGCAACCCTATAAACAAGTATTGAGAGTCTTCATAAGCAGCTATGTTATAAACAAAATATAAAGTAAAATAAAGTAAAAACAAACAAACAAACAAAACCTCCAAGCAGTGAACTTATAGCAGTGATTGGGAAATACTCTGATATGTCTTTTCTCTACTGACAAAGTAGTGGAAAATTTCTCTTACATGTGGCTGCAACTTTATCTTCATACTCAGACCGTTCAACCTAAATATATACTAAGAGATTGCCAGTTTGCAGACTATCATTGCAGCCAGAGCCCAGCTGCCCCTATCCACTTACGATCCATACATCAATCTACTTATTCAAAATAAGTTTTACGGCCAATTTAAATATACTTCACATGCCAACACATACACTGCTCAACTGTAGATTTCTGTTAGCGCAGCAAACAAAAGCTTATTCTCTCTTAATTTTCAGATGAAAAGTAAAATTATTGCTCCAGATACGCTTGGGAGCTATTAGGAGGAACACGACTCCACGGGCGCTCGCTGAGCTCCAGCTTCTGAGCCTGTGAATGGACTTCCCAAGCACGAGCAGCAACGAGTCAAGGGGAAGTTTTTAGCTACTTGCTGGCAAAACATCTGAGAGCAGAACTCGTGCACGGGAGCAGCGGCAGGAACGGGCGCACTGGCCCAGAGGAGAGGGAAGACACTGCGGGGAACAAGGTAATAAGCTGTAACAGGCACCTCCTCCCCTCCTGCGCACGCAAACCGGCCGCCTGCAACACGGGCGCTGCGCAGAGCTCCCATAACCGTGTCGGGCTTCTTATGTTACTGGTTGGACAACTTTGTTTTTAACGAGAGAGAAATTAGTTCAGAAAACCTCTTCCATTTGCTTAGGTTATACCCAAGACACATCCAATATTTGACTATTAAATTTGCAAAAGTTACATATTAGGTATATTATAATTTTGAGCACTATTAGAGGAGCTCCAAGAAGTTGAAAGGGGAAGATGAAAAGTACTTAGAGTAAGACTCCAGGGTAGTAATTTTATAATTGTTAAGAGTTTCATTCCCAGGAGCATCACTAGAAACACTGAAAACTTTCAAATATAATACAATAATTGCCTTGTTAAGACTATGAAGTCTTGTGGTGCAATAAGCAATAACAACTCTTCTGCTGTAGTGCAATGCTCTTCTAAGGGCCTTCTGTCCTTACAGTTTCTAATCCATTAATTTTAGGAAGAAAACACAAAAATGTTTGGCTTTGAAGCCAAGAAAATCAGAATCTTTCAGAAGAAGCTGGAAGGAAAGCACGAAGTGTTTCTGAAAAGAACTCTGCTGTAAATGCTTCATTTTAAAAGCAAAGTGTTTGTTTGCAATCATCAGGTTCTGAAGAACATGGGATTTCAGCTGCAAAACACATACAGTAAAGTGACAAACTCCACTAAAGAAAATAATAATAATAATAATACCACCACTAACAACAAACCAACTCATCACTCATCAAACCCATTTCTGGCTAGAATTCCCCAAACCCTCCTAGATTCAGGCAGACTCTTGTCATCTGGCATTTGAAGCCCATGGGCATTTTCCCCCTATTTTCTATTTGGGACTAGTTCCAAAGACATCCCAACTTCCCATTCACCATTCCTAGTTACATCTGGTTTGCAAGGAGGTGCAGAACCTAACTAGTTATTAAGTTACCAAAGCAAGCCCTGTGTGCACCACGCAGACTTCCACCATCCCCAGGATGCTTTTTTTCTCTAATAAACAAAACCATTGTGCTCACAGGAATGTGAACAGCGAGATTTTATAAACATGTTTCGCAAGTTGCATTCTACCTAGAAATGCTCCGGAGTTTTGAAGAGGGGTATTAGATCTATAAATAAGCATTAAAAATAGCTAGTTAGATCTGGCTATAACATACTCTGTCTGCTTAGTTTCTTATGGTCAAAAGCCTAGTATATGCAGTAAAAGTTGGATAATCTGTGACCATCACCAAAAATGCAATCTACTATCAAGCTGCTATTCTGACACAACATTCTATTCACTCTATATCCCACCATAGCAGAAATGCATTTAGCTAAATGTCCATGGACCACAATGAAATGAATGCACCTTTAAAATCACTGTATATCTGACTTCATAAGAAAGCTGTGGTGAAGAAACCCCCACTTTTGTCAAAACAGCACCATAATGCAGAATAAGGCTTCTGTAGAAATTAGAAAGATTGCCTAGCTTAAGCTCCTTTTAGCCAAATTATTTTTCAATATTTTTGACACGTATGAAAGCCTTTTCTAAAAAATTTTTAAAAAAAGTTCACTCTGCAGTGCCATAAAGAAATAGGATAAGAGTGTGGATGGTGGTTAAAAACTACATAAAACCCACAAGACTGCTCATTCCACAGCCAGCTGGGCACAGAACAGCTTCATTCTCCGTCCTGCTGGAAGTCTCAGCCCCTTGGATACAGAGCAAACAAGTAGGACTGCAGACTACAAGCTCAGCTGTAATCTAGACGTCCCCAGAACAACTGTAGGACATCCTATAGTCAGGATGTCAGCACAAACTTCACAGCAAAATCCAACATTACCACTTGGGCTTATGCTGAGCTCTTTATATGCTGTGATTCAACTTCAAATTGTCAGTAACAAATTCTCCTAAAGTTTACTGATATGTCTTTAACTCTCATCCTCTGTTTACTCACATGGTACTAGTCAAACCTTTATATTCTTCTCCCTGACGTGCCCAAGTATTTGTTTGGCCTGTTTTTTCCCATCCCAAGAAGGGAAGTTCCTGACGAGGTTTTATTAGTTCACTTTCTATATTTATCGTGGAGCACTAGCAGACAGCTCCTCACATCACTAAAGCTCAGCCTTAGTCTGTCCCACCCAGCTCTCCCCATCCAGAGACCACCAGTGCCAAGTCTGAAAAAGCTTTTCTTGAAAACACCTCCGGATAAAATAACATTTGGGACAGACAATTCTGCCATTATCCACAAAATCTTTGGGGGCTGGAGCTTGCATCCTAGTGCCTGAAAAAATAAGGTTTTGGAAACTGATCCAATTGTGAATGGACCTCAGCTGTTCATATTCCACTGCAGGACAGCAGAAACGCCCGCAGAGGAGCTCACAGCTCATGAGCTGCTTTTTCTCAACCTGGAGACCCAGTGCTCAACTTCTTTGGCAAGGTCTGGCTGCTCAGTCCTGCTCAAACAGCCCAGCATGGCCCAGGCAGGAGAGCTAGGAAACCTCTTGGGAATTCAGCCCGTGCCCTCCCCAGCCCTGCCAGGCCCCGGACTGGAGAGTTCGGTGCCTTCTCCAGACCCCTTCTGCGAATCCAGAAGGGTTGGATCTCACGAGGAGCCAAGCAGCAAGGGCTTGGGCACCGCTCACCTTCTGCATCTGTAAGACGGCCGCAATCCACCCCTCCCACCCACTCTGAACTGTGAAAGGCTTCACAATTACAAATGTTTTTGTGAACGAGTCTACCACAAATTGATGACCAAACCTCTTAGGCAAAAATCGGGCCTCCAGAACAGTTAGTTCAGCAAGGAGGAAAAATAGGAAACGGGATCACAAACATGATTGTTTCTAGAAGTAGAGGAAGGAAAAGCATCAATGGCTAACTGACATTCGATCTCTACTTGAAGTAGAAATCTGAAGACTGCAGAACATGCTGTTCCTCAAGAATTATCCCTATGACATTGGATAGCTGGGTTTGCCAGCCTTTCTATAGACGAGTTTCCAAGAACTGTCTGACAAAACAAACTGGAATTTTGTTCCTAATTTTTCAGCTACTGGTGTGGCTGACGATACTGCGGTTAATTTTTGTGAGATAGTGCACTCAGGTGTAAGACCGCACCATTCCTCATTGCATGTGTTTAGCTACGGGCTATGTTTTGTTGTTGGAACAACAAAAGTTTTTACAGTGGTTTTACAAGATATTGTGCTCTATAACCTAGAAGAAGTTTACAAAACCCTAACTATGCAAGAAAAAGCACCATAAGCTAGAAAGTTGAGAGAAATGGTTTATAAAGGCTGTCTTAGTGGACAAAAAGGCTAAAAAGATACTAGTATTTTAGAAGATTTTTCTATGAAATTAGGACTTAGCTACTTCAGATGCTTCAAGATAAACACTACGACAAAGTCCGTGACCACCATGCAGTACCAGAGGTATCGTAAGAACTCTGCACACACTCATAGATAGGTGAGCAAACAAATGCTTTACTCCCACCCTATCTCTAACTCAGCAGTCAACCGCACAACTTGCTCCTTTCCCACCCTACCACGTTTCCATCGACCTATCTGAAGTGCTAATCCAGAGTAATGTCTCAAATTTCATCAAGACTTGTGTGATAGAATATTATCCTCATGATAGTAATGGCTGCCAACAAACACCTCAGTGATCTATGGATAGCAATAAACTTTATAGAGGACAGGAACTCTTTTCCTCATTTCAGTTTTCTGGGTTTTATTTTCACTTTTTTTGGCCCCTCAAAGTGTGGCACATTCCCAGAGTTTTTGGCCATATTAAAAGTGAGAAGTCCAAAAGCCACTATGCTACCCAACAGACAAGCAAAGAAATGCAAAAAGATGAGCATGAGGCCTCACTCCACTCAACCAAAAAACAAAAGCAAACAAACAAACAAACAAAAAAAAATAGAAGTCTTCATAAGTTAAGAGGAATGACATATTTTCAGATAAAATTTCTCTTGAGGCTTCTTTGTATCCTAATTGTTAAAGGTTTTGCAAGCAAAAGGTAGAGGGTCATACACACACAAAAAGCCACTTCCTGTGGATAACCAGGATTTGCCACAACTTGTGGATTCTTTAATATGAGGCAAAAAAGGTAAGAAACTGTAAAGTTAGGTAAGTTTCCTGTACCTTTAGGAGATCCAGACAGGGAAGTTTGGGGTTTATTTCTGTAAAGGATACTTATGATGGAGAATGCCTAAAAGGAAAAAGAAAGAGTTAGCATTTCGCTTCCTAAAGCTACAAGAAGAATTTCTGTAGCAAATGTCTCATCTCTGCCATGCTTGCCTCATCCGCACGGACAGCAAGAACTCCTAAGAGCATTAAATTCTCACTGACAAACTGGTCCACAGAGGTACATTTTTCTAAGCAGAAAGTCCAGTTTGATTAACAACCTCTTTCCTTACTCTTTCCCCAAACCCAAGTGATTTCCTTCACACAGACTGTGCGCCTGTCAGGAGGGCTCTCTGCAGGATTATTAAAGGTCTCTAGCAAATATTTTCCCACTCCCCTCCAGCGCTATAGAAGTTAACCTGCTTCCTAAAAGCTCTGAAGATCAGATGCTAAAGTGAAACCCAAACCTTTCTTTATTCACAAAATCAAACTAGCAGCAAGACGCCCAGCAGAGAAACTTTAGCAGCTATTAACTGCAAAAATCTCATAAATTTTTTATATTTTGGCTGCCTTTTCAGTCTAACGATGATTTCACTCACAATAGGGATATGAAAACAACATACTTGAAAACATTTTAAAACACTTTTTTCCTTCACCGTATATGAAAGTACCTGTAGGGACTGTTCAAAATGGAAATCAAAACTTATTTTATTCTGTAGTGCAGCACAAATTGTTTACTCTGTCTTTTCCACAACTCAAGTCAATGGTGTGTGCATGGTTAGCAACATCATTACCAGCAACAAAACACAAGATCTCAACGTTGATAAAAGTTAGAAGAGAACTCAAGGTAAACTACCACTCAGATTTACTTCAGCTAGTCATTTAAAAATTCTTCAATGAACATCAGGGTTGTAACCAGTTATCTTGGAGGAGTCATGAGGACACCAAGTCTGAGAAGTGGCGGGCAGGTGCCTGGTTTTTAACCCCAGAAATAAGAGAGACAAGAGGATTGCAGCTCTACCCATTGAACTTTTCTTCTAGAATATTTTCTGGAGGTTGAGAAAATAAAGTACCTGGAAAAAGAGGAAATGGATAACATTTTTAAGGAGGCTCAAAACCACATTGTATAAAAACAATTGATTTTTTTCCCTAACCTCTATGATGGTCGAACCAGGCTCAAAAATTCATGTTTTAAGCTCATGAGGAGCTTAGGCACAAAGTTCTGGACAGTAACAGTCTGCTGACCAAAGACAAGATGGAAAAATGACCAGTTGATACCAATACCCTGAGATAGAACTTGCAGCTAACAGCACAACCCAATCCAACACAGCCAGGGCATTTTAGAAAAATACCAGCCATACTGGGATGCAAAAGTAGAAGGCAGACTGGGAAATGTGTGAACTAGTCTGTGTGCTCAGCATCAGTGAGAGCTGAGCTAGGACACAGTATCCAACAGGAGTACCAGACCTCAGAATAGATGAGAACCCTGTCAAAATTAATGAAGGATCCAATAAGAGCTTTAGAAAAATATAACTGATAAGGAAAACATTGAAGAATTTGGGTTTGTACGTGCTAAATAGGAAAGGGCTGGCTGGGGCCACGACAACCAGTCTTCCATCAAACAACAGGTTGTTGGCAAGGAAAAGAATAATCCATTCTTTATACTTAAAGTGACATGGAAAGAGCATAAAAAGTGTATCAGGTAAAAAGTTTCTGATTGTAATCATTGCAGGAGGCCACAATACACTGCTCTGGGTGACAGAGGTGACTTCACTCCTGGCAAAGTTTAAGGAAACAGTGGACAAACATTCAATGAGAGTGAGGCTGCTATAACTGACACCAAAGGATGGACTATTTGCAGAAGTCCCTCCCAGCCTTAGATTCCCACAACAGGGTACGTATGCTTAGTTATACCAGGCTGCAGGAGAACGCGTCCTGCTCTGCTCTTTCTTATTCTTATCGGAAAAGGACAAAAGCCTTTAGTTAGACAACATGTTTGGCAAAGGGGGGATCTAGTTTCTAATCCTGGTTCTACGACAGACTTGTTCTGAACTCTGACAAGTGACTTGAAATCACAACACAGACTAAATTCTCAAAGAAATTCATTTTATTCATAGTCAGGACCAGAGTACAGAAAAGTGCCCTGCTCCTTAAGAGGTGCAGTTTGGAGGGCCACAAATTATCACATTCTAATTATGCTACTTGTCACAAACTTGCATATGTATCCCATTAAAACATTCTCTGCATTCATTCATGAACTCCCAGCATCAGAGAGAGCTTTTTATGGAATGAGAACAAAGCACAATGAGATGCAGAACAGATACCAGATCAAACCATTAGGTTTCAAGTTACAAGCACTTCTTGAGATCACCGACTAAAACCCTGTCACAAACAATATTCAAGGAAAAGTTTTACTAAAAGGAACCAAGAGACTAAATGTAGCACTTGTTTCTTTCCAAAACTGGATGCTTCACAATATATTGCATGTCAATAGTTGCTCACTTTCAGCTACAAAGCAAAGATGACTAGTTTTCCTCATTAACTAATTCTGTTCACAACGCAGGAACTTTCATTTACCCTTATTTCACACTTGGGGAACCAAAACACAAAGAAATTGAAGTCCTGCAAAAGGATGCAAGGATCTGAGGTGGTGCTTAAGCAAAATTTAAAAAAACAAATGCACTGTGGAATGCACAAGATTTACTACCTAACTCCTTTATGATCTGTATTTTTACATACCACAGCTCTGTTACCCCTTACTGACAATCAACTATATTTTATTTATTTATTTGGAAAAGTGAGCAAACGCATCAGGGCTTATCTGCTACCTGGGAACAATCTGTGGATCGGGTTTGACAAAAGCAGCAAATTCCGTGCTGTTCAAACCAGAAGTTACGGATGTGTCACAAAGAGCCTGACCACTCAGTGCAAAGCTAACAATTTTCACCTGTGTTTGCAGACTGAAGACGACCACAGTGCATCGTTTCCTAGAAAAAATACTGGCTAGAAAGTAGTATTACATTCGCTCTCTGCTCGCTTTCTTTTAAAGGAATTTCAAATAACTGAAGTGGATGAACCTTCTTTCGTCCCACACTCAATCACTTTGGAGCACGAAGGATGCACTTCCCATAACCCATTCTTTTCTATGATATTCGGGCAAGGCTTTAATTAGCCGAGGTCCAACTGAAAAGCAGCATCCACTGAAGAAAGGATGAAGCTCAAAATTCACACGGGTCATAATGTGCATGCTGCTTTTTGAGTAGAGGGAAGATGGATTTCCAAGAGCAGAAAACATTAAACATCAAGCAAATGAGTTGAGAAGTTAAGATTCGGATCATTAATAAAAGAACAGGTGATGAAAAGCTGAATTTTGCAGGTAAAACACAAGGGAGAAGAAGGACTTGGCAGATGCACAAATAAACCAGGCAGTTCTGTGCATGATGCAGAGTAATAAACCAGAAAGTGGCGAGACAATCTTGAGCAAAGATAAGTGGTTAGAGACTGATATCTGGTTAAATTAGTTCTATCACAAAATTGTTAATTAAATTTTTTATTGTAGAATATTGTAAAAATACTGGAACTTTTTATTTTAGAACAAATCTATAAAATAAAGATACAGACTAGAGTTAACATACATAATTGGTGAATAAATCTTCTCTGCTTCAGTCATATATTCAAATTTGAATCAAATTAAGAAAGTAATCAACCCTCTAAGTAAGTTTCCAGTCAAATTAAACAGATAAAAAAATAAAAAGAATGCTTTAAAACTTTATATAACCTCAGAATAAAGTTGCTGGTTTTCAGTGAGATCTGGAAGGCAAAGAGCACAGCTTTCACTTTTGTGTTGACCCTGCATTACAGTTACAGTAAGACAATATCACAAATCAGTTTCAACATATGAATATTTTGACATAAGATACCCGATATTTGACTGATTGCTAATGCTAACAGATAGTCAAAAGTCAGTATTGATTATCATAAAAGGCTTCAAACAAAGAGTGTCTACTTAAAGTAGAAATAGTAAAAAAGAAATATAATGGAAAGATTTTCTTGAATATATCCCATGACAAGTTTTTAATCTGACATCCTGATACAAAAATTGGGCAATGTGATTTATAGCAAAGAATTCAACTCATCTACCCTCAAACTTTCACCTCAATGTGGCAAGCCTCCCGTTGATGCATGGTAGTATCTTTGTACAGGTTGCACATACACATCTGGCGGCCATACAAGATGATCAATATGATCAGAGATTACTACATCACAGCCATAGCTGCAGCAGTAAAACTCGGGGCTTGGTGTTCATTAGCATTATAAAGTGCCTCTCTGGTGGGCATGGCAATAATGTAATGTAGTTGCAAGATGTAGTTAGCGGGCAGGTTTTATAAATATACCCTCCCCGATGCAGACAAAGGGCCGTTACTTCTGCTCAGCTCCTTCCCTTCATTGCGCCGTGAGATGCAGAGAGCAGAGGTCTCAGCTTGGCTCTGACCTTTACAGTCACACCTAGCTTTTTTTCCCCATGTTCCTCCTAGGTTTGCCTTAAACCAGACAGGAAAATAAAGATACAAAAGAGCCCAGCACCAGATAAACCAGAAGAAAAAAAAAATAGAAAGAAAAAAGCTCTACCAACATTCCTAGCTACAGCTATCACCTGGGCAGACAGCTCAAGTAAATCAAGCCGTATATAACCTGGAGGGCTAACAGAAGCAGCGCAAACATTTTAAAGAAACTTGTTGCTGTCACATCCTCCCCCAAACTCGGTGCCGCGGCCAAAACCCGGAGGGGAAGGACGTGTGCGTGGGGAGAGCGGCGGCCGCGGGGGCTGGCAGGAGGGGACGAGGGGACCCGCCGGGGCCGGGGTGCCCGGGTGCCCCTGCCCCGCGCTCGCACCCGCACGGCGGCCGGCGCGACACGAGGCTGCCGCCGCTGTCACCTACGTGGCCCCGCCGGCACGGGGAGGTCGCCCCGCTCCGCGGTGCCCACAGCCCGTCGCGCCCCGGAGCCCCGGGGCGCCGCTCGCTGGTGCCACCCGCGCCGCGGTTACCGTGCCAGGGGGTCGCGGCGCCGGCAGCAGCCGCCGCTCACGGGCCGGGCCGGGGGGCGCCGCCAGCAGCGCCCCCGGGTCCGGGCGAGCCCGCGCGGGGCCCCGGGCGCCCCCCGAGCCGGCGGCGGGAGCGGGGCGGGCGGCGCGGGCGCGGCCGGCGCGGGGCCGCCCCCTCCCCCGGCGCGGCCCCCGCTAGGCCCCGCCGCCCGCCCCGCTCCCGCCGCCGGCAGCGGCGCCGCCTCGGCCTCACCTGGCTGCGTGGGCTGCGGCTCCCGGGCCGGCGGGCGGTGCGGGGCGGCGGGCGGCTCAGTCCATGGGCCGGGCGGGGGCCGGGCGCGGCGCAGGGAGGCGGCGGGCACAGGGCAAACACTAAAGAGAATGAGCGGGGCCAGCTCCGGCCGGGGAGGAAGTGACGCCACCGCGCCGCCGCGAGGGGGCGGGAGAAGGCGAGGCGGGCCCGCGGCCAATCGCAGGCGGACGAGCCCCCGCGAGCCACGCCCCGCGCCGCGCCCCCAACCTATAGGAGCGCGGAGCCGCTCGAAGCTCCGCCTCTTCGGCGAGGACTACGGCCCCCGGCGTGCACCGCGGCCGTGGGAGAGACTACAGCTCCCGGTCTGCCCCGCGCCGGGGCCAAGATGGAGGCGCCTGCGGGAGGGAGCGGGGCCGGGGCCGCGCGCGCAGCCCCGTCCCGTCCCGCCGCGGCGGGCGCTCCCCGCAGCCCTCCCGCACCTCGGCTCTGCCCCCAGGGGCGCGCCTGGAGCGCCCGCTTCACGGCGCCGCGGTTCGGCGGAGACGCAAAGCTGGGGAGGCGCGGAGGGACGGGGGGCAGCCCGGCCTAGCGCCCGTGCCCTGCTGGCGGCGGCGGGTGGGAGGAGCTGGGAGGGTCCCGGCGCGGCCCCGAAACAGTGATTTTTAAAATAAAACCAAAACACGGATTTCAAATGGTGTGTGGGAGGGAGAAGCCGAGGAGCCGCACTTGAACAGCTCCCCGCAGAGCCGCCTTGGCAGCTGCGGCACTTCCCCGCAGAGCCCTCTCGCACCCACAAAAAGACATAAGCGCAGTCTATTCGTGCAGTTTTTATGCATAGCTTTAACCCACCCTCACGGTCCCTGATCTCTTTGCAGCTCTGCTCCCACCTGCCCAAGCCCCCGACACTGGCGATAATTCACTGCTGCTAACTGAACCCAGCTCCAGGTTGCTTGGGGATGGCTCCCTCTTGACTCCCAACATCCCTACCCGAGTTAGTTTCAGTTAAGAGGAAGACAGAAATGCATTTGTTTCACATTAGGAAAGCAAAACCCCAACAAGCTGCTGTTGAAGTCTGGATTTTCTAGTCATTTCAGATAGAGCCACTGAATGTTACGTTACTTCAGGTACCATCACTTTCTAGCTAGTGAAAACAGAACTACAGCAGCACGGGGCTCACCAGTTAACCTTGGACACTGCGGGTTACCCTTCCTGAGTCACTGCAGCAATCAAAATGCCCTACAAGATTTAAACATAAGTTATTATTAAGCTTAGATATTTTAAGAACACTTTCATAACCTATGTGATTCTTTGTAACAAGACTGTACAATCAAAAAATCTTGCAAAACCGCAGTATAGGATCAAACTCTCTCCAGTTGCATTAAAATAAGCCAGTCCATTCTATCAGAAGAAGATACTATAAGAGCTTTTGTGCTTTAGAAATAATTTATCTTTCTTAATAGGTAAAAATACATTTTAAGTTACAAGGTTGCATTTAAACCCCATGGCATCATGCAACTGCAGATCAGGAATTTCTGTCTCTGTTCAATGAATAAAATGTGGCATCCAGCCCACCTCATCTATTAACCAAAGGTACGTAGCTTAATTCTACAGTAGATACGAAAACCATCATACCTAGTGGGGAACATCACAGGTACAAACCTTTTAGCAAAAACAAAATTAGAAATAAAAAACATTATACCTAAAGTTCCATATCAATTTCTGTCTTTAATATTGGTATGGCTACCAAAGACACCATAAAGAAAATACATCATACACTTAAAATAATTGACAATATAGCATTTAAAAGACATTCTCCAGTATATAAGCATATACATATAACCCATATCACATTTAAACACCTATTCATATGTTCTTGCAGTCTGTTGCATAATATGTGCTGTTAGATGCTTTAATTATGCCAAGCGGGCAACAGTTATATTTCAGAAGGAAATGAAACTTCAACTGTTGTGTCATTGTTACTGCAAGGCTTAACGCGGTCTATAAAAGACACAACATTTGTGCATTTTGTAGATTGTTAGGTGGAGATACGGAAATACAAACCTACATTTTCTTTCAGATTGAAATATATTGAACTTGTGTTTGTTTGTTTGCTTCCAGAAGACTGTAAGCATCTGGATATGTATAAAACCCTTATAATTGCGCCAAAAAGGTATTTGCAGCCATATGATAAAGCTTAACATAATTTAAAGCAAATCCATATGTAAATCAAAAGTCTGAAGAACACTTGGCAGAACATCTCAATTATCCAACACATTCGTCCTTTCTTTTGAAGGATGAGATCTTTACTCCTCTAGCGTGCATATGATTTTTACTTTTAAAAAATGTTACAAAAGATTCTTCCATACTTCTTTATGCAGCAGCTTAAGCACAGTTTTAGACAGGGATAGGGAGACACAGAGAGACAGAGACCTATTTCTAGCTAATAATCTGCAAAATATTTGATACTTTCATCTTCTTGTATGAAAATTTAAGGAAACAATACCGTAACTACAGTATTTTCAGATGTTCATGTAGAAATCTGATACTTATAAAGAATATTTTTAAAATACTTCAAAATGTCCCTTATATCAAGCACAAAACCAGATTATTTTTTTTAATCAGGAAGCTAAATATATGATCTAGCTTTGTTAAGACCCCTTTTATTCTGCTTTTCTGACATGTTACTCATTTGTAACAAAATATCATCTCTATCACTTTCTATTTTTAGGAACTATTACTTAATAAAGTATTTCTATATTATATGATCCCATCTTGAATATAATAAAGTCTAGCACAAGCTCTGACCTTTTATGAATTAGATTATCATTTTGAGAAAAAAAAATAGATCTTTAGTCACTCTGCAAACAGCTGTCCACCCAAGTCACAGAGCTTTTTATGTACCAGCTGGTACCTACTATTTTAGCCAGTATACCCCAGGAACATCTCAAATTTCTTCTAAATTAGATTAATGTCAATAATGACTTCATCTGATCATTAAAGGTAGAAAGCTAAGGGGGAAAAAGCATTTATCCTGCCTTTACACACATACGTAAGTTTTCATAGAGCAGTCATTTCTGGACTTTACCTTTATTTCAAATAACATTCTCAGTTTTAAAATATCTGAAACATGGTTATGGGAAAACATCCTTGCAATACTTCTGCTCAGGGCTGAAAAATATGCATAACTCTTCTCCCAGTTTTTTTTTGTAGCTGTTGAAAGAATCAGTGAAGAAGATAACAGGTTTTAAACAGGATCCTATTGTTTCTATGAAATACAAAGCTGTTAAAATAATCCAGACATCCAGAGTTTTGGGACAAGGGAACAGACAAGCTATTTTGTAGCACAGTGTATAGCTGTATCCAACTAGCTTTCCATAAGCTACTGGAAGCAGCCTGGCAGAGGCAGCCAGAATCAGGAGAAACAATCTACTCCACCCAAAATAAAGGAATTTGCTACAACTAGACTGCTTCTAGTAGCCAAATCAGTGTCAGCATACACACACCATACTGCAGGAAACACATCTCTGTTCTTCAAAAGTTTCATCAAAACGTTTTCTTTTTTTTTTTTTTTTTTCCCCAGCATTTTAACAGCACTTTTAACAGCGCCTTTGAACCACACAGCTTTTGGACAGGTAAAGGGAAGATTAGAAATGGACAAACCTTTTACTGCGTAAGAACAACAAGGGAACTTCAGGGGAAAGCAAGGAATTGTAGACAAAGAGATTGCCAGGATTTTGAGCCAAAACCTCACACAGTGCCTTGTCATTATCTTGTCCTGCTGAAAGACAGTGTAAGACCTGCTTTGACTGCTTTAATCTGGCCTATCCTTCCTGACGGTCTTATGGCTCTCACAAAGACTGTTTTTGTTTAAAAGTCATAGAATGAGCAGAAAAGCATATGGAAGAAGCAGGGAAGTACGCCCTGAAGGAAGGCACCTTCAAATAAGCTACTGAGAGCCTGACAGAAACTAAATTTTTTGAAAGAGTTGGCTGAGAGAAGGAATATGCTATGATCCTTACCACAGACTTTCAAAAGAAGCCCCCGACTCAACTAGGAGGATGAGTCTCATCTTACCATATACTTTGGAAAAGGAAACAAAGAACTTCACTTTTGTATGTGCTACTACCATTGCAGGAATCCTGATACCTTGGTCTGTTCACAACCCGAGCAAACAAGAACACGTCTGGAGGTGTTTACATCAAGAGTCAGTTATTCTTTTCCACTGCAAATACCTCAGAAAATTACTTGGAAGCTGAAAACCACAAATAGCTCAATAGGATCTAAAGGAGGCTTATGAATTTGAAACGGAGTTCTGTTATTTCATACAGTTCTGGTATTTCAGAAGATCCCAAGCAGGTACCACTTTCAACTATCCACTTCCTATTCAAAAAGGAGCAAGTAATCTTCACCCCCTGAATCTTTCTTCTGCTACTATCACTTACAAGGGAGAGCTGGCTTATCTGTAGAAGAGTTTCAGAAAAGGGCCTCTCAGGATGAACATGATGTAATTGCCTGACATTGGATTAGAAACTTCAACTCCTCAAAAGTTTTTTAGCAGGTGATTTGGCCCTTAGCTTTGTAACGAAAGAGGTATTTGCTTAACTGAGCAAGTAGTCGTGAAGTTCACCTTAAGGGTGACATACGGAAGTTCAACAATCTTGAGAACTGTTACCAAGATGCTTTCACCAGTCTCCACTCAAATTAACACATACAGCTAGTGGCAATACTGCATTTCCTCCTGGATCTTGGGGATGGGAAGTGTCGAAAGTACTGGTAAAGTCTCCACCTAAGCAACAGGCGAGGACACTACCACTAACACTTGCCCTCCGAAGCAGAGCTGACTCTTGCCTGCACTATGCTTGAAAAGCCCATTTCCTTCAAAGAGTAACTGCTCTACCTGAACGTTTGTGCGAGATGTACAGAAACATCAGGAACAAATTACATATCATTAACAGGGCCACAGCCACATCTACAAAGTCTGAGACATTCAACTCCCAGGGGACCAAAGGACAGTTGTGCCACTCTTAGTTGAGATTTCCTGATATTCACATAGGCACTCAGAATGTCACACAGAATGTCTGTCTCATAATGGAAAAAAATCACATTTTGCAAGACATGCGAAATAGTGAAGATTAATATCCCATGGCTATTTCTCATCCAAAAGATTCAACTTCTTTGGCTATGCCTCAGAAAGGTTCTGGCCTGTTGCAGTAAATCCCGTTTAGCTCCATCTATGGTTGATACTGGTAAGATAACTAAGCATTAACATGTTTCTTATAGATCTCAACTATCTGTCCTCTAAAGAAGTCTTACTGAGAGCTGCAAAACCAAGATCTTCTAACACAATGAGACCCTTAATACTGCATTGTGCCAAAGACCCTCATTTCAGAGAAGTGACACAGCAGAGTTCTGAGCATCCTTTTGACTTAGTGGTTATGAGTGACCACAGCTCAACTAACAGTGATATTTTATGGAGGTGTTCTTCAGTTCCCTGTAAATGTCACACGTCTCAAGAGGTTTCAGCCTATCTGTATTGAAATTCATCCCACAGGTTGCTTCTGCAAGCTGCCAACAACTCACTAGTGTGTCTCTCATCAGCACTACAACAAATGCTTTTCACTGTATTACTTCACACCAGGAGACTTGCTGTCACTACACTTGTGCACTAAGAGGGTCTAACACCGAGTAACCGACCAGATTCAAGAAAACATGTTGATGCTGATTCATTTAATACATTTTCATTTATTTATATTATTTAGATCCCTTCTCTAACAAGCAGCTCCATCTTAAGAGATGACCAACATGCATTCGCATATGACAGCCAAAGACACTAAGGAAGAACTGAAAGACAGCGGATTCTGCCCTACTGTCTACCCTCAGCAAAATCACTAACTTTCTTGATGCAAGACCCAGCTTCAGCAGACACTGTAACTAGGAAAGCCCTCTACTTTGTGGAGAGGAAACATGCAAGTCATCTGCAGAAGCTCTGTAGACACTTATGATACCATCACGTAAGTCTGAGTCTTTAATCTACTCAGATGATTTTTATAGCGCTCTGAAAGTCTGACCCCCAGCAGTTTTGTGCCCACGCCATCAGAACACAGAAGCTGAGGCTTTCAATGTGCCATGGTCAAGCAGCCATAGTTGCAAGGTAAATTGATGCATCTAGAATTCAAGGCTACCTGAGCAAACAGGGAGAAAAAAAAAAAAAAAACAAGCCAAACACAGAAAACTATTGCTTCAGTTTTAAGACATCACTAAAGACCCACTTGGAAACTGATACGTACTCTCAGAGGGTATTTTATTTGCTTTTGGCACATTATACTGACATGTATTGTCCAAAAGAAGGGTGCTTTCAGCAGCTTACTGCCACCTGTTGATGAATATCAGAAGGGTGGTAATTGCTTTGGACCTTCTGCCAAAGTTTTACATTTCCTCTGTATGATGCTACAGTGTATTTAAACTAGTATTTGAAGAAAAATCTGCACGGTCTGACTACTGGATATTGTCTTAAGTTTAAAACATGATTTTTTTTTCTTTTTTTTTTTTTTTTCCCCAAACCAACAGTAAGTGCACAGTGACAGGCATTTTAAACAAGTACTTCTTATTTATTCACAATTTAGATAAAGTTTAAAGAAAGACAAAAGAAATACAAAGGACAACATCAAAATGAAAAGGAATTTTAGTGACCAAAAGTGAGTTTCTACAGCCAGTGCTCTCCATACATTTCAAAATGTTATCCAAACACTGCAGGCACAGAATTCAAATAAATCCTGTAATAAACTGCTATGACTATTCCCTTTGAAATTAAACTGGGAATGGAAGTTAGCCACCTTTTATCTATGATTACATGAACCACCTAATTCTTTCAGCTTCTGCTTAAAGCAACATTTATCTTTTACAAGATGGATTCTGCAATACATTTTCAAGTAGCATTTTTCATTTTGTCTGAGCTCTGCTATAAAAAAGTCAGTGTCAACTGTCTGTATGGCAAAACAACCTTTGATCTTGCTTGTGAAATAATATATGCAACTCATAGCAGTGTCACACTTGCAGCTTGGAGGTATCCTTGGAGATACTGCAACGCTTCTGCATTCAGACTAGTACTCAGCATTGATGGAACCTTAAAATACATGAGAAAGCAGAAGTGTCAATGTGCGTATACATTAAGCTACCACTATACCCTGTTAATCACTGTGCCAATATAAGGTACAAAGTCAAGTTACAGTCCAAGAGCAGCAGTTTTTATTGTGAGAGCAGTTGCTGGAATTACAGTTCCCCAAGCTGACAGCAATATGCCTAGAAGGCTTATCCCAAGCTGTATTTTACAACTGAAATACTCATAGCAGCTTTGCTTGCTTCTTACCTGCATCAAATGTGAGGGAGTATAGCAAGTCTTCAGTTATTGAGGCAGGTGTTTGGATGCAAGTGTTGCATCTTTCAGGCAATCTTTACTTACCAAAAACTTGAAAACAAATATGCTAAAATTTGTTAAAATAATTAACTGTAAATTTAACTTGTGTTATGTAACATGAGTTACCTGAAGTTCCATGATAAAGAAAACTGAAGACAAATCCAAATTATGCATCTCCCAAATTAGATGAATAATACAGTTTAAGAAACTGTAAATATAAGATTAATGTTATGTGAAATAATGTGGAAATAGTGGCCATTCTTAAGATTAGCAGGAAAAAAAAAGCTTACAAAAGTTATATTCAGTTGTAGAACAAAGAAAAGGCAATTCCTAGCTTTTCAATTTTGACATGCTCTATTTTTGTTGATTCTCAAGCATAGCAAAAAAGGTCCATTGTGAAATGGGCATTTCCTCTCTGTAGAATCAGAGATTAGCATAGCATGTATAAAAGCCACTTACCCTGCCTGGGCACGCAGTAGACAGTTTGTGAAGAGACTGTGCCAGATGGATTCTAGGATTGTTCACCATTTGACCTACAGGATCATGTTCTTTTTTCCCAGCAAAGGCTAGCTGAGAGAATGCAGTCTGATATCCTGCAGTATCTTCTATGTCAATGAAGTGTTCTTCATCAGGGATAGTGTCATCTTCAGGCAGTTCAAAAAGGCCAATTAGGGCCTGCAGCAAAGGAGTCCTACATGTAAAGGGGTGAGGATAAAGTCACACTGCTTAATGTGTTAGAAAGGGAGTATATTTAAGAACGTCTAAGTTACTCAGAGCCCTTTACAATTTAGCCCTTGCAAGTACTAGCACAGCTGCTGAAAGCTTATAGCACCTAATCTGTGTGGGGTCTGAGGAGGTGTGGGGTTTTGTGTTCTTACAATGGATCTGTACATTTTATGGGCATATGGGACATGCTATAATCAGAAGCATAAAAATGTGGTTTTGATTAGGCTGAATTATTTTAAAATAATAAAGAAGATAGTTCTCTTCTAGATTACTCCCTTACTTTAATTCCCCTTTTTTTTTTCCCTAGTTTATTTTCATTACAGCCAGAATGATCTATAATCTTCCCAGATAGTTTTTCCCAAAATTATATTGTCAAGCTAAGATCTTAAAATGTCTCTCTTGGTTATCAATACCTGTGCTTAGCTCTTCTGACTAGCAGAACAGTTCTAAGTCAAAATTGGGCCTAACTTTTCAGAAGCAATACAAGGAAAAAGAAAGTAATACTTTTTTTCTTAAACACGGACCCACTAATGGTAGGTCAGTGCTCTACGCCCATATTCTCAAGCCAGCTTGACATCTGCTTTGAAAATACAGATTTTTTTATTTGCTAGAAGAGAAAGTAGTAGGAAAAGCCTCAAAAACAGTTTCATAATAAGCAGGTCTGAAGAAATCAGACAGTGATTTATAAAGGGCTGTTTTTGAAGAGTAGCTCATGTTTTCAAAAGTGTTCTACATACCACAGCTTCGTGTATTCTGTGTCCATCATAGGAGGGCATTCTGTCAATATTTTTGTAATACCAACAGCACAGATTTTCTTTTCAACTTGTCCCGACACTTTCTGTATTTCAGGAATTATTATTTTCTCCAAAACCATTCCAAACATCCTATTATGATGTTAAAGGAAAAAGTATTGAGACAGTGAGTACATCAGCCTTACAATAACAAAATAACTGCAATTGTACAAGTCACTAGAGAAAACAAACAAAAACCCAGAACACCTGGTAACTAGTGATGCTGCCCTGTCACAGCATTCACCTGCTAGAAATTTGACAGCACAAACTGTCCATGACTTACTCCTTTTTATAATCTGCTCAGGTGATTAATATTTTGAATTATCACAGAAGAACCGTGGGCAACAAATTAGAAAAAGTGCTACACAGAGAAATTAAACCATCTCCACAGCAGAAGAAACCAGTTTGGTGAGTCAAATTGTGTTTGTCTAGTCAAAGTAGCAAAAAAATACACTTTTCTATCACAGTTAAAAAGACCACTTCCAGCTTTAAAAAACAAAGATTACATAGCAGTCTTGAATAAACATCATACTAACTTTGGCTGTATGTTGTCAAATATTTCTTGAAGGGCTAATGCTCCATATTTTATGCAGTACAAGTTAATGAAGACTAGGAAACCTGTAAAAAAAAAAGTAGGTCAAATTAAAATATTAAAATCAACAGGCAAACAAAACACTAGCTCTAGAGTCAGCAGCAAAACACATTATGAAGTTCTTTACTGGGCTAACAATGGCATTCCAAATAAGTATCAAGTATTAATGAAGTGTATTAACTGTGTTAACTTGTTACCTAGACTTTTTGAAGTTCAAAATGCTGATCTTTCCATGTACTACAAGTATCAGAAAAACTTAAACACAGCTACAGATCCACGAAAATGAGACTTGATTACTTTCCCTTAGAGCAATCACAAAGCATTAAGAAAACTCTTGCCAAACTTTTTGGATCATGAACCACAAAGGTTCATAGGTGGCTTTTACAGGATTAAAAAAGGATGTTGTACAATTTGTACAATAGTAACTATCTAAATAATTTAATCAGTGTTATAACCTCCAAGTCATAGGAGTAATAACCAGAAAATATATGAGTAATACATCACATATTTTTGTTTGTTTAAGGTAGAATCTTATCAATAGCTAACTATATGTAACAAAGGCAAATAAGGTCAGTATCATTTTGTCCGAGAATGGAAGTTTGCTGGTATTAAAGATAAAATGGAGACACTTTCAGATAATTAGGGATGTCTTTCAGAGTACGAAAGGAATAAAATTTTCCCCCTTGTTTCCCCCTTGTTACAATCCTTATGTTCTAGTGAACTAAGTAGAAACTGTGTGTTGTGACAAGTGTCCTATATGCAATCTTTTATAAGACATAAAATTTGAAGGAAGTCACCAAATGTTAAAAGTTTACTATTCCCTCTTTATCTGCATAGTCAAAAACTATTGCATAGACAGCATCACTAGCATATTTTTCATAAAGGAAGGCACTTACTTTTAATAAATTTTGTTGTTTTGGAATTTTGAAGTCTTTGGAATAGTAGAATGAAGATCTGTTTCCTGTACTGGCCAACCGATTCGCTAGAAATTTAAAACAATAATCAAGCCAAAGCAGCATTTTACTAACGTTGTTTTACAGAAAACATGTATAGACTAGTTCAAGCCTATTTTACTGACAAATGTGACTTTTTAAAAAGCTTAATATCAAATATGAAGTGCACAAACTAATTATTAACAACTACAGAAATTACTTTTGAATTAGTCTCAGTTCATACTCACGGAGGCATATGTTCTATAATACTGTTTAGAAGATAGAATCCTTGATGGTCATTAGCTTTAGAGGCAATCAGCTTCTGGAACACACCTAACAGTCCAGGCTGTAAAAAAGCAAATATAAAACCATATACTATGATTCTTTATGTATGATCTATGATAAACTTGCCCCTATGGCTTAAAACACATACCACCACGAAAACTTTCATAACCTAATACAGGTTTAATTTCTGCAATAAAGGACAACAAGTGATATTCCCTTTAAACATTAAGACTAACCTTGACTAAATGAATACCTGCATGTTTAATTAACTGTGACTACAGCAGATCATACAGCAGAAGTGACAGAACTTCAAGCACACAGAACAAGTCTCCCAGTTTTACTAACTCAAATCTCCCAATATCTTTGTTCCTCCTCACTCACTGTTCTGAATAGAACCTCTGAGTTTTCCCAATTTCCCATGTTTGAGGTAGGGCAAATAAAACTGGAAAACTGTGGAAATTTATCTGCTTGCAAAAAGCCCTATGAACCAAATGCAGGAGCTTTGCATCTTAATTGATAGAAGTACATGGAAAAAATAAATCCCAGACTGTCATAATGGAAAAGCATTCAAAAAGCCTATGTAAGAATGAAGTACAAGCAGAAATTCTACAGAAATCCAGCTATCCACTGAAGGAAAAACTCCCTCCTCTGCCACTCCCGCATTTTTTTTTAATTTTAAAAATCTTAAATCAACATGTCTGGAGACATACAATTCTACTAAATCCATCCAACTTACTATTTTATCAGCAGCAGCTCTTGCTATTGTATTGGCACCTCGCTCTAAATAAGCCTGCAGGAGTCGGACTAAAGGAGGAATGTTTCCTGTCCTTTCCCATAACACTGGCTGAAGTAGATGAGGAAACAACGCCATGTAGGAGGATGGGATTTCATTTTTGTGCATTTCCAGAAGTAGAGACATCACTTGAAACACATACGGAATGAACTCTAAAAGACAGTGAAAAACACAGGGAGCAGAGGGGGAGAATTGTGAGTGACCGCTCCTGTTCAGAGCCACAGATCTTTGGCCTGAACCCACAAATCCCATACAACACCACAGATTCCAGCAAATAAAACTGTGGAAATAAGTACAGTGCATCTCAAATTGAATCACTGCACGGACATACAAGCTGGATGCACGGAATGCTTTCCTTTCTTCTATTTGTGCATGTTTCAAAATACAACATGGACACTAAAGCATTACAAACAGGGCAGTGCAATTGAGAAAAACAGTATTTCAAAATATAGTTTGGTTTAAAAAATAATCTTTTTTTTTTTAGGAAGCATCTTTGCTTTCTAAAGCATTTGGTTTGTGCCACAGGGGCACACCTGCTTCATTAATTTATCTGGACTTTGAAGACTTTTCTCTGCTCTCACTTGGGTTTCCTGTCTTACTGAAAAAAAAAAAAAAAAAAAAAAACTGCCATGAGGTTAATCAAGACAATCAATTATAGCACAGAGGGAACACAAGGACTTGCTACTTCTAATTTACCTTGTACATCATTTTGTAGTATCTCAGTGAAGACCATAAACAGGGCCTCTTCAAAGCTTCCAACTGCATCAGGGTTTGCTTTGCATGTTATCCTTATCGACAAGCATATTGACTCAAACATGTAATGGTTAAAGTGAGGTTTGCTTGGATTCTAAAAACAAGTTATGAACAAATAAATCAAACTCAGCCTGTAGCTATGTCACTTATTTAGTATAACATAATTTTTATTTCAACCAAAATGTAACAGAGTAACTGGCAATAAGGATACTGCTTTATTAATGTTAGGCAATTTATTCAAATTAAGCCCACATTTCAGAGTTTAAGTTTGACATTAGACTGAGAAGTTTCCCTGTCAAAGAATGAAGGAGCTTTGAAGAATTTAAATTACTGTAATGCTACCTTCTGCACAGAACATTTATACTAGAAAAAAGCTATTATTATAAAAAGACTTCATAAACCATTTTGAAGTTTCAGGCGAAAGCAGAGAAGAATGAGTATCTCACTAGAAGGATGTTTTTGGTTATTTTAATTGAGAAGTACTGAACAACTAGCAATATTTCAACAAGACAGATACAGTATATTTAAATCTTTAAAAGACTACTCTGATAAGAAATAAGCATGAACCTTTTGCTCATATAACCTTTTCTTTACCTTACTAACAGCCAGTAGTTTCTGTGTAAGCTGTGTGATGACAGAAGGGATGTACGGAATTATGGATTCCTGCAGCAGAGAAAAACTCCTCATGATAGCTGCAAATAAATTGAAAATATTATCTTCTGGAGAGAAACACACACTTCTGTCATATGCCTACATCTTACCCTTTTACTATTAAATCCGACCAAAGAATTAAGAAAGAGCATCTGCTGCAAGATGCAGATCTAGAGGTACAAAGGATAGGAAAAGCCTTGCTACACTCATTCTATAGATGGAGCACAGAAAGATTAAGCAACTTGGCCAAAGTAAAAGAGGGTCTTGGCAAACTCTCAGATATTGGCAGGCTGTTAGTAATGAGCCATTCAGATCTCCTGCTTATGCCACTGGGGTGGCTGCTCCAACTACAAAGGCTACCATTTGAGAACTGATTTGTCACACACAGTCCTACTCTGTTTTTCTTGGGTTACACAAATTTAGTCAAAGATGACTTAACATAGTCTGGTAAATAACTGCAGACTGCGCATACCATTTTAATAGGTCTGCATAAAGCATTTTTTTAAATAAAAATGTCAGTAGCCTCTAAGTAAAAATAAAACTATCATACGTAAGCTGCATAAGCTACAAGAAGTTAAGCTTTTATCTCAAGTTATCCAAGTAACACTTATAGGGCAGGACTCAAAGCATTCACCTTTCATAATGTATTCATTTTCAGAAGAGCCAGGAAGCGTCAGTGCTTTAAAAAGGTTTGTTAACAGCACTTCTACAAACGGCATCATTTCTGCAGCTGTAATGCTGAAAGTAAAACACAGCTCTTTAACGATGGAACATTTTCACAAGTTTCAAGCGCTTCACAATACTGTTAACATAAAGAAATAAGATCCTTACAGATACGTCATCCTTAATGGACAAAAACTATTTAGCAATGAATTTATTTCTGCTTGAAAACTTACAGGGTAGTATTACTAGTCCCCCTCATGGTAAATAGTCTTTCAAGGGCATGGGCTGCATAGGTATGGACCACAATACTTTCTGCTTGAAGATGATTGATTAAAAGAGGAATAGATACCAACAGTTGTTCTTTAGGTACCTACAAAAATATAGCAACAAATTATATAAACATTACATAAAAATACAGATGGTTCAACACCTATCAGCTCTGAGTTCAGGCACAAATTGAAAGCCTGGTAGAGGAAGAAATCCCAGAAGACTCCAGCTGCTAAATCACATACAAGCAAGAGGTACCGATTTCCGCCATCTCCTATATATCTATCCCGACTGTTGCATACGATACTAAGTGCATATATTCCTCAAGAATAGTTATTTTTCCCCTCTATTCTGTCTTAAGCAGCAATTAAGTGTTATCAAGCTTTTTTTTGTTAATAAAAACTAGGAAAAAATCATAGAAATTTTAGAGGTGAATTAATGTAAAGCTTAAAAAATTATTAATAATAACGAATCCACTGGCTGCATTTCACAAATCATAAAAGATAACAGAGGACAAATTTGCTGTACTCTCCCTAACAACTGCTATCATGCTACAAGCAATTAGCTGATTCTAGACTAAAACTTGTTTGAAAAATCTCAGTATAACAGAAGTATTTTAAGCGCAGCATTCCAACAGGATACGGACAGCAGATAGATTAGATATTAATTAGTTACTTATTCCAGTATAATTTACTTTCAAAACTAAAAACTCAGTACAGAATGTTATACAGGGCTACCAAATGTTATACAGGGCTATCAAACACCTGTTGAGTGTCACAGAGTATGTTAAATCAGTTAAGCGGGTTTAGCAAGTATAAAGTGACAAACTATAAAGCCTTTTTCCCCTAAGAATAAAGGGAAAAACTTACTTGGTTTCTAAAAATCATGATATATTTGATACCATCAGCTTTTAGAACAGGGAATTCATTCACTGCAAAAGAAAAATAAGGCAAGTCTTAGTATTTTCGATTCCTGATTTTGTGTCTGTATGCAGTGCTAAATCAAGTCCTGATTTTTCCTCCTGAAAGGCATGCAGTGTATTCCCACACTGCTTAGTTTGTGTATTGCTGTCACACAGGCACTATTAGGTGGAATACCAGTTTTACATGCAAATCACACACTGACACCATTAAATGCACAGTCCAACTCTTTCACGTAAAGTTCCCTCTTTTAACTCTAACAGCCTCCAATTATGCATTCCAAGACCACCCACTACTCTCCAAATATCACAGTTGCTGAAGCATAAAATAACCACTCACTCTGTGGCTTTAATCTATAAATCTGTAATTTCACCAGCATGGGCTGATACAGACTGCAGCCTACCTTCCAGTATTTTAATTTCTGAGTTCCATCTAGCACATAAGTCTGCCATTCACAAATACAGATATCAAATTACTTTAAATCAACTAATTTAAGCAAGTCAGCTGATAGCAATCACGTGAGTACATGCTCTTATTCTGAAGACTGCACAAGGTAATTCACCTTTGTTTAAAAGCTCATTCATTGCAAACCAAACTAAAATCAAATTACTTCCCACATGCTATGTGTTAACACTCCATACACCATCTTCTGCCTCAGAGATAAGGCTGACACGACATCATTTCAATTTATATCCGTGCCTTAAGAGATACTGGCCAGGGTCAAAGTTTCAGCATGTTACACAATTCGCTGTTATGGAAATTAGCTTTAAACTTACCATTAGCAGACTTTAAGTCAGGTTGAATGTGATTGACAAAGAATTCTGTCAGATTAACAAGTTCATTGGCTTGTGTTATTCCATGCTAGAAAAAAAAAAGTAGAAAAAGAAACCTACAACATACATGCACATGGCAGAAGTACTATTTCAATCATTTCAAGCAGAACATCCTCTAATTATCTTTTTCCTGTGTTTTTTAGCATCCACTTCTTAATTGTAACAGTATGCACATTCAAAGTTAATGGCCCTGAGTTGAAAATAGCATGAATCGCCTATAATAATGAACCAAAATATTAGACAGAAAACATCAGAATCTTATTAACTCACTACAACTTTTATTGTGACAGCCTTTTTAGGTTCATATGCTATTTCCAAGATATAAGCGTCTAAGGAAAAGGAAGTGTTGGGGAATATAATATGAAGAATTGAGAAAGCTGTTCGAATTCCTTCTAGTCTCTCCTTCCCAACACTTCTCTCCTGCACAGCTAAATTTGGTCTTTCAGGACTTACAGCTCTGGATCAGTAGAATGTAAAAGCACCAAGGCTCTAGACTCAGGGCAATCCTGTTTCTATATAGGGCTGCTGCATTCGTGCCCTCCCAAACAGTCACACATGGTAGCTGACTTTGCCCAATATATGTGAAGATTAGGTAACTCATTCACAGTTAAAGATGATTTCATGGCATATTAAACTGTGACCACATTATAGGCACAGCACTTAATCCCACAAATACCATTATTCCCATTTTGAAGCAGCACAAAATCATTTATTTCAATCCTCCTACACACTCCAATATGCCAATGTATATGTAAAATGAACAAACAAAATGTAGACGTACCTTCTGAGTCTGGGCTTTGGATGCCAAAGATGTGACAAGGTAAATAGCTGCATCTTTGTGCTTCCAGTTAACAGATGGATTCTTTGCATATTCTTGCAGCATGGAATTAACATAGCCAGAAAAGATCCCTGTCACAGGCCCTTCAAAAAACTTGCACAAACCTCTGACTAGATCACAAGCTGCTCTGCGCCTCGTGTCAATATCTGCACAAGAACCAAAGATTCTTTAGATAGAAGAATACAAGCAACTCCTAAGCTGCATCTTCTGCTAATGATGGCAAATCTCCACAGAGCAGCATTTTATTTACTGTCATAACTGAGACTAGCGTATTTTTTTCACTCTTTTCCACAAGAGGAATGGACATCTTCCAGTACTGCCTGTGCATAGACAGGTTGCAAATAAAGTTTCAGTAAGTATGCAGAGGGACACATTTTACTATCTTATTAATCGTGCATGCAAAATAGTTAATTTTCATAGGATTCATAAAAATTCCTTGTTACAAAAGGAAAAAAAAATAAGATGCAATCTGACCTTAAATATGATATTCAAACAGAAGGGCCATAGGAAAGTGAAGCAGGTCAGTTATTTGCAACAGATTACTTTGCCAGAATAGTCTCAGAAATACACAGAAAATACTTCTTGACTAAATTATCTTAAAGGCAGAAATAACTGACAAATAAAAGCTTTGCATACACCTAAAATGGATAAATATCATAAAATATTTGCTTGAAGAAGCATGAAAACATTTTTCCTCCAATTTTGTCCTCCACTGCAAGGGTACAGTATTCCTCAAACCTCTTATGGAGTGTCAGTAATCCACTTTGTGGCACAAAACAGCACATGCAGAATGCCACACAGATTTGTATCTGGTTCATATATACTCCAGTCTGCTTGGGCAAAATTTAAATTAAAGTACCAGAGACTGCGAAAATCAGATATGAATTTATCTGTATTATTTAGAATTCCACATACTGGAACTAAATACAGAACCATGGCCATTATTCAGCAGTGACTTGCAGGCTACATTTGCTGAAATGACAGTGCAGCCCAGAAGACAGAATAATCTGAGTACAATAAGAAGCTACAGAAACACTGTTCAAAACAAAAAGCTTTCAGAAGGGGCAGGTCATGACATGAACTTTAATCAAAATTTGGATAAAATCTCTTGAGGGAAAACCATGTTCCCAATTCCAAAATAAACTATAAGAGCCTCAGAAAAATGCTTCAGTTCTTTCGAGCTGTATTTAAAAACCAAGTATCTTTAGGAAAAATCGGTGGATTACCAGATCCTTCCAAATCTCTTCTTATATATTCTTCTGAATTATCTTCAAATGCTTCTTCATCAGCCGCTGAAAATACAAAATATGTAAGTGATTAAATACCAACATATCTTTTTATGGTGGTAAAAAGCAGTCTCATCTTTATCAATTTGATACTTTTTCCAAACAGTCTTCTGTAACGCTAATAGAAATAAATCAAAACTACCCGGAGTAGAATATTTAACATGTTGCATCACAAATTACATTTGCTTTTATATTCAAGATCTTATTTATTTCTATAAAGGGAAGGGGGGAAAAAAACAAAAACAGAAACAAAGAAAACAAATCCCAACCAAACAAAAACCACAATACATTCAATACTAAATGCATTTAAAGAAAGAAGTTTGAGTCAAATTTTAAAAAAGCTTTTTATGTCTGCAAATCATCATTGATATCATCATTGTCTTTTAGGCAACAGGATCAAACTGAAGCTTTCAGAACAAGGAGCAGTAAGTATTACAATTCAGCAGAGCAGATATCCATGCCTAGACTCTTGGAAACTTTCTGGTACTCAGGCTAAGCGTGAAAAGTTACTGGTGGCACTCAGCACACGACCGGGATTTTTCATGCACACCACGGTAAATAGAAAAGTGATTAAACACACTCATACAACAATTCTCTAAAGCCCAAAGGACAGCAATCTGCTGTAGAAACTTGGTTCTGAGTCTAGTACTAAAACACACAAGAGCTAATCCTCCTGTAATGTAACATTATCAGTATAAACAGTTATCTTTTATTATATTTTTGTAAGCTTAATAAAAATAATTTTTTTAAAAAATACCTCTGAATTCCATATTGGGAACAATAACCTTTTCACAGATGCTTGTCAATGTATTCTGGTCTTCAAACAGATGCTTATAATGTGGTCTCTCACAAACGGAGGCCAGAAACTGGATTGCATTACTAACCAACTAGAAAAACACACACAAAATTCACAAAATTTTAGCATCGTTGACCAATTTGCAAGCCATTAAACTTTACAAGATCAGTTTATAAAAACTTACCAAGTCATATTTAACTTCCTGGCCTGTTGTGACCAACAGATTCCAGATTGCTGTTACGAAACGTGGCAGGTAGGGCTGGAATTCTTCATCATATTTTTGAGCATACAAAGCAGCATTATCACAAATTTGGGATTTCAAGAGCTCCAGTAATCCAGCTTCCTCTTCATCCTCACATAAAAGAAAAAAAAGAATTTAAGTATCCAAAATCCAATTCTACTTTTAGTATTAAATTTATTGACATATTTGAAGGTTATATATAGTATTATTTCATCATGTTCTAAAAAGCTTAAATACCTTGAAAAAAAATTAAAAAGAGGGGGGATTGAAAACCAAAGCCCACCTTTCAGTTTTAACCACCTTTAGCCCCCTGATAGGGGATTCAACCACAGCCATACAAGTCTGTGCTGGGCGATGAAGCACAGGCACAAAAGAAGAGCAAAAGAGGAAACAGCAGGCTTAGCCAAAAGTGACCATGAAACTACAGAACAAAATGCACTATTTAATACATCTTCCTAGATACCAGCAAGAAACTTATACAGTGCTTTGGCTCCACCACGTGGCAAGCTATTGTACCCTATCTCGAAGATATTAGCTTTTAAAATAGCATTTAAAATAAAAATGCACAAAGTTTGTGCTTTGATCACATGATATCCCTTTTCACACTGGAAACTAGTTTTCATAATTAAACAGACTGTGAGAGCAAATATCTAACAACTTCTTATGAAGGTCATGCCTTATACATTCGACTGTGAGATTAAGATACCATGTTTTCTAAAACACAGTGCATGAACTAACAAATGGTACAGAAAACGTGAGCCCTGTGATGCCAGTAAGTCTAGTAACTTCAGCATTTGTACTCAAAAGAATCTACTCATTCCTATGAATCCAATTTCATTTTTGCATATAGCTGGCTATACCCGTAACTGATATGGAACTTGGGTAACTGGACCCCAGATTTCTTAAACAATGAGCCTACCTACTTAAGTTCCATATAATTGCTCTATCCCTTCATTTACCAAACAAAAACAAACTTGAGATGTTCTGCACGTACACAGAGGTTCTGCATGTACACAACAGGTAGTTTTACACAGTACTTACATCAGTCTGCAAGAGTTTATTATCCAAAGTTAAAAGGGTGTGAAAATTTGTCATCCATGTTTCCATGTTATCTTCAAAAAACTCAGGAAGATCCTGTGAAGGAAAAGTATAAATCCACCTCTTAATTCTTGACTGCAAAGCTTACATAATCATCCTATCCTATAAAGGATATAGGATTCTCATTACAACCTAATGCTGCAAGCTGAAGTATGAACCACAGTCCTTTAGAGAAAATATTAACAACAAAATAATCATCCTCCTCAAAACAAGAGGCTTCAGAACATAACATTTTCCAGCTGCTACACCCTAGTCAGCCTTTTCTGCAGAAAGAATCTCACTATCCGAGAAAAAGCCACCACTTCTAGCTGCAACTTATTCTTTTGCCCAATGTTGAAAGAGCAGCCTGAACAATCAAGGCAATATCATCACACTTAACTTTTGCTTTTGCTTGTTTTAGAGTATAAGGAACCGCAGCAGACTCTGGTTTTACTGTTCTTTTTTTTCCTCCATAGAATACATTTATTTACTATTACTAAATCAAGTCTGGTCTCAAAAAGGCATCAATGCTACCAGAATTACTAGCTATTGTAGTGCTAAATTGCTACTAGTTCTAAACTAATTGACTTTCACTTGACAAAATTGAGCTCATGTCATTACAGACTTATTTATGAAGGGGCACAGTGGGTAACCAACTCAGAAATTTGACTTCTGTCTTTTACAGCACAGGGTCAGAGTGTGGTCACAGGGCCGCAACCCCTTGCTATAACAAGGGTTTAGCCTCTCAATCTTCTATACAGATAGGGCCAAGCTAACGCATTAATTAACCCCCTCCTTACTGTGCCTTTACTCCAGCGTTGATGCAGACTGTCAACTTTTATTTTGGCCATAAATCATGGCCTTATAGGCTGCCTCAAATGGATCCTATAAACAAGAGCATAATAACTTTGTGAGAACAAAGCAAAAGCAATAATTAGAAAAACAAGGAGATTCACCTGAAAATTTAAACTGTAGAACAGCTTCGCAATTAGAATGAGAGAAGAAAATAGAACCTTCAAAGCACTAGCATCATTTGCATGTGTGCTGCAAAGTTCAATTGTGGCCTAGAAAAAGACAAAAGATTGAGTCAAGTAACACACACAAATTATATCTACAACGGGTACTGAAAAGTGACATGTAATTAATTTCTTTTTACAGAAAGCACACTTTTCTTCCTCTTTATGGTTATGCCATGTCTTGTCTCCTCATTCTAGCCTGAACCTCACTATCAGTTTCATAACAACTCTTCTTTAGTTTTCATTTTGTAGGCACTCACAACAAGCAATCTAGAACTGCTAAACTTGTTTAAGGAATGATTCAGTAATGAATACCTTAAAGAGATTCGTCAAGGGCAATGCAAAGGCATCAAGGACAAGTTTGATCTCTGTCCATAATTCATTTGACTTAAATTCATGGCGGTACCTGACAAGTGAAAGAGATAAGAAAACATAAAATAGACTTTTCACACTTGCTCCTAAATTAACTTGCATACAATGGACTTTCATGCTGAACTTTGAGGCAAATCCTATCAAGCAAACACAAAACCTAATTAGCACAGTTGAAGTATAAGGTCATATTAGAGTCAATGGGCATAATTAGAAGGCACAACAGCAGACTTTGTAAACACACACACATTGATCTTAATGGTCAAAGTTTATAGAGTTAAGAAGAAATTTTGCAACCCATACTCAGACTCCAGTATTCCTGGTACCTTTTAAACAACGAGTGAGCAGTGCGAAGGACCCCATTAATGACATGGAAATCTCCACTTTGAAATCGATTCACCATTTCTGTCAGCAAGTCCGGCCATTTCTGAGGAAAGTCTTCCCGGCCAATAATACTAATTGCATCACTCAACTGGAAAGGAAAAATAACTATTTTGTGATATAATAAAAGTTCTATTCACAAAAATTATGCATCAGTCATGCTGAAAATGACAAATATCTAAAAAAACACCCTTATTATTCTTGTCAGATTCAGAATCATTGGGTTCAAGATCAACTAGTTTTCACCACAAATTAATAAATCTTATTTTAAATGCTATGTGCACATGCAGTCTTACTCCATAGAATTACTGTATTTAAGATTATTTATCAGTAAAATAATTGCAGTAAGTGAGCAAAAGTAGCTAAGAGTACATATTCCAAGATATTTAGACTGGGATAACATTATCAAAAAGGGTGCTGGGTATTGCTTTACCAATGATCAGAGCTACCAGATCCCCACAATTTTCTAAAAGTCTCAGACACAACCAGAAATTGCCATATTACCTGCTTTTGAATTTGTTCTGGGCTGCTGAGCATCAAGGGCACTATGTTGGCTTTAATGGCTATCCGATCTGATTCGCATATTTTGTTTGGTTCATCTTCAATCTAAAATTAAAGCAGTAAGTCATGGGTGTGTCAGTATACTCTAGGCACTGAGGGAATATCCTCAGTACATAAAAATTAATCATAACTACTACATTGTTAAAGTTACTAAAAAGAGTATTTGTCCAAGATAAGTCATGGCATGCCGTGGAGCTGTAACAGCAACACCTGAACAATGCTGAAAAATACGTACTTTTCTATGAAATCCTGAACTACATTTTCTCCTTTCCATGTGTAAAATGTGGGAAAATGTTATTAAAAAAAAAAAAAAGCTGTAAGAGTGGCAGCAAATGCCAATAATACACATACGTTAATCTACCTTTTCCACAGCATCACATGTCTGTCCTACCTGCTGCCAACCACAAAATATTCATTTTATTTCAGCTGCCTCAAGCCTTACAGTCTAGAAAGAGTACATTAAGATTAGCACAGATTACACAAAAACAAAAAACTAACTTTTAAATACAGATGTCAGTAAAGCCAAGTGGCAGTAAGTTAGGATGCTTCTATTAAAGAAATAAAATGAGAACAGTGGTTACTCTAGCAATAGTGACAGCTTCTGTGGTATCAGCACCTGAGTTCAAACCTAAGAGTTTTCTAAAACAATTAAAAGAGGAAAGCACCTCCAGAATGCATTCAGTGCTGCTAAAATGCCTTCGATCAGACAGCACTCCTACACTACCCTTTCTCAACTCCCTTCCACTATCTTCCCATAACCTTAAAAATAATAATAAATAATAATAAAAAAGCAATTTCAAGGCTTAGCTATAGGCATGCAGCTATAAAAATAAGACACAGAAAACATGGTTTTCTTTTATATTTCTATCACATTACACTGAATCAGAGGAACATAGATATGACTAAAAAAAAAGAAAAAAAAAAACATGATCTTTAAAATCTGAGCATTACAAGTTATTTGATGTGAAAGGCAGCAATAACTGAACCAGACAAGCTCCAAAGGAAGGTAGGGCTCACAGCTCTGCTGGGAGTGGGTCAGGAAGGTTGAAGTGGTGAGCTTATTTCTGAAATTTTCAGTGAGACATTTTTACAAGACATTAAAGGAAGCAAAAAGAAGACTGCTTTCCAGTTACTTCAGAGAAAACAAATAAATAAACGCACACACAAACACACACACCCCAAGCACCTCCCTGTTTGCTGGACCCTCCAGGCCTCATCACCAAAGTGCTGGGGGAGGCAAAACTATTTTCCTTCCTCTGAGTTTTGTATCTGCCAAGTTCAAGGCCGCTAACTTAAACCATGCGATCTACATCAATTAGCCTTAGGTCAATATTTTATACTCATATAGCTGCTCTTGAAATGAAAGCTCAATTTTGGACAAAGGAATGTGCCTGAAATCACACAGCAATCACAATGGTCCTCTGGCTGCACTTACTACACAGCATCTGCAGCTACTCCCACACAAAATTCACTCTAAATCATAAAAATACTGAGTTATATCAGTAGCTCATAACAATGAAGTCCCTTGTAAGTTTTTCTGCAACAGAATGTTATCTCTCCTTACAACACATCATGGATAAAGATGCTATTTGGGAGAAATGACTGAAAATGCAGTTTTGTCCCAGAAACTTTGTCTAAAAATTTTGTCCCAGATTAGATGTGCTGATCTTAACTAACATAATCTGCTTAATACTAAGGGTAGGGGACCATAACATCTGCAAAAATTTAATTAGGCACCAGCTAAGCAGTCAGATAAGAAACACCAAATACTTTTCTTTGAATCCAAGATTGTACATGTTATGCTTCTTCATAGATAGAAACAGCACTTTCCATGAAATACAATATAAAAGGCAGCAATGAAAGCCTCTTTCCTACTGTAAGCGTTGAGCTCTCAAATGTGATTTCCACCATAAATTAAAATATGATGATTGCCAAAAACTTTGAATTAAAAATATTTCCATTCTTCAAAACAAAAGATAAAATGGGATTAAATGGCAGTATTTTCTTATTTTACTTCGACAAATACCTTTAAGTGACATGAACTGGCATTGCCTGCATCCTTCCATCCCTCATAAGCATTTATATGAAGGAGATGATCTAGAATGATCTCTTTCAGCTGCAGCGCTGCCTTGAAATGTTATACTATGACAATATATACCAGCCAAATTGTCTAGCTCCTGAGAGTAGGCACTTTACAATCATTCTGCCTTAAATAAAACTGGAATTGGTTAAATGGGCTTCAAATATTGTGCAGATATATATATTCAAGTATTGCTCCTTCAGCATTTTTATCAGTCAACTCTTAAAAAAGGACTCAGCACTCCAGATTTTAAAAAGGTCCATATGAATAAGCGTTCTGTGTTTATTCTCTAGAAATGTACATGCATTCTGCAAAGTTAAAGTTGGAATATCTTTTTCTACTTCAAAAAGATTACAAAATCTTAGCAGAACTATCCAGCAAAATACCTACAATTCTCCAGTTTCTTTTAATATAGTTCTTGAATGTAACAGATGCACAAACTTTGATGACATTTTCCTGTGATTTCTCCAGCAGTGTTAAGAGTAACAATGGATAATTCTGGCTTCCTTCAACTGACTCCAGAAACTTTTCCGCTGTAAGAGAATATGCTAATATTAGCCAAAACTGAACTATTTTTTCTAATTAGAGCCCTACAGTTTTTCAAATGTCTTTTAGAATGAATAACTGATTACCACTTCTCCAAAGATTAGCAAGAACAGAAACATAAACAGAACAAATGGGTCAAAAAATATTGTAGCTTCTCTACTAGTAAGCATTTTAATGCTGCTGCTACGAACAAAAGCTCTGAATACAGAGCAGGCTGTAGCAATTTTGCTTCCTCACCATTTCTAAAAGCCATAACACTGCAGCAGCAAATCCGAGTTTATTGTCAGCAGCACTGTCTACATGTAGCAGCAGCATCACTTTTTAATTAAAAACAGTATGAAAACAAGAAAATAAAATTAGAAAAAAAAGTAAATAAGGGAAAAAAATGCATATACATACATCCTTCGCACTTTTTTAGGAGACTGAGAACTTCTGCAAAGGGGTCATTGCACAAACTTCCAAAGAAGTTTGTTAAAGGCAGTTAGAGAAGGCAAACAAACCCCAAGTTTTTTGGTCACATGTGGCACTTACCAGGACGCCTTATAGCAGGATCTGGATCTAGTGTTTTCTTTAAATATTCTGTTAAAGTCTGTAAATTGGCATCACTAAGCTCCATTTTGGCAGAACCTGAAACCGAAAAGTAATTTTGTTAAAAAACACAGATCAAGAAATATATCCTGTAAGTGACACATGTAGAAATAGATTGCACGGGAGAAGCAATCAGCTGTTTTTTTGAGTATACCTCAAAGACTACACTCCTATCTCATAGGCCTGATTCAGTAAAACAAGAGTTAGCGCACGGCTAGGCACAGTCAGAACACACTCCATGAGCAGGGCACCAACAGAAGATCATTTCTTCCTTCACTTGACAACATGAGTTCAGTTTTGCTGTTGAGAACAACTATTAGCCTCAGAAACCTGCCCTGATTGCAAAGAGCTGAATAGCCATGAATTAGAAAGTTTTAAAAGATTCCCTAGTGTACTAGAGAGTCAATTTGGGTTTTAAAACACCTACCTGTCATGTTGTCTAGAGAAAACACTTTTTTTCTTTTCGAAAGACAAAAAAATTACAAACCCAAAGGGTTTGTCCAAGGTGAGGACAGGCATGAAATTAAACTGCAATAGTTAGAATAACTATGTGTAAACAAGTCTAGATTACTCCTCTCCAGACATCCTCCTACTCATGTTCTCTTACATACTACAGTTATCTTCACAGCTTTTATTAGAACCATTCAGATTACAGTAACATTTTAATGGACATTTTATTTTGGATCCCACAACCCGTTCTGCCCATCTCTCCCTCCATCAGCAGCACAGCTCATCCACTGCAGGAGCAATGTGGAAGGAGGGCTGCTGTTCTTCCCCTGGAAGTTTAATCACACAGACTTAAATTTGTCTATCATGCTTTGGATTTGGTCTGTGACTAGTTCAATGAATAAAGTTTGCATATCTGCAAAGGGAGCAAGTTTTAACAATTCAAATTTTAACCACAGCATTTATATCACTAAGAGAGCAACTGTATTCTCCTGACTTAAATCAAAGTTAATGAGTAACTGAGATCCCAATACAGAGGGGGGGCTAAGGAAGGACACAACAAAAGTCCTACCCCCCTATTTCACCTCTCACTCTCCTTGAGTTTCTTCATCTGCAGCCTCATTCACCAATTTACATTAATCACTCAAATCCTAATGAAGTGCAGGATTATCAGTCATCACCAGTAAAACCCAGCTCTTCTGTTCTGCTACAGAGCAGCCTCATACATCAGTATCATGATGCGGAAATTAACCTTTATGCTTTTCCTCATTAAAAGAAAGAGGCATCTAACTACATTAGGAAAATTTGCAAAACTGGCATGCAAGCCCATCCAGAAACCATTTATGAATACTAAGCTTTACTCAGCAAGGAAATCAAACAGAAACAGGACACTCACAGTACTGAAGGGACTTTACAAAAATACCTCGGGCAGTTATATAGTAGAGGGGTCCCTATAAGACAGCATACTCATACATTTCACGCTGTGAGTTTACTTTGCAGGGCAAGCAGGGAGGTTTGAACCCAGTACTTCCTTATGCAGAGGATATTTACAAAAACTATGCATGAATATTTTTTCACTTCCTACGTGTTTAATCTTATGTCCTTCTCTTCCTCTATTTTTTTCCACTACATGTAGGAAATAAATATTTTAGCTTGACATACACACATAGAGACACAAGTAAGTTAGCATTTTATTCCCACAGCATCGCCCGCTTACTTTTTCATCCTACACTCAACTTCACCAACCACATGCCAGAACCACCATTAAGCAACAGCTGACAGGCCTTGGCATCTGACAGCTGTGGCAGCGTTTGGTCTTCTAGAACTACTAGTTATCCCATGTTTTCTTCACAAGAAGGAATTAGCCTTTCTTCATAGCAGTGTTACAGAAAATAGAAAAGTTATGTTGCCCCTCCAAGAAATGAACACTGCAGATCCTCCTCTTTTTTTTTTTTTTTTTTGGTCAAACACTCAGTACGTTACCAGCCCTGATACAACCACAGCCCACACGTCTGAAGGGGTCTGTCTGCAGGACCGCACTGAGTCGGGGCCGCGGCCGGTGCGGAGCGATGCCTTTAGCTACGAACGGCCACCAGCCGCCCTGAAGGCTGCAGCAGAGCAGCCCTGGGCCAGACTCTCTGTGCAGCGAGGCCCGCACAGACGCGCTTGGCGCGTTAGCGGTTTCACTCAAGTTCACGACGGACACATGAGGAGGAGGACGAGGAGGAGACCCCGTCGCGCGCCGCCGCGGCCCCGAACTACGTGCGCTGGCGCTTCCACGGTGGTCACGCTCTCGCTCCCCGGCCACCTCGGGGCCCACGCGGCCGCGGCGCGCAGGGACACGAGGCCGCGACGCGGGGACACGAGGCCGCGACACGGGGACAGGAGGCCGGGACGCGGGGCCGCTCCCCCGCGGCCTCGCTCCGGGGCCGCCCGCGCGCTCTCCGCGGGGCCGGCGCCGCTGCGGTCCCCGCGCGCATCGCGGGGCTCCGCGGAACCCGGCGGGCGGCGCGGGCCGAGACCCGCCGCGGGAGCCCCAACCGCCCCGCCGCGCGCGCTCCCCTCCCCCCGCCGCCAGACGGACAGCTGCGCGCACCAATGAGAAGGGCGCGCAGCGCAGCCCCGAAGCCCCACGGGCCAATGGCGAGCAGCGGGAGGCGGGCCGAGGCAGCCCCAGCACAGTGAGCTGCGCCGCTCCGCGGGCCCAGCGCGGAGCCCCGCGCCGAACGGCGGCCCGGCCGGGCGCGGGCAGCGCACAGCGCCGCAAGGCCGCGCCGCCCTCCCGCCCCGCCGCCCGCAGCGCCGGCGGCCTCACCTGGCGCGTTCTCCCGGCGGCGGCGGCGGCGGCTCCGAGCGCCCCGGCTGCGCTTCACATTCAAACCGCGGCGAGAGGGCGCGGCGGCCGCACCGTGACCGCATCACGCAGGGCGGTGCCACCGCCCGCCCGCCGGGCCAATCAGCGGCCCCGCTTCGCCCTACGCGCTCCCAGCTGAGCCAATCCCCGCCGCACTCCCGCCTGAGGTGGCCGACCAATGGCGGCGCTCTTCCCACAAGGCCGCGGGGGAGGCAGGGAGCCCCGCCCCGCCCCGCGCGCCGTGAGGCGGTGCCTCGGTCCCGTTATGGGCTAAAAAGGGGCTAAAACGGGGGCGCTGCAGCGACACCTCCATCCCCAAGGAGTCCCGATCCCTCCCGAACCGCGAGGGGAGAGGAAAATCAAGGGGGATACTGCAGCCCCGCTGAAAGCAAAGAGCGCCAGGCCTCTTCCCGATGACGTTCTTCTAAAAACTACATCCAAACCAAGCCACGCTTTTCAAAACTTTATTGATTTACCACTTGATCAAAGCATGGAATATTGTAACAGTATTATACATAGTATTTTCTTTAATGTAGAAAACTTTACAGAGCTTTTTCATATAAGTCACTATTCTTTCAAAAATGTATACATCCATTGGGCAAAGTCTGCTTTTTGTTATTGGTATTAGTAAATGCACTTTATCTGGAGCTCTCCAAAAAAGGCATTTAAAATAGGTAAAAACATACATTTTTTTGCACAAAAATAAAATTAAAGGTGCAGAACAAACAATTTACATATTACAGGGGGGCTGCACTGTTGCTGGGGTAGAAGCTTTGTTTTTACTCCTGACTAAAGGTACTTTAAATACTTTAAGTGATAGACTAAGCTGAAGACGAAGCGCAGGGGGGTTACAGCACTGTTAACTGGAACTGCTTTCAGAGCAAGAGAGAACAGGCAGGTTGCAAATTTTTTGAAAAAATTATATTCTTCCTTGCAAAAGGAAGTTTAAGGGTTTTCTTAATAAGTATCCTGCCTATTCATCGCAGAGGGTTGCACAGTAAGTAGTAGTAAAATACCATGCAGAGTCTCCATATTTATACCATTAAATTATAAGGTGGTTTAGCTATAATTTGTTGCATAACACCATTTAAAACCTTTAAGAGCTAACTTAATCAGTTTCTCCATGTATTGCACATACAGGCCTTGATCCCTTCCAGGATCTGCTGACAAAGAACCTTGTTTTCGTTCATACGGTTCCACTGAAGCCAGTAAAACTGCCCAAGGCAGCTCGAGTCGGTGTCAGCAAAGTCCAGCACAAAATCAGAACCAGCAGCGATTGCTTTAGGAGTTTGGCTCAGCGGTAGTAGCTTCATTAAAATATTTATGGGTTATGATCTTTGAGTGTGTAAGGGAAACTAAACAGTTGTAAACACAAATGTTTCAGATATTACACTTAACGACTTATTGCTTTGTGTACAGTCAATTCAACAAAACTGTGTCTGGATTAAGGCTGTTACAATCCCATTGCATTCCAGTCCTCATCAACTTCATGCACCACAGCATAAATCTAGAATGGTTCTGATATCATGTACCTCAGTTCAGCAGTCTATATATGGTATAAATACAATAAAAGCTTTGCTTAAGAATGCCTATGATGCATCTGTAAAATAATTTTAGATCTGAAAATTAAGAGTCATTTTCAAGACACAAGTTGTAAGGCTTTCAGAACTGAAACATACAGAGAAAGCATGCAACTTAAAATTGTGTTTTGACAGGAGCTAAGGGTGTACATTCAATGAGGCTGTGACATTCAAAATCTGAAAAAAATAAAGTTTCAAATATTTTTAAGACCATCTAGGACAAGAAAAAGATCAGTTTAAATATTTAAATAGTATCAAAATAAATACTTCATTTTTACTGTAATTAATGAAGTGGCACTACCAGGGAACGAACAGCTACACTAAATGGAACACAAAAAGACATTGCAAATTCAGTAAGTTAGATATAGACATTACTTATTTTTCAGTCTTTCCTTATGGTATAATACAACCATGTATTCTTTTTTTTACTAAACGTTAATGTATACATTTAACAGGCATTTAAATATTAAAGAGCCACAACAACCATTTACTTTTCTTTGGTTTAAAAAAAAAAAAAAAAAAAAAAAAAAGTGAAAACCAGTTCTGTTGACTGTAAAGAACACTCCCAAACACTGCTTTAGTAAACTGACTTACTGAGGGAGCACCCCATGAGCATTTGGAGAAAGCTCAAAACAAAAAAAAACCCAAACGGCTCCAAAAGGGAAATATCCCAACACTGCTTCAACCAGGGCTGCCCTATCAGAAAGCTCGCCTTAACAATGAAGAATCTAGAACTTAATACAAATCCATTTTTAAAAATACTGTTATATTTCAGGGTTCCCAATATAGATAGCACAGTGCTGAATGCATTAATATATTTCACGAGGTGGCACCTACCCTATTATCCTGCCATGCTTTGCTTAGAGAAAGCTCAACTTGCAATTAAAATTTTTTCAAAGGACAGGATTCATCCCTGCAGTACTTCAGTTCTGTGACACGTATTTCCATGATACAATATCAATTAACTGAAGTCTTGCTATGAAAGAAAAATTCACAGGGAAAACAATACGTAGTGTGAGGCCACATGTTTGTTTTACAGATACTTCCAAGCACAGAAGTATTTTGGAAACTCTTGCAGTACATGTATGAGCTTAAAGTTCAAATTTGCTTAAAGCATTCCGGTTCCTTTTTTTTTAAAAAAAAAAAAAAAATCTTTCCAAATCACAATAGGAGCTACAAGTGAGACATTTAAAAAATGCACAAGAACAATCAGCACTTTCAGATCTGCAATAAAGAAACACAACATTGATATGCATTAAGGATAGGTTACTTCTTGTTAAAGAGAGAAAATTATTACTAAATAGATTATAGTCAAGGGTAAAGACAATGTTACTTATTCAAAACCTCAATTATCATATTACTTTAGATCCTTGGTCCATGATCCAGCAATGTTTGAAAGTCAATTGAAAGTCTGAAAGTTTCATTTTAATGCTTTAAATTAATGTAAGACTAATGAGCTAGAATAAATATTACTGAGTGCTCCTGATATAAAACCTTCCATAAGAACAGAAGAACATTTCAGAATATGAAACATTGCTATTAAAAAAAAAAAAAAAAAAAAAAAAAAAAAAGGTCTTTTAAAATGAACTGCTAAACAGCAGGAAAACCCTTCCCCCAAACTGGAATATCCTACAGGTGTCCACAACAACCCAACTAAACTGCCCTGCCTGGTCTAGTCAGGTGCATACAAAGAAAAACCCAGAATGATCTTAGGTGGTCATTAGCACTGCAGCATAGTTTATTTGGAACACATGTGCTAACATCACAAAGCTATACAACTATATTCATTATTTCCAAGGGGCATAATTTCCATTAAGGAATAATTTCCAGCTGATTTAAGATTTAGCTGGGATGCAAAACTGAACAATTAGATTAGAAGAGACAGACTTGATCATAAGTATGACTAGCATTGAAACAGACTTTACTTCTACTGTATTAACTCTGTAAGCAACAATTTAAATAAAAAACTGCTGATAATTTTGTAGGACGGGCAGAACAGGTTTCTTTCCTCCCCCAAAATTGCCGCTACGGTCAGAGTAACTTGCTACTCTGTTGATTTACCAGGGTCCCATTTCCCCCTGCTGCTATCCACTTTAATCCATCTGCGGAACGCAGCTTTATGTACAAGCAGCAGTAACTAACTCTGTGTCGGGCTACCACGAAGGTAATTTTGTCCCAGCTGTCCGTATCTGCTCCTCTGTTATGCAGATTTTGAACACAACACCTATGCGCAGGAAGAACTTCCGTAGCACAGCCCGAAGCTCAGGAATCAGGTCAAATTGCATGATTTCACACAGGTATGGGTAATATGTTGAAGCATGTGTCCTAAACTATTAAAAGAGGAAATGTTAAAAAAAAAAAAAGACAGTTATTCTCTGTTACTGCAGGATTACAAACACACACACATACACACACATACACACACACACACACACTCACAGCTAAATCCATTGATTAGAAAAGCCCACACTACATGAGACCAAGGACCCATCAAGCCCTATGTCTGTCTTCTGCATCAGCCTCAGCAGATGCTTACAAAAAAACACCTGGACAGCAAGCAGGTGGTAATATTTTCCTTGAATACACAGTCAGACTCCAATTTGTGGCTTGGATTTCCAGAGGTAGAGGTGATATCAGACCCTATACATAAAGGAAAAGCCATATGAACTTGTCCAGTTGCTCCTCAAGCTCCAGAAATATCATCTGCAACACTCCACATCCACGAGATTTCTCAATTCTTTCTTCTCTGGATAAAAGATAAGTGAGAAAGACTCCGAACCTACATAAACTGTGGATAAATTACACTAAAATATGCAAGAGTGAAGTAGAATTACACACTCTGCAGTGGAGAAAAAAATTCCAAGTTGGAGAAAGTTTTCTTAAAAAAAATTTGAACAACTTCCAGAGCTTCACTGTATGTGCTAAACTAATGAACATTTGCATTAATGTCCCTCAAAAGGACTGAAACCCTGAAGATAATTCTTCATCATTGCTATCAAGGGACAAGAATTCCAGTTTTACACTGGTGAAGTTTACCACTCTGTATTACTGAAATGCAATGAAGTTCCTTTCACATTCAAAGTTGCACATTCAAAGTACTTCTATATGAAATGTATCAACATTCCAAAATAACAGCATTTGCCTTTATGAATACAGTTCCATTTCCACTACACAGAATGCTTGCACATGGAGATGTAATGATTCCTGTATTTCAAGGAGAATGCATCCTATGCGAATAAGTGAATTAACCATCTTGCAACACATCTGAGGAGAGCAAAGCCCGAGTTCAATAGCAGAGAAACAGAGAAAAAAATAATGCAAAAAGATGTTACTTTCAGCCCATTCTTACCTTTTCATCACTAATTTTTAGTGTTTTTGTTAAAAGCAACAGCAGTAGATTGGTCCATGCCTCTCTGTGGCTTTCCGAGTTCACAGTAATAAAATATGCCAGGGCTTCACTGCACACACTGGAGAACACAGTTACATTACATTGCATGCATACTGCACCTTATGCTACATTAAGTTACTGCATCCATTATACCTCTGAATATCATACTGTACTCAACAGTATGAAAAATATTTGTACAAACTTTTCTTTGCAAAAGTAGCAATAAGTCAAACAAGAAGGTGCTTTGTTTATGCTGAATAGGTCGCTTCCTTAATACTGCATTCACTTTTAAAGAGCAGTCCTTTATCTTCATATATTCTGCATGCTCTGCTCAACCTAAAACAGAGCATTGGCAGCCACCTGGTAGGAAGCACCACGCACCAAAGCGAACGCGCTCCTGCGCCCGGTGCTTTTACCTGAGCAGCCGTTGCTGTATCGCGTCCCAGGCGTCTCGGCGGGTTTCGTCGATGTACATTCGAAAGAGGATTCTCAAGCAACAAGCCAAGCTGCTGGTCTCTTGTTTTAAGAGATTGGGTTTTGATTTACCCTTGAACCCTAGAAAACAGTCACATGTGGGAGAGGTCGAGGGGAGGGAAGGGATGAGGGAAAATCCACAGTAGTAGTTACCAGCCAAGCAGTAGAGTTTATCAATTTTTGGATGGTGTATCTATTCTTATAGAGACATTCAATTATTGCAGTGCAAACCTTGCTGCTTTATTTTAATGAAAAAACAGAAAATAGTAATTCTTAAAATGACTAGAAAGGAGACAAGTAATAAAAGCACACAAAGGTCGCAGATAAACTGTAGATTACCGTAGTAGTACTCTTTTCTATTTCGAGATACATTCAAAACCGTAAATGGAGTTCAGTATTTTCCACCAAGCTAAAAGTAAAAGCCTCACCTGCTCTCCACAAGACTGTTCGCTGTTCGTAATTTGAATTGAAGGCTTTTGAAAATGAATGAGACTCTTGCAAGCAATCTAGTAGCTTAAAAAGGTGATGTGAAGACATGTATTTATACATTCCTTGGTCTTCTGTGTCAATGTGGATATCTGCATCCAGCGCATCTCTCTAAAGAAAACCGAACAGCATCAATAATTTAGCCTTATTATATAGTCTTAAGAGACCTTCTTTGATACTTCAGAGACCATACACTAACTCCATCAAGATTCCATTTTTAGGTACAAGGGAAATATTAGTGCAATAGAGACCAACAGATGTCACCTACAGAGCTTTTAAAGAAAAAAACGCAAGAACAGCAAGTCTAAAAATGTGTCAAGGGGGTATTCTTTTCAGTACGATATTGTAAGAAAAGTTACGATCTATCCCATGGTTAATGATATGATAAACCAGAACAAATGGGAAGGGCCTCCCATATTATCAAGACAAAGGGAGATGATGGCAATTCAGTGGAGCACATTTCCTTGCTCCTAGGATCTGACTGACTGTCTCTATGGAATTCTCACCAAATTAGCACAGATTTAAATGCTGCACAGTGTAGAAGCTACTCGTTTTGGGCCAATGTCAGAAGTTTCTTTAGAGTTTTTCCATTTTTTAGCTAATTTCATTAGGAATCTTACAGTACCAGCCCCTCAAACATTAATGCACTAGCCTGAACTTGTAACCTATGGCTACATTAATATAGAAAAGCAAGAGCTACCTTGCACTCTTCCCTAAGAATCATAATAGTTCCATTTTCAGGGGCAAGGACCTCTCCAAGGATGGTAATGAATTAAATCTTGATCATTAACCTTCTGCAGAAGTTCAACTTCTGCATCTCCTCCTGTGTAAACCCAGATGTTGAACAACCTCAAAATCTTGGTCAAAAACATAAGCCTCTCCCCCAAACCAAATACATACTTAAGGAATATGCATTTATTACAAAACATGTACAAACGGGAAAACTGTCAAGGAATCACTGCAAAGAGAAACAATACATTTGGGGTAATTTTGAAAGTTAGAGAAATCAAGAGACTCCCTGTACTCCATTCTGTAAATACACTTTACAAGTACTGTCTTTGCACTTTACTGCCACAGGTATAAATAAATCTGATTGTACCTGAGCTGCAGCCATGTGCTCAGCATCTTCCTTCTTGCTTGTTGCTGGATAAAATACTATATTATCAATGGTCTGTATCAATTCCAGCTGTACCACACACTTTATAAGAAGGCCAGCAAATAATTTCTGGTCTAATGAAATGGAACAAAACAGGTTTTAGAAATAATGACAATACACTTAAAACAGGCTAGCAAAATTACAACCTTTTCAAGTTTTGTGATGCTGTGAATCACCTTATAAAGGGAAACACTTTTTCTCCAAAAATAAGAGGTTACATCAAGTCTTTACAACTAAGATTTTAAGTGATCAAATGGCTTAAAGCCTTCTCCCCACCTCCAAAGACTACAGAGATGGACTAACAGTGGTCATGAAAGATTAACTCGCAGATTATCCTTACTTGTATAAGCACCACCTTTCCAGCTTTCATCTGTAGGATTTGAAAATTGACTCTGTCCTCTTTCTGAAGCATTTTTATCCATGCTGCTTAGAGACTGGTGATCTAGATCCAAATCCTAAAATAGATTGTAAAATAGATTGAAATAGATTGAAAATAGATTGAATAGATTGAAAAATTCTGATAATCTCCAAAAAACTATCATCCAACTATCAGTTTTGAGATGACTTAACTATTAGTTTAGATTAGATTAGTTCAATTCTTTTTATCTTATTTCACAATGCTATCAAATACAAGCTAATGTTAATTCCACTGTTCGCTGTCAAATTACTTTACTGACATAAAGTATTTCTAAAGCTAACCTAACACACTAGCCTTCAGCTTAGTTTGCACTGAAATAACTCTTACCAAGTGTTTTTCAGCCGAATCCTCCTCCATGCCTGCAGGCCTCCATGTAAGCAAGCTTCCCAGGGAGAAGAAAAACTGTATAAATACTGTTGTTCTGAAATAGCTCTTAGTTTTCAAAATATTCTTCACATACTTACACATGAGGAATGGTAGTTTTGAAGATTTCTAGCATACAAGTGCACGTTTGGCCCCAGACTTCAGGACTGAATTTCTGTCCGTTCAGTATTACCAGATTTTCTAGACAATTTGTACCTGATCGAGCCAACTGCTCATTATCTGTGAATGACACGTTCCATATTTATCAACTTGCATAATAACAAGGAAAATGAATTATTCTTTATACAGCTCCATTAAGACTTTTGTTCAGAGATACATGCTGCTTGTACAAAGTGCCCACAGTAGCTCAAAACCTGTGTGTAAATTATACTACAGCAACAGGAACTTTGGGGTCCTACTGAACTGAAAGTACTGTTTAAGAGGAGACATCATGGGACTGAAAAATCAATGAGGGAAGACAAAGGAAAGAAACAGGAAGGAAGCTTAGAGTGGGATGAAAGAAGGTAAACAGGAATTGAAGGTTCTTAAAATTTCTTTCTAGCTAGTCCCTCAAGTTCTGTGCTAGTAAACTGCAAGATTTCAGGCACACGAGTCGAAATTCAAATACATTTACAAAGAATACAAAACTGAACTCCTCAAGCTGTTTTACTATATCACAATAGCATGATACGTACATTAAGAGCTGCCTAACTGATTAAATAGAATGACCTTTAAATATTTAAGACACAGCACACATCTATTATATAACACATTGTTCCAGTGGTAATTTCTATTCTTCCAAAAAAATCAGTAAACTTTTTTTTTTCTTGAAAAAATGAGCAATCTAAAAATACATTCATCGAAAGATAAAAGTAAATAAGTTACCTTGTTTTACACACCAGTGTAACTGTGCAAATATATCAGGAAGAAGGATCTCATTTAAAGCTTCATAAAATTGGGTAAATACATCACAGATTGCATAAAGTGCATGGTTGCATGTAGTTGTCATCCACTCAGATTTCTGTTAGGAAATGAGAAGCCTTTGTTTTTATGGGGGTTCTTTTATGATACCAATTTGCTTACAAACAGTTACTTGAAAAAGGAATTGACCTCTGAAGAGAACAACAATTTAGATAAAAAGTAGAAAAAGGGCCCACTACTGCACATGTCTTGTCAGCAGCATTAGGTAGCCACTGCATCCCTTGTGAAAATGTATTTCGCGGTGATCAGTATTCTCCCTGGGAACAGCTAGATAGGTCACTGGATATGTGACAGGTTTTCACCTGGAAATACCAACTTTGGTAGCTTCATACGCACTTCATTGAGTTCTAATGTACTCTGTAGATCATGATGACAAAATGCCAGCAGGGGTGAAGTGCAGTGTTAAGGCAAAAAATACAAACTGTCTTGATTTTGAGTTTCAGAGGACTAATTCCAGTGGTTCCTTTTAGGATAATAAATCCAAATTGTTCTCATTTCCCAGATTTTCAGTAACCCTTTCACACTCTCAAAAATATAACTCAATTCTTGGCTTTTTTTTACTACTTTTTTTTTTTTTTTTTTAATTTATTACCTCTGTTTGTTGTTCAGGCAATTTCATATTATCAAAAATCCGAAACACAATTCTGAACAGATCTTGCCACCAGTGCTTTTCAAAAGTATGGCCATAACTCTTCATTATTTCAAACATCACTGTCAAGCCTCTACAAACAACAAAAGCAATTATAGGAAAAGATATTAAAATGACTACCTGTGATTCTTTCCCAAACTGTATGCAAACAAAAAGCAGAAGAGCTTTATTACCTTGTTCGAACATCTAATTTACAACGATTGATGATGCAAGAAAGTTCAAATAATATAGGGAACCATCCTCTGACCCACACTCTGTCCCCAGGAGCAACATTCATGTCATCACTTGTGTATTCTCTTAATACCTTAGAGATGGACAGAGGAGAAAAAAAAGAAACTGAAAAAATAGAATTCTGATGTATTTTAGATACTTCTAGTGTTAAATAGGTTTGGAAAGTTAGCTCAATTTATACTGTTACACTCATTCTTTCAAAAAGAAAAGAGATACATACTTTTGGAGATAGCTGTAAAAATATATGAGAATAAGTATTCACATCAAATCAGTTTTATTTTAGAGCTGTTGTAGTTTTCTACCAGTCACAGACTTTGACATTAGCAAACAAGGTTCACAGTGACAGAAAAAAGTTAGATACAGATATCTATGTACTAATAGAGCCTAAATTTCAGCAGTTGCACATAAACCAGTTATGTGTTTTTCTGGCGTACACTATGCCTATCTTGCAACAGTTCATGTGCAACTGCAGTATAAACCTAGGCTCTTTTCAGCGAAATGAAAGTTATATTAAGCATTTAAACAATAGACTGACATAGAAAAAAAAGCATGTCTGGAGCCAGTTTAACTGGATATAATCAGTTTGACAAAACATGAAGTTCTTTTCAATATTAGGCTAACACTGCAGTAAAAGGACTGTTTAAATCAGTTATTTCCATTCTAAACAAAGTGTTTTAACTATTCCTAGTTTACTGCTAACCTAACAAAGAGCTTCCTAATTTTGAATAAACTTTTAATAAAAACACTCGTGCTTTGGAGACTGAACTTTGACAGCTATTTCTTGGCTGCAATAAAAATGCTCAGTCTAGCAGGAGAAAATGCTGCAGCAATACACAAAGGTAAGTAAATGTGTAAGAAAATACCTGTGGTCTTTCTGAAACATATTTTGCACAATAACGAATAAGCCTAATAGCTTCCATGCTTGTGTCTGGAAATGCTACATTACAGGCAAATTCTGAAAGGCATTTTACTGCATCCTGGAATGAATCAATTGCTGCTGGAAAGTGCTGTTGAAAAATATTTGCTGTGGAAAACAAATAAAAATACTTGTTAAAATTTACTAATAGTAACCAGCTAGTAGGTTACTGTTGCTGTTCCCCCCCCCCCCCCATAGGGGATCAGAAGACATAATAGACATAGAAGACATCACACATAAAATCTTACAAGCAAACTGTTTGAACGCTGCAATTAGGTCTTATCTCTATTTACCTAGTAATACAAAAGTCTTATTCTGATAACCTTTTTATGCCGAATGAGAGCAGTTTTAATTTAGGTAATTGTATCTGTCAAGTATTACTTACTAACGATATGTGCTGTGGTTTGAAAGGCCAACTCCACAATATTCCCATCGTGGTCAGAAGCAGCTTGGTGAAAAACTGCAAAGATATTTTTCCAGCCAGAGCGAATATTACCAGCTTGAGAGTTCACCATCTGAGCAATGCAGCGGATTACCATGTCCCGAATAGTTGGGGATCTGAAAAAGCAGAAGTTCAGTATCAAATGCCACTTCCACCTACAAGGGAATCCATGCCACATCACAGCACATCTTTAAAAAGGCCTCAAGCAAGAGAGCACAGAGATTCCAGTGCATGCACACCTGTTTTTCTTCATAATATGCTCAAAAGGCCTCAAGAAGTCTTTCTGGAAACGGAAGTTGGCTAGCTCTCCCTTCTCAAGAAACTTCATTGACAGTTGCCTTAATGAATCTACTGCAAAGATGGCAACATCTTCATTAGGGTTACATCCAACCTAGAAGAAAAGCGTATTTTCAGTCACTTACCAGCTAACATATTAAAGCATGCATTGATTCATCATACAAGTTTAATCTTTGGCACATTTCTAGTTTTCAGATATATAGAAAATTAGGGATTACTTTTGGAAGGGACCTGTCTCAATCATTTTGTCTGTATAAGAAGCCCCATAGATCCTGCATGCAAGTGCAGAACGACCACCAGACAGACCTTAGGTCAGAAGGACAGCATGTCTCTAGTTCCTCAACAGAACTCCTTTGTTGTTTCAGGATCATCTCTAGATATTTTAGAAGACAGAAACAATCCTTACATTTGATCAGGAGGATAAAACAATGGCACAGGGAAGAGTACGAAGTCATATAACAAGGTACTTAGATAAGATTACTTCCATTAATTTCTTTTCTGTTTTTAAATACCTGTTCCCTTTTAATTAGATACTAGATTCTAATCCTAACATTGCTCAGATTTTTCCAGCTCAAATGCTGGAAACTTTTGTGCCTTTAATGGATCCTGATGTCACACCACCACCTACACCCCTCAAGGAGGCAAAGTGAAAAAGCTGATCAAACAAGTCCTCATTCATGTATGTGCTACAACTTTGATTTTTAGATTACCTTATTGAAGTGGTCTCCAATCACTTGCCATATCCTTGACCACTGCAGCCTAATGCGATTCATATTGTAATAGGATATCTCCACTATCTTCTGCAGGCTGAACATGCGTGGGTGGTGTGGGGAAGCCAGCTCATCCATGGAAACAGCGCACAGCCAGCGCACAAAGTCGACTGAACATTAACACACATCATTATAAGGTCAGGATGTTACACTGCAAGAGTCCCTGTAAACCATCATGTGCTCAGCATACTTGCCTATTGCATTTCCATCAAGCCTTGTTGATCCTGTAAATATCCTGTAGAACAAATAAAATGAGTTGTAATTTTAGCTGCACACACCAGAGAGTCAATCACACCTTAGAACTATAAGTAAACATCATTACATCTCCTAAAAGGACCATGTAACCCTCCATGCCATGAACCCTGCAACTCTTCTATTTTTATTACTTGGCAGAAGTTCAGGCCCCTCTCCTTGCAGTTTTGAACATTCATTTCCCTGCTGCAACTTGGAATCTGCTACGCTCTCCTGTGCTGTGGCAACAACCACAGACTCACATTTTCTCTCCTCTGCATGCACTGCCAGAAGACCCATTTGGGTAACATGGGGAATAAAGAGACATTAAGAAGGCTTGTTGCAAGACTTTACTGGATACCAGCCACTGTCTCCTTGCATTTTATGCAGTTCAAGAGTAACTTAAACTGTGACTGTTGAAACAGATATCAGAAAGACTATGGATATGCAACCACCCCTTCCTTGTCCAGGAGTGTTCAGAGTCTCAAGAGCTTCACAGGAAACACAAAGCTGAATGTAGAATTGTACAGGCTCACCTAATAGTTTCTGTAGTTACAAAAAGTCCCCTTCCAACACATTTCATTTTTTTATATTAAATAACAGTATAGCTAATCAATAGCCTTTTTCTGACAAGGGATTTTGGGGAAAAAAATCAAAAAGAAAGTGCCTGATATGGCAGAACCTGCAGATGAAGTGAGGATGGCCAATAGCTTCAAGTTGCATTTTCCCCAGAAACATCATATTCAATACCTGTCTACTGCCACCACCACACTCTGCGAGCTGGTCTCTCCCACCGACTCCTGAATGCTTGCCATGTGCCGCTTGTCAGCTCCGCTCCCAACCAGGTTCCCTGCAAGGAAAACCAAATCAAATCTAATTCAACACTAGCATTCTGCATCACGAAATATGGCCTTTGACACCAAAAGGTAGGCACCCCCCAGACAAAAGAGACACAATTTTGCAGTTTACATGGATCAGTGCTTTACCCAATCTGTGCCAAATTACCACAAAATTGAACACCCAGTAAAAAGAATAGTTTTGGGGGGGTATCATGTTTTGACCTTCAGGTTACCTTTTTATTATTATTATTTTCTACTGTAAATAAGATATATACAACAATAATAGTGATGAAAAACTACCCAGCGTTAACTACTCATAGCATTAACTCTGTAATATTCTGAAACTGAAAGGCTGTTTCAAGGAATTTCCAAAGAGTAAGACAACCTGCTTTCTAGTTTCCAATGGAAAGACAGATTTTTATTGCAAATCTTGTATGGATTGGTATGAATGGAAATAGCAAATGCAATGGGCAAAGATAAACTATTTGGAGAGAAAAAAAAAAAAACACCATTAAAACAACTGTTAGTCCCTAAAGACATACTGTTTCTATAGTTTTCTTCTAAACAGAGTGTAAAAAGAAAAATAAACTAAACTATGATTTTAGGTGTTATCTGATAACACAGACAATATTCACATTCCAAAAAATAAATCTGGAATTTCACTGATATCTTAATCCAATTACAAAGTTGAAACACATTGGTAACTACTAAAATGCTGAACAGATCCATATTTAGTTTCATTAACCTCAGATCAAGACAAGAAAACATGTTTCTGCATCTTACACAGAGTTTTCTGATCCATCATATCTGCCTTATAAATGGAGCTTTGTGAAGTTCAAGATTAACTATCTTACCCAATCCCAGGCCCATAAATTCTTCCCCTCCGGATGAATAGCTCCTAATGCTTCCTTCTCTTTCACGCCCAGAGCCAGACAGATACCGAGTTTTCACTCCAGTTCCTATAAGTTGTGCTAGTTCAAGCTGGCTGATACATTTCAAGATCTGAAAAAGGAGATGTTTAAACATTTTGTTTCAGGATACAACTGCATTTGTATTCCTAACACTACAGATTCTCCAACCTTTAGACACCACCTCCAGGTTTGATGGAGCTAAAACACCATTACTAATGTAACTGGAAATGCACCAGCTGTCATGAATCACTGCAATATGCAAGGAAAACAAAAACAAAATCCAAGAGTACCCCAAAAGTCTAATGTGGGTCTTTAAAAGAAAACCTTTGCATTACTTTGCATGGTGCCATGGGAGAGATACTATTAAGTCAAGTCTAAACAACCTGTCAGCTAAACTGCCTTTTGGCTCATCCTATTATGCAGCCAAAGACTCGTGCCAAAGATGAGGCAGCAGGAATTTTCCTTTAAGCAGAAACATAGATTTAGGTCAGATTAAAGACATGCTAAAAAATACGTACGATCCCAATAGTCTATCTTTATCCATCTCTCAACTAGTTACTTTATGTGATTTTACCACAAAGGTTACCAAACACCGGACAAAATTTGGAATTGTTGATTGCAATTCTTTGGTTTGCATGATCAACAATTCAATAGGCTGTCTGGCCAAAATAGTTAAGAGATAATTTTAACAAAATCCTACCAATTAGTGTACTTAAATCCAGGTTTCAAACCGAGGTTCTGACAGATGCAGGGAGCTAAATGCAGTACTGAAAACTGAAACTAATAAACAAGCTAGAATAAAAGAATCCTGGAGTTTTCAAAGGACATTGTAGCTGTACTATTTAAGCTATACAAGTTTTTACCTCATGCCAAGAGTTCCCAAGATAGTTGCCATCTGTGTGAGCGACTGTAATAAGTGTCTTAATGGTGTCTATGTTTTTCTGTTTCATTTCGGTAATGCTGGAACTGGCGGTCAACAAGGAAAAACGAGCAAGCGCCTGCACATAAGCATCTCGTTCAAGCTACGAAGAGGAGAAACAAGCCATGTAATTAAGTTCCTCAAGAGCTGGAGAAAGCCACTTCCCCAGCATGCCTGTATGACTTCTTTCCATGCCTAGCTGGCAATTACATTTTGAGCACTTTCCATCTGAGGGAGAACAGGAGGCAAGCTCACAAATGCACTTAATAATTGATTCCCTTCTGTTGCTGAGCCTTTATGAAAAGCTTGAGGATATCAAGATCTCAAAACAAACTAAAGAGATGGTGAGGGAAGCCAGTTATTTCTATTTGGTCATTTCAGTAAACTTGATAAAACAGCTTGTTCACATTTCTTTTTTTTTTTTCCCTCCCAGAGCCTAAACTGTCCCTAATGAGGTCCCTGCAAAGTATTATACAGACCTGCATTCCAAAGATACAGGCTATTCTAATTGCACATCGTATTCCTTCCAAGCAAAGAGACGCCACTTCTGTGTCGTCGCAGTTCTGCAAACCAACACTGTAAGCTGCCAGCAACGGAGTCCATACAAGCTAAAGAATGGAGGAAACCAGGTTTAGAAATCTGCTAAGGTTTTACCCTAAAGCATTAGGCAGACTAAACACACCCTCTCCCTCTCCCAAAAAATAAATAATAAAAAACAACTGTCTGTTGTATTATCTAACTCTAGAGGGTCATTTCCCACATTTTTTCAGCTTAAAACTGTCTTAGCAGTGAAGATACAAAGAGAACACTCACTTTAAACATGGGTCTGACATGATCCAGATGAGTGGCACTAGTAAAAGGGGCCTTTGCGTGGCTTACTGCCTCCATGAGGGCTTTAGCTGTTTTAGCCATTTGCTCCATCTCCAAGTTGTACAACAACCTCCGCTGCTTCTCGTTAGCTACATCTAAGGGGAACACCACACAGTTGCATTGGTTTTTCTTTTTTTAAGATAGCAGATTCCATGACTCAGCTGTGGGTATTACAAATGTTAAATGAAGCTGCAAGAAATGAAGTCTGTTGGTAAAAATCTCCTAGAAGGATTACAATTCAGAGGTTGTCACAGGATACAGGCAAAGAATTCCAGCACTAAAATTCATATCCCAGCTAAAGACTTTATTCTAAACATAACTAACTCAACCCTTCACTTATATGCTAGGTGCTGAGAGCTGAACACAGAAGTTAGAGGCATAATGTAAATCACCCCTTCCATAAAAGTAGGCATAAAATGCTTCGTGTTCTTAGGCTGAAGTCCCCAAAAGAAAACTAGCCATCACAAATTATTGTTTCTTTTTCTAATTGATTTAGTAAAGGTTGCAGCCTCACTTTTCAGACAAATCAGTTTGTTCCGGTTCTGATCCAGAAACTTTGCAAATAGCATCCAAATCACTGAAGAAGAGCTAAAGATTCAGAATTCACTAGTTAGAACACTGGGCATTGATTGGATTCTGAGTAAAAGCAAAGTACAGTTGAGGATGCTGGTTTCTGCTGTATACCACACAGAAGCCCGTGGCTGTTCTAGATAAGGAAAGGTGATTAAGTCATGACAAACTCTCCAATCTCTCCCTTTTTCAAACATTTTATCACCAGGTACTTATGATTTCTCAGCCTCTAAACTACAACGTGCTTTTGACAGGCACAAAACACAGCTGCCTAGTACATGAAAGCAAGAAGTCAACCTACAAACCAAGTACCAACCATCTCCCTCACACTTCCATTACAGACAACTCCACAGTTTCTGCTGCCTCTCTGCAGTGGCACTAGATGAACACAGTTATGTTTCCATCACAAAAGCAGCAGTATTAAATAACAACTAAGCCAGTTTCATTCTAGTTACCTATATTAGTCATTTTAAGTGTAATTTATGTATTGCACAGAGATATTTGCAAAAAGAAACTGAGCCATCTATGCCACGTTGAAGGAAAATTACTACAACATTTCAGAGCACTGATATTCCAGGTTCTGGTTCCTCCTTACTTGGCTTACTACACTTGGTTGCAATTGCATATTCTTTTGTCTCTTTCATCGCAATTTTTTTTCCTTCTATTTCTTCATAGATGGTGGATAAATACTCTACTGGCAGATCTTTGCTGTCATTGATTCCTCGATTCATTTTAATGTATTGTTCCTTTGTCATTTTATTCTTTACCTATAAAAGAGAACAGAAATTAGTATCAGATTTTGAAAAAAAGTTCTAGAGAAGTTTGAACTTCTACAGCTGCTTTGTTTTGGAGTTTTGGCCTTTCCTGGAGTTTTGTGTGTTTTTTCCTACCTGTGGACTGTGCAAGTCTGTAGTCAGCATTATAATAGAGTATGCCAGAACGTAGGCAGTGTCAGCACTAGCAAACAGTGTTTGCCTGAGGGAATAAAACAACAAAAAGAAACATGCTTTAGATTCCTAATTCCTCAATCCATTAGCTCTATTTCCACATACAAGGGATAAATACCCAGGAGTGCTATGTGTTCAATCAAAGAACACAATAAGGCCTCTTCTAAAGGCCTAAAATTAGACTTTAGAAATGCAAGAAGCCCCAATGCTTTAGAAAATAAATTAAAAAGAACATAAAAGCATCATTTTCACAAGGTTGACTAGTAAGGAGGACCGGAATCTTCAAATTCCTTGCAATAAGATTACACATCATCCTCCTTTGGGTACTCCAACAAAAAGCTAAAGGACAGGCTATTCTCACAGAGTTTCAGAAGGATTTGCACAAAATCAGACCAAGTGATACACCAACCGGACTAACTGGGAACCGGTTAGGACTGAATACCCATTAATGCTAGCCTGTTACTGTATTAGATTTAACAGAAACAGTCTACTTTATATGTGACATACATGCATTTGTCTTCTCCATTTAGCTAATGGAGACAAAAAAGCGCAGCATTTTATTAGCTACTTAAGCAGTTTATTTTTAATTTTCACAAGCTACAGCTAATCACTATTATTTATACTTGACTAATCCAGATTTGACCACAAATGAGGGAAAAATCAGATATTACAGAATTTTAACACGTTCAGGGCTTCTCATTCAAAAATTCCCTCTAACAAATATGCGGCATATATTGAAATGCCAGCATTGGTATTGTGAAGTTTTAGATAGAAAAATGGAAGTTAAAAGTCGCCTCCAGGAAATCCTGATAGAAAACCATTTTGCCTGGCTGCTGAAGAGCTTCAGCACAGATAAGCAGTAAGATCTGTTCCACACAAATCTGCAGAGATGCCCAACTTCTGTGGTATAGGCGGGAGTTGCACTTTATCCCTGAGGCCACATACACCCACAAAAACACTGCTCTTCAGGCACTCAAATTGAGAGGTTCTGGATTACCGTTGGTTGCATTCAATATATCTAGCAGCAAACTTCTCCATTAATCTATCAATCTTCTGGGCTTCACCAGGCAGCCGGAAGCCTTCCAGAAATATACGGAGAGCGGAGACAAAGTCTTTCCCACAGAAATCTAGTTGATCCACATAGGCATACATCACTTCCTTGTTAAACTTGTTGCTTTCCCCAAGAAATTCCCCTACTTGAGTCTAAAAACACAAGAGACAGTTACTAGCATGCAATCCAACTGACGGCTTCACAAGAAAGCTGATGGCACAAGAGTTGCACAGCACTTAGTTTTGTAAGACTGAGGTGCTTCACTGAGTAGACAAAGCAGCTGTTAGCAGGACAGTATCTAAAAACTAAAACATACTAGTGTCATTCAACAGGTGGCTTTAGCCTGCATATTCTTGCTTCCCTCATTTCCAGGATGGCACCTGCATTGCCCTACAGTTCAGGAAAGCAGCACTGCACCTAATTTCATCTATGGTGGAGGCTTTGTCACCACAGTACAAGACTCTCCTTTGGTGGCAATGTACTGCTAACACAGACACAGATAAAGTGTTCCCATGTATGGGGAATCCTTCCAACACTTTCTTGCAAACACAGCTATTTTACCAAAAAGCCTGGGACAGCAAGTAAATAGAAATTAGAATGGTGGTTGCAGGAAGTTCGTTACATCCCCTACACTATTAGTATTAGTTATCTATTAATGAAATATGAATTAAGAGAGAATGAATAGGTAGATTTCAGAGGAGAGGGGAAGAGAAGAGAGGGCCAAGAATACTTCTGTAAAAACATCATTGAGTATTTTGTTGAACATAGTCTTACAGAACAGAGGCGTTCTTCCTGGTGCAGGAACTGTGCCATGTCCTCTGCTGTAGTGCCAAGCATACCCTGTTCCTGTAGATACTGTATTCCTCTCTTTGGTTTTTTATTAAACCTACTCGGACAAAACACAGGTGAAAGTGAGTCATGCAACAGAAGATATACCTGCCAATACAATTTGGGTCTATAAGGTCTCTGTAAAACTAAAGATTCCATGCTATAGTTCTATGTCACTTTAAAAAGACAGAATGCCAAAGAACATGATATAACTGCATTAACTATGAAATCAATTTCTGTCTAGGTAGATACGCTTCCTTCTTTGTGGCTGAACCAGCACAGAGGAAAGTGTGAAATACCCTCACTCAGGCCAGAGATTTTACTGAATTCCATTTAACCGCAGTCATTTCCAGTGTCAGTTTTTGACAAGAGCAAGCAAGCATCTTAGGCAGCAAGATCAATGACAGTGTACCCAAAAACGTGGCTGCATAAGAATTGTAAGAAACAATATGGCTGCACAGTTCCTACCAGTGCTTTTTCTTTTTCTTGTCCTAGCAAACTTACAGTTCTATCCCATGTTCAATTATTTCTTTTTGCTGCTTGATAACTTCAAACTGCTCAGGGTCATCTGGGACAGCCGTCTGGGTACCAACACTTCCAACTCCCGATGACACAGTGGAGTCCAAGGAACTTACACTACTTCGTCTTCCTCCACTGTCAAGGCATTTACCTTCACTCATTTCCTGTTCAGATGGTTTATATGAACCTATTTAAAAACACAGCAAGATTTACATTGTCCTATTCAGTCAAACAGATTTTTAGTCAAAAGAGTTTTTAGTAGAAGTTTCTAAAGAGACAAGATTCTTATTCTATCGGGTACACATTTTAGCAGACTACAATCTGTGAATGTTATACTGATGCAATTCCAAAATAACCTCAACTCTTTAAAGGGTTCCACAGTAACTACAACTACAGAGACAGATTCTTCCACTTAAATCAGGTATCTCAACATTTGTCTTGCATAGAGAAGCAATCTTACCTAAGGTAGTCTGATGATTGGGGTTCACATAAAGGTCTTTGCTCCATTCTACCATGCATTTTAAAATGGAAACCAAACATTCAAGTCCTTTTTTCCTCAGGCTTAGTTCCTGAAAAAAAGAAAAAAAGAAAAAAAAACAATGCCCTTTGCTTTATTATGCAGCTTAATTACAATATTCAGTGACAAAATAAAAGGTATGCTACCTGCTCTCTCTCCCTTTGAGAAAAAACACTTATATAAAGTTTTCAGGTGGCTTTCTATCACATCATTTAAACCTTAATTTTACTGTTTAGAAGGAGATTAAATGATTGCACAAAAGTAAGTTCTTCCTCTTTGGCTGGTCAGGTTGAATACAACTAGGCTAAAATGAGCCATAGCTTTTGGCAAAGGAGTATCTCTATTATGCTGCATAAAATAGTTTCAACTGGCACCAGGACACATTCCAGCTGCTTTAGGGTGATGACCTATTGACAGCTGATGACTACAGCCAAGGGGTGACTAACAAGCCCCAAATGCAACCTTGCTTTTTTGAGCGTCTAGGAAGGTTTCTAGAGCCAAATTTCTCCATAAGCAAGACTCAGTTCCTTAGTCATCTAGTAACCAATTCTATTCAAACACCAAAATAAAGATCTTTTGCTATTGCATTAACTAGCCAAGAAATAGAGGAAAACAAAGCAAGTATTTACATAGTTCTGACCAAAGGAGTGAGCTGTGCTCAGTTCTAATAAGACTATCAATGAGTTCTCACTTCAGAGCACTGAAAGACGTCTGTGCTTGGCTGGAAGAAACAGGGCTGTAGGACAGGGTCAGCGTTGGAAAAACCTGCTCCTGCTGAATGCAATACCTAAACTCCACTGCAAGGACCAGGAAAGCACAAGCAGAAAAGGCCTGTCTGTCCAAAACACACGCAAGAGGAACACAGCGCTGGGACACAAGCCCCACAAGCAGAATCACCTGACCGGGGCAGAGGAAGGCTCAGTTAATTTTCGTCTGCCTTTGCAGTCCAGCAAAGAGGAGTTCAGAACAAGTCTAGTGCCACAACATAGAGACAGAAAATAAGTAAAATCAAGTAAATAATGCTTAACCTATCAATTACAACTAATCTAACACAGTTAACTAATTAAAAGTAACATGAGGAAGTTGCATGTAACATGAACGCCTGGAAGTGCCAATAATGATGACACAGTGCTATATGAAAAATAGATTATCCACAAAGCTGTTATTCTTACTTGCAAAGGTGTCATTCCCAACTCATGACCACTTCGTCCCTGTGCGATTTTAGACAAGTCATTTACAAGGCGTTCAAATATATTAGCAGCATTTAAATCACAGTCATAGTTAACATAAATATCCACCACGCACTGGGCATCTTGAAAATAAGAAAAAGAGTATTAAAATTCAACGAAAATACCCAGTTGGAGCAAGCAGGGGCAGGGGGGAAATCTCAATATTTAAGAAGAGATTCTTCTCCCCCCACACATATTAAAATATGGCACGTCTCAAAGAACTTTCTTCAGCTTCCAGAGAAAAAGGTCACCTTTTACAACCATGAAAATACCTGCACAAATTCTAGTTAAAGTCTGAATCACCATCCATTTGTGTTCAAAAGAGCTTGAAGATGTCTCTAGAATATTTAGGAATATTTCTTTGAAGAACACCTGAAAAATAAATGAGGTAAAGGACCTGAAGTAAAGTCTAAAGCTTCCTAAGAACTTTTACCATTATGTTAACTGCACAGCATAATTTCCATTTAAGAATTTCTTGAATACTACTCAATAAATTACATCTCACATATCGAAATTTAAAGACACAGTACAACAGTTTACTTGGCAAACAAACATAAGCCATTATTTCTTAAGCTACAGTATCTTAAGCTACAGGCTTTGTATCATTTCAGTATTTCAATTTAAGTACTGGAGGATCCTAAGAATCACTGATAAAAACCCCTTACCTCAATCTGCATTTTTAAGTGGGTCTTAAAATTTGACAGCAGTGTGAGAAAGATGGCCAGAGAGAGCTCAAAAACATCAGGAACAGAAGAGACTCCATTTTTAGATAATGCCACACAAAGATATTGCTTGATTGCATTGATGAACATCTCATGTGTCCTGAAAACTGGACCAGCGTTTTGCAATACTGACAGAAGAAGCTGGAGAGAGACTATCTTAGAACGCAGTTCGTGGGATCTAGGAGAAACACACCATAAAGATTTTCACTGCATTTCTGAATACACATACTTGTACTCAGCCTAAATACTATAGTATTTCTTCTGTATTAAGAAAATAGAATTGCTATTTTTAACCATTCCAGACAGACACTCAGCCTGCAAGTAATGCTGGACCATGTTAATTTGGAGATGTCCAGGAAGATTATCAGTTTGGTAATAGATGCTACCAGCTACTGAGAAGTAGAATAACCAGCCTGACTGGAACAGTGGGATTCCAAAACCCTATAAAAAAAAGCAGCCGCACCCCTGTAAAAAGCAGCTGCATAACTGTGTCTCCCTTGACTCTAAAAGCTACCTGGAGATGACAAGGAATAAATCCAGTATTATTACTTGGGATCTGGTGGTCCATCACCAAGTGGCTTCATGGAGAGTTTGCACAGGGACCTGAACACAAGGAAGGCATCCTTTTGAAGGACATGGGAAAATCTGGCAGCAACTTGATGCCCGGGTACATCTGTTTCCTAGCAAACAAGAACCACAATATTAAGACCTCAGTAAGGCAAAGGAAGAGAGCAACTGGGAAGATTCCACAACTCCTCAGAGAATCAGCCACAGATTAAAGAGCAATACACTTGCCCAGATATAAACCAAACTTAAACAGGACTACAAGAGATTCAGATCTTTTCATAGTACTGACTGATTCCCCTCCCACCTCAAGGTGGATAAATACCTTAAAGCAGCTATTTTCAACATGTACTTGATCTGAATTTGCTACTTCTTTCCAAACCTGAGCAGGACTTATGTATTAAAAGCCTCTGTTTCCTCCCTCCAACACCCCAATAAAATTAGTTGGCATAATAAAAGATTTCTTGGTCCTTATACATAAAGATCCAGTGAAGTTATTTACCAAATTATCAGTGGAGGAAACTGATTGTCTGTCATCTGGAATCCCATTTGTTTGTACATTTTCACTACTAGAGCCAGAAAGAGCAATATCTGAAGTCTCTAATGCAGGTAGAGCCTTGACTGTTTCTATTACATGCTTTTCTTCGGCCACTGAAGTAGAAAAAAGAAAAATAATTGAATTAATCTGTTGAGTTGCTTTAAAAAAGTGTAATATTTGTGAAGCTCTACCATTGGCTGGGGCAGACAGGGAGCACTAGTAAATCAGAGGGAATTTCTCAGTCATCAAAGGAAGTACTCCTGTGAGGCCGTAAATGTCTTCTTACTGCCTTAGAAAGCATTCTTGACAGGATGCTTAGTAATGAAAAACAAGTCCTTCACTTTTATAATCACAGGAGTATGTGTCAGGTATTACACACACATCTATTTTATTTCAGAAGATTTCACTACCTTCCACAGCTGATTTGACAACATCTTCCAAGATGTCTTTCACCATTTCTTTTCCTCCATCAGTTGTTTCCTCTGATGAAACAGAGAGATAGCTTTGTTTAGGAAAACGGAAAGATTAAGGAGGCAGAAGGGATAAAACAAGACTTCAGTTACCCCAAAGCAATTTTAGCACTTCCAAATATACTTTGATTAATCTCTTTACTTCCCTTCCCTTTTACCAACCTAACAAAATCCAGTCAATCTTCAATATAATTTATATACAAGTTTTTTTTTATTTATATGTGTGTGTGTGTGTGTGTATATATACATATATATATATATATAGTGTGTTGTATATACACTTTTATTAAAATTCTAGGGCAAACATGAGTCTTTCTTCAGAAGTAAAAGGTAATGTCTAAGCGGGCCTGATAGATCTAAGGATGGTCTGTGTACTCCGAATAACTAACATGCAGATGTGAACATGATTTAGGCCAATAATCCCTACTGCTCCTCCTCCAAATAATAAAAAAGAACATTTTCCAGTAGACACGTGGTAACTGAAAGACAACAAGCACAATATATTCTTTTTCACCTGATACTGAAGGAATCTGATGTTGCTCTGACTTCACATCTCCATTTTCTGTCTGCTCAGGCTCACCGTTAGTTAACTCCATGCTTACAGGAGCAGTGGGTTTGCTCTCCTGATAGCTGTGCTTTAAGTGACTCATCTTTGGGGACCTTGTCGCGATTTGAATTGCAGGAGACTGGGATTTCTGTTGATTTGTTTTTTCCACTTCCCTGGCTTCTTGTATCTTAAATAAATAAGTAAATAAAGTTAACCTGGGGCAGAAAACGTAAGAGGAACAAATGTCTATGACGACTGATGTTCCTTTATGAATGCAAATGCTAACAAGAAAGAGACAGTGTAAATATATTCATTTAGCCAGTCTGATTAGAAAGATTTGCTTCTAATTTAGCTACTCTGGAAAAGTGTTCATCTTAAAAGTATCTCATCGTTTATTTATACGCAGCTGCTTGTCAGCAGCACCAGCACCAAACCTTGTTATCAGGCATAAGCCTCACACCTTATTTTAAATCTGCCCATAGGGCTCAATAAGCTTCACTGCAAGATTTGGCAGATTCTTTTAAATAACAAATCAACAGGTACTCAGCTACAATGAAATACATACATAAAAATATTCTGTTCATTTTTCAAGCTTAAACATTTGAAATGAGCAAAAGTAACAGCTACATACAGCTTGATTTTCCATCCGTGTAAAAATGACATTTAGCATCTGTGTAAGGGTAGCTTTGGCAGTTGTCTGATTAATGAGATTTTTACTGGCCAAATAGATGTTGTAACAGGTTCTAACAGTCTGCAGAATCGTTCCTTCATGAATCTCGATATATGGAGATGTTACTGCAGTGAGGAGAGCCTGAAAGAGTACACAACATAGTAGGATTGAAATTAAGCAAGCAGCAATATTTATCATTTAGGTCTTCCACAATAAGCTGGGACTTTGTTTTGGAACACATACATTTATTTATAAAAAAATATAAGAAACTTCTACTTCTTCGAAAGCACTATTCAAATCAGAAAGTATAACAAAACTTTCATAGATTAGTATTCTCTCATGAGCTGTTAAGGAAAAGGAATATATCACATCTAGCTTTCCTTTGAGAAAGGTAACCTCCAAACAATGCCTTCAGTTGAAGTTCTGTGGAAATATTATATATTAGTCTGACAGCATCTCATCAGCCTCTTGAACACAGACATCACTAACCTAAGAGATGAACAGTACTACCATCAAGCAGTCCTATTTTTGCAACATAATGCCACCTGACCATGGCTCAGCCCAGACTGAAGGACAAGAGTTTAAGCTATATACGCTCTGTTTCAGCAGGAAAAAATACATTCCACAAACCTATTCAGACACTGTGAAAGCCTCTCTAAATTCAATGACACATCTAACTGTAGGAGATGGAGAAAATGGGTCCTAAGTAGCACTTCACATTCAAATTTGTTTCAGCTACAAAATAAGAGTCACTCACAAAAAAACATACACACAACACACACTTAAAAAGCACCAAAATACCTTAATTATTTGCAATTGTACTCCTTCATCTGTTTGAGGACCCTGAAAGCAATTGCAAATTGTTTCGACTATTCGGTCAATCAGTCGTTTTCCAGGAGCTCCACTATCTGGAGCATTGCCAGTGATGTGTCCATATGCAATGAGTTTCTAGGTAGGAAGAATATTGGTTAGACAGTCATATACTATTAAGTAAAATGCAGGCAAGTACAGCATGAGAAGAGGGGTTTAGATTGCCTACTTAGCCATCTATAACAAAGACTAAGTGTTATCATTAATCTGACTGGCACCTGCTTGGACTATTCACACATATAGACAAAAAGGATTAAGAGATGCACAGACTTTTGCCGTCCACATGATTTCTAACTACTGCAATCAGACCATTATTTATTACCTGTCTAACTGCAGAGACATTCTGCCCAAGTGAGGCCAAGATCACACAGTACTTCTGTAACTGCCCGTTTACCCTTTTCAGCCTGCCCAGGGCTGAGCAGAACGCTTACCTGTAAGCAATCCAAGGAAGTGCTGACAATGCGCGGAGACTTTGACTGGCAGGCCAGCTCGAACGGAAGGAAATACTTATCTGCTTCAATGAAGTTTGCTTTGGGTGGAGCGGCAGTGCCTTCTCTAGGCCGGGGAGAAGAGTTATTTACTTTCCTAAACACAACACAAACTGCCCCGCCTCCATTTTCAGATTAAACACACACATATGGTATATAGCAGCATACAAGCTTAATGCAAATTCCTTTTAGGCGTACTTTTAAAAGAAAGTTGTTCTTTCTTCAAAATCACACAAGTACAGCTTTACATTTTCTTATATTGCACCTGACCTCCTTCATATTCAGATTACCTCTTCCCCCACTACATCCACCATCGCATTGCCTGAAATGCAGGGGAACTCCTACACATCCTAAAGATGAGCTTACCTAAAACAGGCTTGTGTGAACAACATTAAACAAAGAGACACAGAATTTGGGACTCTAAATCATAACAGAGTGCTACAAAGTGTAAAAAAAAAAAAGTGCAAAAAGTGTAAAAAAACACATTTCCATATGAAATGCAGTGGCAGTTATGGCTCAGATGCACAGAGCCACAAACATTAGGTAATTGGGACACATGGGCTATGCCCTGTGCTTTGGCGGGGAGGGTGTCGCTCAGTATCCACAGGCTCCCTGCCATAACTTGCACCTACTCTCACATTCCCACTATCATATTAGCTAACTTGCCATTGTGTGGTAGAGTTTACAGTAACTAATAACTTACCTTTGCTTTTCCAGCTCTGTTTTTATTTCATCTGGAAGAAAGAAAAGAAAAGAAGATATTGACACCCAGCATAACACAAACATGAAAAATATAATAAAGCAGAGATGTTTCTAACCAAGTGTTCTAACCAGTGTTTGCACTGTAATATTTGTCATTCCTTTCCTGTAACATCTTTAATTTCCTAAATCAGAGATCAAGCATAACTCTCTCATTTGCTGAAAGGCCCATTGACTTCTACATCTTCTATTTTTTCCAAATATTATTAACAAAAAAAGTACCTTTAGAAATATAGTTTTCATTCAAGAGGAAGTTTATATACAGAAAGCCTTAGTCTGAAGAAATCTTTAAGCAACTGCACAAACCACCAGTTCAAAGCATCAGATATTGTTGTTGTAGCGCCTGTCAGCCTGCTCATGGTAAACTCTACAACGTGACAGCTGAATAAACAACCTCCCACTCAGAGACCAGACATCTTCAATGTGTGCTGTCATCTGCCAAGAGGGCTTTTTTTTCTCTCCCCTGCTTTTGAAAGTTTCACTTTGGGAGATGTTTTCAGAAACTTAACTTGTTTCTTGGTAGTTTCTATTGTGCACAGCGACACGTGCAGAGATCCCAGCACAGCTGCCTGCGGATGGGCACTCCAGACCGACATGCCCAGCAATAGGAAGAGAAGCCACAGGGCATCCTTAGCCAGAAGCGATGTGACAAGAATGGAGGCAACGCTGCTCTCCCTGCATGCAACTAACGTAAGCAGCAAAATTCAGGTAGTTACAGACCACAGCGTGTCACGGCTCTGTTCAAACTCCCCCTCATTTCCAACTCAATCACAAAAGCAGATTAAACCCAAAATAACCTATTAATTGTGTCTGCCACAGAAAGCTACAGGCCAGTTTATGCCTGTTCCTTGCCACTTCTCAGCTCATGACCCCAGCACAGACACCAATTTGTGCATCTGGGTGCTCCCTGTTCCCTACCCTTATGGTATCTGTAGCAGAAACTGTATAAAGTTATTCATCAACTTTTTTTTTTTAAAAAAAAGGCAGCCTTCTCATATAGTATCAGCTAGGCAAACAGCAGAAACTATCATGATCCTGAGGATTTGAAGCTCAAACGCCTCCAGACCCCAGGGCTGAGCAGGACCTGTCAGTTCAGGAGCTTCTGCAGTGCTGCTCACATCCACGTTCTTGGGATTTCAAATATTGCATGGCCAGTTACAACCACTAAAATAAACAAATAGATAAAGGAGAAACTACTAGTGTATTTAATTTCTTGCAAGGCCCATTTATGGATTTTCTGCCCCTCTCTGTCAGTTTTGCAGAGGAGTTAGAGCAGCACTTGGGAAGCCTGAGCTACACAACAGCTTCGCACCGCAATCCCCTGCCTCAGGAGGCTCAAACCCTGCAGCAAGAGAAGACTGACTGATGCCCAGGTGCAAGCACACACTTCTGTTGGGTATAACCACAGAGCACTACTATTAAGAGCCCAGGATTACCAGCCTTGTCCAGGAGAAACCCAACCCCAGAGGAGAACACGGTGCTACAAAAGCCAGCGAGGACTTGGGAAACACCGGTGGGAAATCCTTGAGCGCTCCCTCCCCGCACGCAACCCACCAACAGCTTTGGGCAGGACAGCGGGGCCTCCGTTGGCCCCCTCGGCCCAACAGGATGACAAATATTACAACCGATTTTTCTTAACGTCTCAAGTAACGAATACATGGAGCAGTTCCTCACGTAACAGGTTTACAAAATGAGACCATTTTCACTTCCCAGTCTTACACAAGTCAGCTGCAAGGCAATGAGCACCAGCACAGAACAGCAGCCCATGCCTGGCAGCGTGGAGCTAGAATTCATTTAGCAGTTTTGGTTCAGGTACAAGCCTAGTTTTGTGACAAGCTGCTATTTCAGAGCTCGGCTGATCAGGAGAGCTGACAGATTAGAGGCCACAGACCGATTTTGACGGCTGGTTAAGAAATAATCATGGATTCGGGTGCCAAATAGACAAGGCAAATCTTAACATAGAACCACATCTTGAATCACCATCCTCCTCATTCCAGTATCCAGTGGGAACTGTCCCATGCCAATGGGACCTTGCTATTGCTGCCTTAACACGGAGCTTGCTGGACACACTTTCAATGTCAGAATGCTTAGTCCTGCCTCTGGGACTTGGCAAAAGAAGACGTATTTTAGCTACAGTCACTACTCCAAGAGCTGCAGGATGCCAAGCTGCTCAGCAATAATATAGATATTGCTGATATTTCAGATATCCTGTAGAATCAAGGCTTATAGCATTTTAAATCACTGCAGGAATGCAACATCCTCTGCACTAGACTAACTATGCCTGAGTTATAGTCAAGTGGTTGTCCTTGCACTAGACCATTTGTGTTTGGAAAAAGAAATGTTTTGACAGTGCTTTGGCCAAGCCAGACTAGACCTTTTGAATTCTCACGGGTATTTCTAAAGCACAAGAAACAGAAAGGTGTTAAAAGTCTTTGCCCCCACACCTCTCCAGCTCCCACTCCTCCTCTGCTGCACTTCCTGAGCTGCCGATGCACCTAATTTTCACCATCTCTCAATAGAAACTGAAACCTGTCTGGTATCAACTGGTCTGGTGACCCTGTTACCCAAAGACACCTGCAACAAAACAGTGTAGTTTTTTTTTTAAAAAAAAAAAAAAAGTTTTAGATGCAAACTTCATGAAGATGTTAGCCATAAACAAACACAATCAGACCTTTCTCATGTTCCCTCATACTGTAATGATTCCTTTTCCAATAGTTGCATAAGATACTGTATAGAAAAAATATAAATAGATCCCCATATTACAACAGCAAAAACTTCACTTCCAGATGCGCTCTGAAAGTTTAATAAAAATAAAATCCTATAAAGGTCTGATCAAATCCCCCATATCTTATCATACGAAGCATTTTCCAAAACAGGATGAAAAGGTCTGCATTACAACGGTATTTTAGCAAATAACATTGGCAGAAAAGAACAAACGATGGGGCAAAACCAAGTTGCAGGTATGTCTCTGCTCCTGATTGCATCAAAATAGTTTGGAAATCTCATCTGAAGCGCTCTTTGGTGGTCTGACCACCAAAACTGAGCGCAACAGAAGCTGTTGCCTAACTGAAGTCCCTCTTACCATGCAAAGCCCCAGGCAGACACAGTCAGAAACCTGCTGTCCCTGTCACTCCTCTGTTCCAGGCACAGGAATGAGGAAAGGGCTCAGCCCAAGGCCCCTCCACAGCTGGAGGATGCAGCAGAATTTGGCTCAGTGTCCAGGCACTCCAGCACGACGCTGGCCCCTCGCTCCGTGCTGGCAGCACCGGCATTGGCTGCTCCTGCCGGGATCAGGAGGTGCAGGCAGAGAGGGCACTGGCATCCACGGGCAGCCCGGCACAGGATACCCACGCGGTGCGACCGGCACGGCCCCACGGCCTTGAGTTCTCCGGAGGCGAGCACGGGCTGCGCACTCTGCGTGCCCAAAGGAGACACTGCTGCACGCTGCCTGCACCGTGTAGGTTTGCTTGCGCTTAGAACTACATACTAATATACCAAGCTATACACTAAAACAAAGGACAAAAACTTGCCTGCCTGCTGCTAGGTGCATCCTACGCTAACAGCCAGGTTGCCCTCGGCGGTCACGGCCGGTGCCCGTGCGGAAGGCGGCAAGGAGCCGGCGCGCGAGGGCACCAGCAGCGCCCGTCTGCGCAAGCTGCCCGGAGCGCAAACACCCGAGAGGCGGCAGCAGCGCCTCCTCCTCGCGCTGCCCGATTCCCAGCTACCTTAAACTTATCAAGAGAGCCATTTCCATCTATTGATTCTATTGAGCCATCAAAAAAAAAAAAAAATCTTTAGTGCAAGCTGCTACAGTGCAGCTGCTACTTTCTCCTCCTGGCCCCAAGATTCTCAAAACGTGCTAGTCAAGAGGCTTAACTAGCCTAAGAAAAACAAGGTGTTTCTAGACATGTCATTTGTATCAAGAGATTTCTTAAGCAGCCATACAGATTCCCAGACCGAAGGCAAGGCTTAAAAGATGTTTTCGTTAATTAACAAGTTAACTGAACAAATTACACTACTTACAAAGCTCACAAATAGATATACTTGGAGGTCCTTAGGCAAAGGAGGTGACACAGCCAGGCTGGCTGCACAGTATGTCACCAAAAAGCCCTAGTAGAAGACCAAATACTCCTATGAGAGCGAGGTGCACAGTTAGCATCACACCAACACGAACTGGGGACATCGTCTGCGTTCTTCGTGGGGGAGACTAGCAGTATATTTAGTAAGAACCACATGCATCTAGAGCTTCGCATAAATGCTTATTAATCATCTAGTTATACACAATACACCAGCTGTCTGTTGAAAATCAGTTTCCCTAAAAATCACAGTTTGCTGTAGCAGGGCAGGACAGCTTTTCTGCTGAAAAACTTCATTTCTCTCAGTCTCTCCTGGGATTTAGTGGTACTAAGAATCCAGGATACAACTACTACACCTACTGACGAAGCAAGAGACTGAATGAAGGAATCCATTCAAGCTCTGCTTACTCAACATTAACACTGAATATTTCAAAGGGGGAAAGAGAGGGGGAAGAGCAGAAACGCACAGAAACTGGTTTTGTTACCAAATCCGTCTCCAACGACGGATACCTAACGCTGCTTTGGGTCACCAGTGTGAGCTAACAAGCCCTGCACAGTTCCGGGAATGAATAAGCACTACTTTTCTTTCACCCTTCCCAAGTACTTTCTGAGTCTATGATACTTCTCATTTCTACCAAGCAACAAAGATATTTTGCAGTCCAGAAGAGCAGACTATTACTAGTATAGTCTGAGAAGTATATTACTGAGATAGGGAGTGGAAGAGTATAAGAACAGTTTAAAATTAGAATCAAATATCACCTTTCTTTTCTCCTGCATGAGAAGGACATTAACTTTCAGCAGTAACTCAAAGTAGTCTCAATGTTTGACTAACATTTTAAAATAAGCAACACATGTTAAAGAAAAAAAGAGCATCACTCCCATAATTAAAAATGTATTCATTCATTCAATCTCACAGGGAATAAGTTCAGTTCGAATCACTGAATACATCTACAGCTAAACTTTTCCCAATATCACTGAGTTGTCATTACTACAGGTGAATACTTTGGCATAAAATGAAGCAAAGTATCCAGCCAAACAATAATTTAAAGGTATGTGTAATTAACAGGAACACTGCTGCAGTAATACAACTGCAGGAAACAGAAATAGCTGCAGGTTTGTTTGGCTCGGCTGTCTGTAAAACACACCAGTTCCTCTGTATTTAAAATAAAGATGCACCACAGCCTTCCGCCACGGAGCCAGACGTACCACTTACACACGGCCCATGCCGTTGCTGACTGCTTTAAAAGCAGTTTTGTACCTCAAGGCTCCATTAAAGAGACCACTACATAAATACAACTGTACAGCAAATCCCAGGTACATAAAATTAACTTTACATTTCTCTAAGTGACTTATTTTTACTCACGGTTCGTTACTAAAGACTAACTGAGTTTTATTATTACTAAAAACTGTGAAGCTTCTTTCTTGCCCACCGAGAAGAAGTTTGGCCTGAATTCCTCAGGCTGCAAGAAAGGTTCTTCTCACATTCCTTGGCATATCTACTATAGTAGAGGCTTGATTTCATTAAAAACTGCTAGCTAAAATAAGTCTCAGTTTTATCTAACTTAAAGTATAGGAGTCATTCACTTAGGTAAACTTGAGTTAAACAAAACTGTTTTTCTCCAGCTGCACAGAAAGGATCTCGACCTACACTAAAGCAGGGTGACTTTGAAAGTCACACGCACGCTAAAAGGGACAGCGCCGAGGCCAACTGCTTGAAATGGTGCAACAACATTGACCAGCTACAGCTGAACTCCTCTGGCACGGGAACCAAGGCCCTACCTGAGCGGGGCAGTTGGGCAATGGAAGGTTATCTCTTCACGCTGACCTCGGCTTTAGTCCGGCAAATAACACGGTTATTTTTGTGAGCAAGATGAGAAAAAAAAAATAGATCATTTCTATCACCAGCATCAAAGAACCTGCAGTTTATTGTGCCTTAAAACACGCAGAGACAAAACAGTTACAATCCAAAAAGCACCAATAGGTGGTTTTTGTATGAGGATCTCCCAAATCCAGATGTTATGTTAGTTAAGCAGAAAAACACGCACTAGTAACGCTCCAAGAGGTTCCCCTTCTCACCCTTGACATTTTACGCAGGAGGAGAACAGGCTCCCGCGAACGCCTGGGAGGCTTCCTGCTTCTTCTTTGGGATGAGGCAGGGGGAGAAGGTGCGAGAGGGAGAGCAGGAACCGGAGGGGAGAGGCAGAACCGCCGGGAGCACCCGTGCGACGCCCCGGCCAGTGCTGCCAACTTCCAAAGGGAATAAAGCAGCGAGGTGCCGCGTCCGCGGGCCCCGCGCACTCACCCAGCGCCACCTGGCAGGCCCTGCGCAGCTGCCCGTGCGGCGGCCGCTTCGCCTCCTTCTCGGCCAGGATCTTCTCGAGCGCCCGCGACACGAACATGCTCTTGGTGCGCGTGTCCTGCTCGCGGGCCGGGGGCTGCATGGCGGCCCGGCGGGGAGGGCGCCGCGCTCGGGGGAGGCCCGGCCCGGCCCGTGACGCGCACGAGACGCCGCTCCCTCAGCCGCGGCGCCCGCGACACGGCGCCGCCATATTGGCGCCGTCACGTGACACGGGCATCCCCCTCCCCCGCCCGCCCGCGCCGCGTGACCTCTGACCCGGCGGGCGGCGCGCGGGACGGGTGGCCCCGCCCCGCGCTGTGGGGTCCTGAGGTGGACACGGGGCAGGCGCCTCCGGGGAGCCGTTTCTGTACCAATAATAAAGAATTAGCGCTACCGTTACAATTGTTTACGTTGGTTAACGTACCAAAAAGGAGGAGACATTAATAAAATACGCTTCCTGTTTCAACACTTTTGGTGCGAGCGTCTCAGCTCTTGCACAATCACCACTAGCTTTCCAAAACACGGAGCCTGACATGGAGCCCATGCGCTTGAGGGAGCCTGGCAATGTCGCGTATTGGAGAAGGACGAGGAACTGCTGGGAAATCCAGGCGTCCTTCTGAACCTGTGCCTGATTACTGCCCTTCCCAGTTGTCTTTTGCTTGCCCAGCAGGAAGACCCGTGCAGACAGGCCACGTTTCGGGGTGTCGGTAGCTGCTGCAGCCCGTGGAGGTGACCGTGGGGCTCCGGCCTTCCCCGGGCTCCCTCCTCCAGGGCGCTGCAGCCGTCCCCACCACCCTCCATCACTCCGCAATGCTCTGAACCAAACCGGGAAAACGCTGCCTAAATGAGATCACAGGGGCACATTAGATTTTCTGGATTGTCACCTTATTCCTTTTTTTTTCCAATCAGCAAGACTCTTGCTGTTATCCCTTCAAATGCCATTAGTGGATTTTGAATGCCATGTTGTCAAGATTTGCAAGCTTTTGCCTAAACCAAGCACTAAAAAAGCTCTGAGTCCAAACATCTGTGCAAAGCATTACTTAAGTGTTATTTCATGGGGAAAATAGGCAGTGCTATGTGATCACTCCTACAGCCCGGAGGTTTACGTGGACTCGCTCACAGCTGAGGATTCTACTTCCAGTGAAAAATATGATTTAGAAGAAGGGGAAATCAAACATTCCTTTATCCTTCCTAACAAGGAAGGATAAAGAGTTGGGGAAATACTTCTATAGAAATCAAACATTACTAACAAGGAAGGATAAAGAGTGGGTGAAATACCTCTATAAAAAACATTTTTTTGAGGTTTGTTACTCTCTGAAGACTTTCAATTTCCCTTGGAGGTCAACAGTTCAAGTATGGTTGTGATGTGTGATCTCATAGCTCGTCATAAGATCACAGTTTATCAGGGTGTAACTCACTGCACAGTACATGAAACCACGTAACACATGCTGCTGCTTCTGCTGCTGAGACGTTTAGAAAAACTCATTTCAGAATGCCCAAAAAGACTATTTTTTCCTGGTGTCTTCCCAGCAGAACTGCTAGCATACTAGTAACTACTAAAAATAGTATGCTACTATTTTTAAATAAAAACAACTATGTAATCATTTTCTTTATTTGCTATTTATATTGCAGAATATGTCTGCAGATCTAAAGATGTTGTTTAAATTCATTATATGGCCAGTTATATTGTAAGGGGTATCCAGCTCCAGGAGATATTTGATAATATGCCTTGGGTTAGTAAACACTGCATGATTTGAGACCCTCTTTGTATATTTCCATATGCCTGGGGTTATTGAAATATGCGATTTCCAAGTAGACCACTTTGAGTATCAAGCCAGTTTACATGCCAGGTGGTTGAATTCACTGGCATTAAAGACCGAAATGAGGGATGGGGTTTAACTGAACTTTTCAAGACATGGTTCCCAAAAGGCACAGCCTGAGAACAGGCTGTCCAGGGCAGTGCTGACTCAGTGGCCCTGGAAGGAGTTCGGGAGGCGGCTGGCTGTGCATCTCCTGACTCAGCTGCCTCCTCCAACTCCTACCACGGAATCGGAATCGCCGTAGTTCTCTGAGCCGCAGCCCTTCAGATCGTCTCCGCAGGGCATCTTGCTCACCAGGCTACATCTAATTTAATTTGCTCTGTTCTGAGGAGCAGGAAATTCAGGATAAACCTAAGAGCCTCATTACTGACAAAAAGGAAAAAAAATGACAAAAAAGGGACAATTTCATTTTTTTCCTGACTGGTTTAGTTTAGCACATCCAAAAGAAGAAAAGGTCTAATAGGTCTCCCTAACAATTTCTGTCTGTGAGGAAGGGAGAGAGGGAGAAATAATACACAAAAAGGAGTGAACAGAATCACCTATCACGGTCGAGTACTGACAGTGAGAGCCCAAAAGTTGAAAGAAAAACTGACTGTGCTTGGACTGGAAAGTCAGTTCCTTCCAATGCTGAAATCTGTAGTCTCAGTGTGGGTACGAACATGCCGTGGAGAACATGATGGCTCTGCCTTAGGGCCACGTCAAAGGGAAGATTTGGCTGATGCAAGTTAACCCCTCCTCATGCTCAGGTGGAAACGTCTTGCTGGGAATGTGAAGGAGAATGTCACTCATTTTTGCTTCTGAGTAGTGATAAGGCAAATAAGCCCTCTCTCTTGAAAAGCTACTTGTTTGCCAGAACAAGATAAAATTTGTGGTTATTAGTGTAGACAAAGGAGCAGAGCCCTACTGAATAAACATTAAGGGGTGTTTATTCAGAAAAAGGGGGAGGGGGCATTAATTATTATTTACAGCTAAGGAATATTCTCCTTATTTCCATTCTTATGGAAAGGGCCTGTTAGAAGTTTCTGGAGAGCTTCATCCTTTGTTGCTACAGATAATGTGTAGACAAGTCCTTGCAGACCTCTGCTAGCATCTAGGATGGCCTCACGTCTCCTTCCTGTGTTATTGTGGGATTTGAGGAAAAGAAACCAGGCTCCTGACTCAGCCTGGTGAGGTGGATGTGCACATTGCCCCCGCTGATCGCAGGGTTGTTTCAAACGGACGAGATCGTTCAGCCCCGCTGAGAAATGCACGTGTGCGAGATGCAGCGTCAGGGCCCTGCGGACAGATCCTGATGCTCCAGCACCAGCTCCTGAAGAAGTTGTCCATGGAGGAGCCTCCTCTCTTCCCTCATCAACAGAGAGTCCCATGCAAAGAGGCAGATGATTCTAATTGCTAACCCCTTTTTACAAAAATGTACTTCTTCTTCTTGGTTAGGCTTAACCCTCGCTGTTGATTTTGGCACGACCATGCTGTAAACAGGTATTTCGCTATTCAGCTAAGCTAACCTGTCTCCTTGCCATAACTGATGCGCTCACTACCCAGGAGATCTGGAATCTGGAGCGAATCTTTATTTCCCCTCTCAAAATGCTGGTGAGAGCCCTTTGTGCATTCTTGGAATGTATTTTACTGTGCGCTGCAGCTTTTGGGCAGGATGAGAGGCAGGTTAGAGCCCAGTTAAGCTTATCAGGCAGCAATGACACCAGTTGACATCCAAGTCTAGGGGGAAAAGAGGGCGGAATGCCTTGCTCATGGTACCTGTGCTGTTACACGAAGCAGGAGCTATAAAAGAGTCCTCATCTTCTTCCTCGCATGTGCAGTCCACTCAGCAACATCCTAATATCCACAAACCATCTTGGAGGATGACACAGGATGTAATACCCAGAGGAAAGCAAAACGAAAGAAAACAAAACATAGTATCATAGCATAGCACCACAAGCTAGAAAAATAAAATCTATTATGATGTGTTCTGTGAATCACCCTAAGATGCAGGTGGGCCTTGCGAATGATAAAAGAAAATGTGTGTATAGAAACCCATAAAAATTAACAAAAGGCTTGTGCCAGTTTTTAGCTTGTAGGCTGGTCCTCTGGGCTCAAGGATTTGCTCAGAGCATCTGTGTTTAATGCCTCTAGTCAGAGGCTTTTATGAGAAACCCAAAATATACTTTGATTACAATAACTAGAGATGCTGCCGCCTGTTCAGCTCGCTCCAAGTGCAAAGATACCATTTCTTGACTATCAATTGGCAGTAAGTGGTGCTGACAGCCATGACTTCATGCAAGGAGGGAAAGGTTAATATGAGAAGCAGTGAACGTCAGGACAGTTTATTTCCAGGCCAGCAGCATTAAATTGATATCCTGGAGTTCAAATTTCTGCAGCAGAGCTTAACATATCACACCAATTGGTTTCTCTTAACTGAAGCAATCAGCTATAATTATCAAAATGTAAAAACTTTTAATCATATTGGAACTGCCTATCCCCTGGTGCTGTATATTTGATAGCAATATTTCCACCTTTTTTTTTTTTTTTTCTCCAGCAAGATAGTTAGCTGCTGGACAGTTGGTTGGATGCTCCATAGCCTAAGACTGAATTTTATGAAAATTTGCAGCTGAGAGCCCTTTCTGAAATGCACCAGTGCAAGCTCATCCTTCTGGCGCTTCCTGAAAGGTTTTTTTTTCTGTTTTTCTTCTCATTTACACCCAGGCCAAGTGCACAGGGATGTAGCCCAACTAGGTGTTCCCATCCAAACCCAGTTTTACTCAAGCAAAGTTTTGTTTTTTCTCCCTCAACGAAATCTAGAAAGCCCCCTCCCTACCTGCAGACAGGCAGGACCTGGTGGCACAGCAGCTCTGTCTCCTTTAACGTGCTCCTACTTGGAGTCTTTGCTATTAGAGTTCACATTTATCAGCACTGGCTTCGCTGAAGTGCCCAAACTAAAACCCTGGGCCGAAGTAGCGCAGGCTCCTTGTTTAGGCTGACCAGTTAAATGCTCATTTATAGTGGTGTGAAGTGAGGTGCCTCCAGCTCAGCTACAGTTTTGGGTTCCTTGTTTTCACGATTTTTATCATCTCTAATGGCAATGGAAATGGTTCTGTGACATTTTTAAACTTACTTGAATTTAACAAATTAATAAAATCAATTTTAAGTTAATCTTAAAAAGCTAATATGAGAGAAGAGATTAACCTAAATCCTCTTCTTCAGTAGTAGCAAGCACAGCGTTACATTGGAAAGGAATGAAATGGACCAAAGTAAACATAAATAGCAATAAGAAACATCACTGGTGAAAAAAATAATAGGTTGTAAAGATCATTTAGGGTATTATAAGTACACACATGAAAATATTTATTATAATTCTGTAAAATATTATATTACCTATATCTAAAACCTTTTAGCATATGCCGAAATTAATAATCTCAAAAATCAGATCCAAAGACAAACTAACAAGCACTCTCCAAAGCAATCTTTTCTGGAGTTTTTGAGTGGAATTTCATAAACCTGCCCAAGTTCCTGGAACGCAGATGGCCCTTGGCTGAGCACGGGGCCAAGTCTGCATAGGAGCTTTGCCAGGATAAGGGTATCAGTGCGGGGCAGTTCTCGCAGCCGTATCGATGGTGAAGATCTGGGGCAGGGAATCTGCCCAATGTGCCAGGACAGCCCATGGACACAGTGCTGCCGTGGGACACGAGGCATCTGCTCCTCCCCTCCCTGCTAAATTCACATTCCTGTGGTACCAGCAAAGCATTCCTAGTATGAAGCTCTGGGGCTGCTTTGCTGGTAATTCCTTGTGGCCTCCAGCAGTGCACAGTTTTGCAGCAGTTTTGCCTTCATGAACAGTAACCACATCAAGAGCTCTTGGCAGCAGGGCTGTATTAATCTCAAACACACCTCACCACAACTGGTGTCAAGCGTGGACCTGGAGCTAACAATACGACTGTAAACATCATCACTGCCCTACCCCTTGTGCACTGCCTGGAACCCAATGGATTTACTTTGGATTTACAGCCATGTGAGTCTGAGTCCAATTTAGCCTGGAGAGATGCAATTTAACCTTTTTTAATTTATTAAAACACACATTTACGTATAAATATATAAAATAATCTATTAATAGATGTGAATATGTAAATATATTAATAATAAATCTATAATTAAATATGCATTTTATATATTTATTCTATTTTAATATAATATCTATATATAAATGTGTGTTTTTAAAGTAAGCTCCCAATCAGAGAAATGACGGGAGAAGATCATCCCCAGAACTTGTGCACGTTTTCTCGTGCTGCCCATGCATCTGATTGTGCTTTTATTTACGTTAGTGTAAATCAGGGTAATTCTCCTCTCGTCAGTGGAATTACAGCGGTGCAGAAGTGACGGAGCTAAAGGCAAATGAGGCCCTGGCTCTTTTTGGAGTGGTGCTGACTTACTTATTGACACAAACAAGCCGCAATTACTGTCAGCAGGACTGCAGAGCTAATTAGACAGCAGAAGCTCTTTATGTGTTGTCAGCTAAAGGGAAGGTAGCAGCAGAGTTATTGAATTTATCCTGATAGTTAGATGACGTAGCATTTGAAGTAGCTGGGAGTATATTTGAATTTGACTTCATAATTTGAAAATACTGGATGCCCATGCTGAGAAAGATGCCCTGTTTCCTGTAAATAGCACCCTTTGGAGCTGGGTTCTTCTTAGACCGCATTCTTTTCCCCATCTACTGTAGCTCTTGTTTAAACTAGTTTTTTTCACTTGAGGGCGCCAAAAGTCTAGCTCCAGAAAGCGAATGCACTTACTCCTTTTGCAAGCGGTGCTGCTCGGAAACACGGCACGACCAAAAAAAAAAAAAAAAAATCACGTTGCCTGATCGTTAAAGTGCAAATAATGATTTTAGTCGCATGCATCGCCATGCGACACAAGATGTTGTGTGTTAGAGCAGGGAAGACGCTGTCTCATGGACGGCTGCTGCCAGCCTTGGGCAAGGAGATGCCCAGGAGCTCGCCCAGGAGCTCGGGTCACATCTGCTTCTCTAGGAGCAGTTCCTCTCGCGGTGAGCAGCCAGACACGTGCCACAGTCACACCATTACATTAAACACGGCCCTGAAGATTTGGGGTTTATTTGTCACCATCAGATGTGCTCCCTCCCAGCCTGTGGATGTCTCAATTCGTAGCTACTGCTCTGCTCCCACTTACTGCAGCAGCAGATCTTCTTCTCACAGACCTGAAGAGTTCACTCCATTCAGTTTCTCTCCCTCTCCTCCCTCTATCTCCTCCTTTTCAGTGACCCTTTTTGGCATTAATCTGCACAGCAGTATTTTATTTTATTTTATTTTATTTTATTTTATTTTATTTTGTTTTGTTTTGTTTTGTTTTATTTTATTTTATTTTATTTTATTTTATTTTATTTTATTTTATTTTATTTTATTTTATTATTTTATTTTATTTCCTCTTTTGAAAATCCTTAAGCAAAACACCGCCTTTCTGTTCCCTCCTCAGTTTGCATTGTCGTTCAAGCTGCAAGGTACTTGCTGAACACCAGAGGGAACAACAGCAATATTCCATTGATGTCATTAGCAAAGCCACTTTTCATAGATAAATGACATATGACTAATACATTGGTCATGCTGATGTGCTGGGTTGCGTTTTAAATGTTTCTGATGACATTCGGTAACTATTTATATGACTACTAATTAAGAATTATCTGGCAGTTCATTTTAAGCATTTACAAATATTTTAAGCCCCTCTATCCTCCAGGAATTTTTCAACAGAGGCTTCATTTTGCTTCAGTGTGAATGAGAAAGCATCAAGAGAGGGATGTGTTAATTATCACCCATGCAAGACGAGCAGCTGAGTGAAGGGTCCCTGTAAACGGCGGGTCCTCTTGACGCTGGTGTCACCGTGAAGGTTTTTCTGCTGATGCTGGTGTCACCATGAAGGTTTTTCTGCTGCGGTGGCGCAGGGCGCTCCTGCGCCTCCTTCCCGGGCTCAAGGTGGGCGCGTGTCACACACACCCTCTATACATTTATGCTGTTAAAAACTAGATGTGTCTAGTGCCCGTTCAGCCAAGCACAAGCGCTTTGCCAGTGGGAGGGTTGTCTGCCCCCAACTAAGCAAGGCACCTCCAGCACGTCTGTGATTGCTGGGAGACACCAAATGTAAGGCAGCGTGTGAAGAGAGGGAAGGATTCCAGTGATGATCTTGAGGTGTCCAGGGTCTCCAAGAGGAGGAGAAGAGCGAGCTGCTTCAAGAACACGTCCCACCACGCTGCACACGAGGAAATGAGGACAACTCTGTCAACAGTGGCTCTATCTGTGATGCTGATCACGGCCGGGGACGTACGTGGCAGCAGCGCAGCCCTGTCCCCATTGCATGGCATGGAAACCACAGCACAGGGAGTGAGGCCAAAAACAGAGCTACATCACCTCCAACCTGCATATATTGGATGGTGTCTATAGGGTGTTAATCTAATCAGCGTGCCTTTCAGCTCCAGCATTGACCAGAGACTTGTATCCACCCAATAATTTAAAACTAATGGAGTTGTTTTCAGTGATGCTCATGTCAGCACGTATGAAAAAAAAAAATTTGGAGGGGCATCTAACTAATTTGCAGTTTGGAGATGGTACATGTAAATCATCAAAATATACCATGGGATAATTCTGGGAATTTAATTCCTACTTAAAGTAACCGGAAATTTAGAAATACATTTAGCAAAAGCACATGCTTACGTCATTTTTTTATAATAAGTAATAAAAAGTGGAAGGAATAATAGAGAAAAAAAAGGAAACATTACTTCCTTTCTACAGCAGCTTGCACAAAACTGAAACACAACCGAGACATTCGGAGATTAATGACTTCATTTCACTGTGCCCTTCACCATGGTCAATCACATGGGAAAGGCCTCCAATAAGCTGATTTCCACCTGCTGTTGCTCTGTGAGGAGGCCACAGACCAGGGGTCCCAGTGTTACTCTCACAGAGCTGAGAGGTTTGAGCAGAAACTCCCATGGTTACAAGAAAATAATGTGCGTGCTGGTTTCACAAGCAGTGAAATCCCCTGATATTTTGCTGTGCATATTCAGAAGCTGAAAAAGCAGAAGTCCTATGGGGATCTCACTAACATTCGCAGGGACTAGAGCATGTATCGTATGAGGAAAGACTAAGCGAGCAGGGCCTGTTTAGCCTGGAGAAGAGAAGGCTGAGAGGGGACCTGATCAATATGTACAAGTACCTGAGGGGAGAACGTAAAGAGGATGGGACCAAACTCTTCTCAGTGGTGGCCAGTGACAGGACAAGGGGTAGTGGGTACAAGCTGAAACACAGGAAGCTCCATCTCCATGCGAGGAAGAACTTCTTTCCTGGGAGGGTGACAGAGCCCTGGCACAGGCTGCCCAGAGAGGTCATGGAGTCTCCTTCTCTGGAGATCCCCAAAACCCACCTGGATGTCACCCTGTGCCACGTGCTCTGGGTGTCCCTGCTGGAGCAGGGGTTGGACTAGATGATCCCTAGAGGTCCCTTCCCACCTCAGCCATTCCCTGATTCTGTGATTCTGTTTTGTCTCCTGTGCCAGCTACAAGACCCAACACTTTACTAGAAGTTCAGCTGGCCGGCGAGAGCCGCAATGAGCAGCACAGCTGCCCTGGAGGCCGTGAGGGCCGCAGCTCCGCCATGAGGCCCGGCCGCAGCGCGACGCAGCCGTCGCCAGGCCCAGCGGAGCCGGGCGCTCGCCCCACGGCAGAGCGGGGAGCGAGGCCGCACGGGCACTGGGGCCAGGGCTGCTCTGGATCTGGCTCATTTTATCTGATTATCTCCAAATTCGCTGATAAGATGGCTTGGATGATACTGATTATGGCTCATCTCTGCGGGAACTGCCTAGCCTGTAATTTGCCTGTTTCAGCTTTCCAACCTGTTTGTGCTTTCGAACCTCACACTGAGTGTCAGTCCACACAGTTTTTTACTCCAGATTAAGGAGGGAAACAAAGAATAAAAACAGCTCCCTTTTTTGTATGACCGATCCCTCCTCAACCTCATACCTTGAATTACGCACAGAAGAAGCTGCAGCTTCTTCAGCAGCCTGCAAATTAGTTCATTTAAAAATATGGAGTGCAGAAAATAAAATGAGAATCTCTTCCCTCTTTAACATTATTGCACATATCAGTTTCTGCTCTCAGAAATCATAGTTATTTTTGTTAAGCAGTAGTGGCATATCCTCAATGATAGGATATGTGCAGCCAAGCCTAGAAATGGCTTGTTTCAGACCAGAATGCCACTCGAAATAGCTGTGACCAGTAAGACCAAATTAGAATGATTTCGTCCAGAGATCACATGAAACAGCGATTGCATACTCCTCCACCCTTCTTTTAACTACTGTAATTTAATGGGAAAACAGGAAATACATTTTTTTTTAATGACTGGGACAGGTAGGACAATGTTGTGATTCTGACCAGAGGGGTTAACCTCTCTGCAACTTCTAGAATAAGCAGTACAAGGAAGTTGCAAATCATTTTTCTTAGCCAAGGACCATTTATCACCCTGGAAAAGGGAAAAATGACAAGCAGCCTTTAAACTTACAGAGCTTGCAAGCAGGTAGCTGAACTGCTAGATACAGCACTGCGAATGCTGTGCTTATACATATGTGCACGAGTACAGAGGTTTTACAGTCTGTTTTAGAAAACCAAAAATGGCAAAATGTGTCCATGAAGTTGGCCCATCAAAGAAAGAGTAGCCACCGTCAAAGAAAGAGTAGCCATCACCATGGTTAAGTTGGCAGAGCCTGAGAGCTCTGCCCATTACATGTCTGGAGATGTTTCTGGTTGATGGTTGGTGGGCTGGTGTTAATGGAGCCGCTTTGCCTCCTGATAAATCTCTCTACTTGTACAATAAACCATAGTAAAAATGGTTTAGTCTACATTAAGTTTGATGTGTGCCTCTTTTACCAGAGCACCAAATGCACCTGGGCTTCCCAGCATATGGTCTATGGTTTAAATATAGTGTCTTGATCTCTCAGTTCGCATAGTTCTGATCAAATTAAGCACACTCAGCAAACTGGCCTCTGGTCCCACTGAAATGAGAGTGTGTCAATGAGTGCAGTGGAAGAAGAAGAGGTTTGGCACCACTCAGAACTGTTCTCAAGGTTTTGTTTTTTCTAAGGAGAGAATAAAAGTCCTTTGGCTATTTTACAGCAATACAGACTAGTTCCACATTACTGCTGAATCCAGCACCGGGCTACCCGCAGAATTTAGCTGCATGATGTGTGTTCATGGTCGGAGACGTACGAGAGAAGAAAGTCTTTCAGAGCAGACCAAACAGATACAGAGGGAAAGCACAGATGTATGCATGTATGCGTTTGGGAGGGAATACAGTGCCGGTCACAAGGATTGCTATCAGACTGATATAAAAAGCTAGTTGTAGCAGATATATCTGTAGCACAAAACATCAATCAAGTGCTTACAATGCCTAACAGGTGGACACAGTTCACAGTTTGTGTAAGCTACTTCCTTGGCAAGAAGCTTCTCTGGATGCCTGCCCAGAGGCCAGGTGCTCCTCGCTGACTGACGGGACTAACTTCGTAGCGCTCCCCCACTGCTCTATTGCTGCGCGTTTGACTTCAGGAGGGAAACGTCACCCTGCGAAAGAGGCAGAATGGACAGGAAAAGTCCGGGGGAAACACCACTGCTCTGTACAGTAGCTCCGTTCCTAGCCCAGCATTAGTAGAAATTTATTATAGATCTTCTTTTCCCTTCTGCTGCCCATTTTTAATCATTTCAATGGGGAGTGATTCTATTTATTCTGCTCGGCTTCTCGCCGTGTTCCCTGCTGCCCGGTAATGTATTAGCAGATTTCCCAGGGGATTCTACAAGTGATTCACTGTCTCAACCCTCTGGATTTTTACCAGTTCAATATTGCATGTCCTAAAGTCAATACATTTGGGGTTTGGTAAAGAGTTCTCCCGTTGCTAACACTATAATTAAGGTAATTGAAGGATTAGTAAAACAAATTATCAAGCAGGTATTTAACTGAGAATTCAGGTGGTAGAGGCAAGACATTTCATCATGAAGTTTATATATAATTCTCTTTCTTATTCCATGAGTTTCCTTTAAATCCAGCCCTGGGACCTTCTGTGTCTTTCTGACCAACTTTTAGGCAGCGTGCAACACGCCGCTTCCATTCCTCCCAGGGAAAGACATGTAATCTGAGGAAAGGACCGTGTATCTAAATAGCACTGGGCAATGTCATGATATGAAAAGTTAACCGTTTGGTGGAAGAGACAATATAACTGTATTTATACACTGCCATCTTAGATCAATTAGTGCAACTGTGTCTGTAATTAGTCACATCCAGCACTGCACTAATGCAATGATTAGCCCCAAAGCTGGCACAGTGCCGGTGTGCAGCCGTGATGCACCTTGCAGTAAGTCACAAAGCGGAAGAGCAATATAGGGACCATGTGAGATTTACACAATTCTAAGCCAGTCAAAATTATTTTCTGCCTTTTCTTTTTTCTCATAAAGACAACAGGACAGATCATTGTCTTTAAAAAAATACATATATTTACTCTAAAAAATAGAAGGCAGAGCGAAAGAACAGATGGGGAAAATACTTTTGCCAATCACTGCTTTTGACTGCAGAGTGAGAAGTCTAATTGAGTGGAAAGACAAACGAAACTGAGCAGCTCCCACACTCCGAAGTGTCTGAGGTGGAAGACCCAGGGCTGGATAATCACTTGCTCGCAATCCTTCCTGTCTGCGAGGTGATAATGAGACTTTATTTGCCACACAAGCATGTGCTAGTTAGATCTGCATGTATTTAAATGCCACAGGACTGACTTGTTACACATTCTATTTTGTGCAGAGAAGCCTCTTTTGCATTGTGTTTTGCTTTTTGTGGAGGAAATGTTTTAATTATTCCAATTTTGCTGACAAAACCTTAGCATTCAGTGCAAATGAATGGAATAGAATACATTTCTACCGAAGATCCTGGGTACAGGATAACATCACATCAGAATTTCTTAGACTGGAAGTTGAACAACGCTTGCAGACCTGCAGGGTTTTAGCAATTGCTTTCCACCTCTGATATACAGCCCATGCACTGCTTACCAGGGGGGTGACTTCAGTCGCAGAGAGCGCTTTTAACAGCCTCAGGAATCAAATTGGCAAATGACACTGTCTCTGACCTTTCAGCTAATCTTCATATCACTTCATTTCTTGTTAGAGACTTACTAAGTCACTAAGAAATGGCCTGGGCTTTCACTGTGCAGTATGGCTTTTACTCATTCATGTGCAGAGCTCTGTGTGTTCTTGACAAAACCCATTCAAGACAGTTTCTTGGCTCCTTGATTCAGATTTAGGAAGACTTGTTTCCTTTCCTCTCAGCAGGAAAGGCTTCCTCTCTCTGCTCATTACTGTATTCATTTATTCTTCCTTTGTTGCTAGGTATTCTTTAGAAGAACCTTCATGCAGACAAAAGGAGCCTTGTTTTGGTTTCACCCCTTGCATCTTCTTCCTCCTGCACCAGAATTGACATGTGTAATGCAACAGAAAGTCAGGGAGCTCTCTGGTCACCCTGACTTCGTTTAGGTTTCATTTTCTTTCTACTTTGAGTGTTTCGCAAATATCTCAGTCTTGTTGCTATCTATTTCTGTCTTTTCTGGTCATATTTAGTCTCGGGAAGCGTGGGTGCAGGGTAGGAGGGAATAGGGAAATGGCTCTGGCTCGGATTATAAACTCCCACATCACTTTTCTGCCCTGCTGTCACTGCAGTACTGAGGGCTTGCGTGACCTTCTCGAATGTCTCTGTCTCATCACGCTGGCTCTTTGGACCTTCGTCATAAAAATTATATTTTAGCGCTCTAGTTTCACCCTGTATTTCTGTATTCTGTTGCTTAAATCTCAGCTACCATTTTAGTGGAACTTCCTGAACAAAAATTGAGTTGCTGTATGTTGTACTGACATAGTGAAAAGAAGCTGTAAGCTGCCCTGGTCTGGCGTTACTAGGGGGCACGCTCAATTTGAAACTGAAATGGTTCTGCAATTTGTTCGGCCAGTAGAGTGGAAACAAAATTTGCGTATCACAGGTCATTAAAATGTGCAGATCCAGATATACTGAACATCCTGCCCCATCCACCCTTACGCGGATGGCAGTGCCAATGACTTCAGTTGGAATGTCTGTTGTTCTTTCCTGCTGTGACTTGATGAATACAGAGCAGAAACCAGGCTCTAAGGGTCAGCTTTTCAAAGGAGGCAGCTCTCTCTGCTTTCTTCTAAAGATGTTCCTCCTTACACCTGGAAGATGGAAACCACAAAGGGTGTTTTGCCTCCTTGCAGGCACTGGCGGGGCTCAGCAATGCTCCCCAAAGTCTGCAGGGAGCTTCAGGAAAGCCTGAATCCTGCAGCTCCATTTATGGCCTGACATGTAGATATATAACCAGTCACCAAAGAGAACAGCAGCGGATGTGAAGGTGGGAAAAGGGCTGAACTATCTAGTTCAAGTTAACATCCCAAAAAAAGGAACAAAAATCCCACTTCTACAGTTTGCCTAACATCAGGGTGCATCCAAGAGCAATCAAATACAAACCTTTGAAGACAGGTTTGAAGACAAATCCCTTAGACTTCTGTAAGCACTTTCTGTCTAAACTAAGTATTCTGTGCAGCATTAGCTACATCTGGGTTCACCTTTTCTAAAAAGCACTTCAACTATAGCGGTAAGTCTACCTGCTGATGTTTTGCTTCAGTTCTGAAAGGAGGTTGTATTTTTTCACTACTTTCCTAGGGAAATTATCCAGAACAAAACTTCACATTTTTCACCTTTGGACAGAGACTAGAAAATTTTAGCCAAAATGAGGATTTCTCAAAGTGTGTTGGTCTCTCAAAGCAAAGAATTTCTCCAGGCTTCTGAAAGCAAGGGAATTGTGACTGACACATTTGCTGTGTGTCAAACAATGCAACTCGCCTGTTGAAAAAAGCTACAAGAAACACAGACCTGTGTTGTTTCCTTCTATCTTAGTCTACAGCCTTCCGCGCGTTGTGTCCTGGGCCATTAGTGCTTACATGAAGTTCTGTCTTCCGTGGTGAAACGCACAGGCCTCCTCCTAACTTTAATCCAGCATCGTTGCCTTCCTGTTATGACTTGGACAACACTGCGCTTCGGATGAAAGTGCTTGGTGATTTCATGAGTGATCCTGTCAGGTTCGTGGTAATTTTATTACTACACCAACTCCTAGTGTTTCTGCACAAAATCTGCAAGAGAAAAAAAGGGCCTCTGTGATAATATCACTAAGAAAGGTCTGATTCCTGCTCTCCCACGGGACTGCTGGAGTCAACTAGCGCTCCAGTAGAGCTGGAGGATGCATTCCTGGTGTCTTTGCTCCTGCGGTGTGCGCTCACCGCCCATGCCCTGACCCTGTGTGGGGACTCTAGCTCCAGGGAGCACGTACGGTATCGGTGCACACGGCGGCGCGAGGCTACAGCCTCTCCGTATGTGAGCTGCTGTGAGAAGAAGCAGCCCTGTCCTTGCCCCGGCCCTGCTCTCATCGCCAGGCCTTTCGCCTCCCGCCATGCCTCGCGCTCCTGGATATCACGCGTTGAGCTAGTCAGGGAGGGAGCAAATCGGGGTGAAAAAGCAGCTTTTGTTTGTTTGTCTTGGGCTAATTTTCAGCTGGATCAGATCATCCGTTCCTCGTCCCATCCACCACATGGTCACAAAGAAGGTGCTGAAAATATGTAGCCAAGGGGGGGAAAGTGTAGCCCACATTTAGATTGGCCTAAGTCCAATCATGAAACCACAACCTGAGCTACGTACAGGCTAATTTTTTCCCAATTATGTGACTTCAGCCCTATGAATATAAAAATGTGTGCTACAGTATCATGAAGAGAGTTTTACCCTGGTACAAGATGACCAGGTATCTGGTAAAAGACAAAATTATGTGTTATAGTAAAGCTGTCTATTTTGTGCTAATGTGATATCTGTCTCAGTCCATCCTTAGAAAAAGATTTTTCGTTATCAAACATGGAATTTCCCTAGTGATAGTATTTAGTGGAGAAGGGTTCACACATTTCACTAAAGTATATTAGGTTCCTGAGGTTCCTTCTTGTCAAAAAACACTGATTTTAGGGTTAAGGAAAAAACAAACGTGCAGGTGGAGACAATAAAGAACAGAAATTAGAGCTCTGTTCAAATGAGCATGAAGCGTTGAATGTCAGAGCAGCAGCTGACGCAGCACCACATGTCGTGGGAGGTCTTGATCCTCTCCCTTACGCCACGACAGGGATTAGGGGCCAGTTTAGTCCGTCGCTTGGGCGCGATGTGAACGTAAGTGTGTGAATGATCCATCCGTTCCCAGCGAACCGCCTGAGCTGCCGCCACCGCCAGCAGACGACAGGTTGCTCAGCTACTGCCAATTCCTGGCCCCCAAGTCACAATCCACAGCGCCAAAACCACTCAGGCACATGGGAAACGGCAGAAAATAAACCTGGAGAAAAAAGGACAGACGGCTGGATGCCTGATGGGGAGCGGGGTGTTTTTCATTTACCTAATAAAATAATGTTTCGCAGATCGTTGAATCTCCAATCCACGGGAAGGCTTTTTCTTTTTTTGACTCTATTAAAAAAAACAAATTAGAATTAGCCACATAACTCTGGTTTCTATTCATTGCTTTTTTATATCCACTAGTTGTGCTGTCATAAAGATAGGTCGCTTTTCCTGAAAAATAAACTGACGTGAATAAACTGTTGAGAAATAACAAGAGACAAATGCAGTTAAGGAGAAGCAGTTCATAAATTAAAATACGCACCATCACTGATGTTAATTTTTGGTTCATTTACTTAGAGAGAAAAAAATACATGTGTGGCTTTTGCTTGGTTGTGTTAGCTTAGGGCAAATAATTATTTGCAAGACAATCTGCAAAACTTTCAGCAGCCTCCTTTAATACCCGTCCAAAACAATAAATTTCATAAGAAAATGTTAATTTGTCAGCAAAAATGTAAGGAACTGCAAACTTGTAAACAGTTTCACATGGGGAAAAAATGTTTGGAATACCACTAGTTTTATTAACTACTTCAGCAAAATCTGACAAATTTCCAGTTTGCAAGATGCCACCTGCAAGATATAAAAATCCTCCTGTCATCTCAAGCATACTGAGGTTTGTTGCAATTATCTGTCCCAGCCCTGGTTTAAGTGCTTTAGATGTGAGTACCTATGCCCAGTGTCACTGGAGACATTGTTGTTTCTTTATTATTGCCTTTAGAGGGTAAAGAGCATGACATCATATAACATGCAAGTCATGAATAATAAAAGTGCTTTTTACACTTTACTGAAAGCAAAACTGCTTAAAAATACCCCGAATTGAGCAAAACCTTTTGACTAATTAAACCCAAAAAATCTTTTCTCATTTCAAGAGCCCAGTGAGAACCCTTAATTAAATAATCAAAGATTATATTAGGAAAGAGCATCACAAAATCTAATTATACACTTTTTAGTACATGATTAGTTTAAAGCAGGTGGGTATGATTGGAGAAGAGCAAAAGAGGGGAAATATGACAAAAGGGGTGAATCAGGCAGTAGAGTGAAAAGAGGTCTCAGAGAAGTGAACAAACAGAACTACCCCAAATATTTTCAAAAATTGCTTGTCTTGATTAGAGAATGTATGAAATAAAACATGTTTCTTTCTCAAAATGCATTTAGGACTTGACACAAAGCTCATTGAGGCCAATGGAAAGGTAAGGGGCTCTATTTCTAATCCAGGAGTTCATTTGAGAGTGTGTTCATAAAGGTGTGTCCCTCTCACCTGACCTGATGTGTCCAGTCACACAGCACTGTCCCTCTGCACAGTGAAATGGTAACACAGCATTTCACAAAATGGTCTGTGCAGCTGCTGTGATGCACTTCAAAGTATCTCCCACTGTCTTTAAAAATCCTGAAACCTCTTAGTTGTGCAGTTGTGTCAATCTTCTTTTTTTCTCTGAGATACTCCAGTTTTCAAGCCAATAGATTCACAAAAACCCCAAGAAGCAGCGCAGGCTTTAGGCACTGCTGTCTCATTCACTCGCACCATGGCTAAAAGGTTTCACGTGCTGACACCGTCTGTTCCTCAGTTTCCCCATTTTCAAATCGATGCAGTAAAACTTATCTCCTCCTTCCACACACTGTGAGCTAATTAAGTGCTTTCAGAATTTAACTGAATGTAGAATATTATCTTCTTATCAAACAGAAAGAATTCCACCCAACCCTGACTAGCAATTCTGCTTCTTTGTTCTCTGTGCTCATTCTTAGCCTCTCTATATTTGTTCTATGTCATTTTGCAGTCAAGTTACCTGAGCATTTTTCTTTTAAAATTATTTTTATGCTGATGTTAAAAAAGGAAATGCAAATGCTCTACTAGCAGCCTGGGTTCCTGGCGAGTGAGAACCTGGGAAATTATTTCTACACAGCTCACTGCAAACTACCTCTATATATCTTGCTTGAAGATAAATCATCTGTAGAAATCAAAGGGATTAATTCTTAGCTAGAATAAATCATCAGTGGCTTTAGTGAAATGAGGAAGCTGCGACGAATTATATAGGGGTAGGTGAAAGGTTATTTGTGTCCTCTATACACAGGCCAGAATCTGATTTCAATTACATTGGTGGAAATTTCTACTAAGTACATTATTTTAACTGAAGTTTCTGGAATTACCCTGAATATCTATAGATACAATTGTGATTTTTAATTAGCTACTGCCTTTCAATACACAGATCTTGGAGTCAGGGCTTACTCTCTGCTCAGCAGCAGCCATAAAAGCAAGCAGTGTGTTGGACTTGTATGGAAACAAAACACAAAACGCCATGGTACCACTGAACAAAAATCCTGGCACATCTACATCCAATGTATTGCACAAATCCATTACTAACATCTCCAAAAGGATGCATTAGAACTACTGTATATAGAGAGAAAGGCAATAAAGATGGTCAGCTATATGGAATGACTTCGGTGTGAAGAAAGAATAACAGATCAGAGCATCTCACATTGATCTAAGAGAACTGAGGAGGAATATACAAAAGGTCTGCAATAAGTGCAAGGAGCATAACCAGTGGTTAGGCACTATTTCTTACGATACTAAAGGTAAGGTGCAATCAAGTAAATTATCAAGTCTAAACCAAAATAATGGATTTTCATAGCACACATCATTCAACTGTAGAAGCTCTTGCCAAAGGATCCTGGGAAACATGAAAGTTGAACCGTGTTCAAAGGGCATTAGGGAAATTCATTGGGAAGTAGGTCTGTTGGTGACTACTAAAAAAAATGGTCCAGATTTAACCTCTAGCTCAGGAAGTCCTTAACCTGCCTTAAGCCAGGTATGTCACACACTCTGAGGGCCAAAACTGTCCTGAGGAACAAAAGACAACAACAAAAGGTAATGCAACCAAAATAGGAGTAGCACTAGAATTAACTTTAGAGAAGACATGTCTACAGACACAATCTACCTTTTCTAAATGTGACCAGTGCTCCAAATGGTAGCATCAGATCATGCTCATCTCCAAATAAAATGATCTCATGACCCAGCTTTTAGCTTCTCTTACAGTTGGCTTATGTAGACTTTGAGATCCATTCACTCAGCAATCCAAGGAAACTGCCTTTTACCGTAACATACAGAAACCTGTAATTCAGTTAACTCCTTTAGCACAGCAATAAGCAAAACAAACACATGGCTAAGCTAAAAGACCTAGGGGAGATACTTAGAGAAAAATAGTGTTCATATACACTGCCTCTTAGAAGCACATTGCCAAATTCTCTATTCTTATCCAGATACTGTTCATCACAGAGAGGTTCAATAAACTGTGAAATTGTGGGGTAATAAATTCCACTGAAAAGCTGTACAAACATTTTCATAAATCAAAGCACGTGAGGCTGGAGTTTATTTAGCACCACAAATAAATAAATAAATGGATTGGATTGGTTCTTATAAACAGACTAAGGGTCATGCAGAATGTTTAATGCACTGAACAGCTGCCTTTGTCATCACACCAATTTGAAAGTAAGCAGGAGTGGCAATTTTTGCTAAAGCCCAAAATAAGGATTTCACTCAAAATCTGCTCAGTTTAACAGAAAAAAAAAAAGTACTTGTTGTCTTCAGTAAACTCTTTGCCAGATCCTGGAACAACATTCAATACCACAGAGGAATACACTTTGGAAAGACTGATGAACAGATACCACTTTCTGAATAGCAGTTAAGGGAGTTTTTAAAAACAGTGAGGAGGATACAGGTGGCCAGTGTATCAGCTCTTCCTTCCTGCAGCCCTTATACTTAGATTATAACCCTTTAGGGTGAGATGATATTCTTGTATATATTATTCTTCTTATATTCTCATTATAAGATGACAGATTTTATAGTTATTCTAACAGATTTTATAGTTATTCTGGATTCCTAACTCTTATTCTACAGCAATGAGGGTCCCAACCACGTCCTGCTCAACTTTCTGGGAGCTTTCCTAGAGCTTTCAGCAGGAACTTCCCAAGGCCAGCAGTGAATAACATTTTGTCCTATGCAGGGGAATGCACCAGTATGCAGACATATACAGAGCTGATTACTGTGTTCTTTGGTGCTGTGATAGCATGTAGAGACGAAATTACCACCTCCGTGCTACTGTGGTAGACAAGGTACAAATAAAACCATGCCAAACAACTTGCAAGCACGTGCAAATTAATGACAGCCTCAGGAAAGATGGTGAATTTCATGGTAATTGATATGTCACACTACTGATAATTGACTCCCTGACTGCTTTACAAAGCAGCAGCATTCTTTGTTTGCTTTTGAAGTACCAACTTGAAAAAATTACTGGCAGAAAACTCTTCAAAACTGAACATTAGTGGCAAACTGCTTCCTTTTCTAAAATATAAAAGATGAAAAACAAACAAAAAGAAAACAAGATAGAAGGTACATATATATAGCTGACATTTCATTCAGTTAACATACTATCCCTTTAAAGACAAAAGAGCTTGATGGCTAATTACAGATTTTTGCCTTTAAAATGAAAAGCTATGCTAGTAATAAAATAACCGGTCTCAATCAAGGATCTGTGTATCTGAAAGAACTTGGAAAGAAATAAGTAAACCGTAATTAAAAATAATAATCATAAAAAACTTCACCCTAATTGATTTTCCTACAGCTAAAAGAAAACTCTTCTAAAATCATGGAGAATTCCTCTTTGGTGCTAATGTAAAAGTTTGTATTCACATGTTGAACTTTGCAGTCACAAGTAGCATCCCTTTAATGACTCGTACGTGATAATGCTTCAAATATTGACAGTAAAGCTAGAAAAGTATTTTGAAGCAACCTATTTCATACCGTGTAAACAGAAAGGCATCAGCACTGCATGATAGTTCAGGTGGCACCTACTGATTCTGTGATGGCTCCTGTCTCACATCTGCTGAAGGGCAACGAAACTGTGGGGAGACTTCTGAGGCTGAGTTAAACGAACAGCTTCCAAGCTACCAGCTTTCTGATTCAGCCACAAGGTGATGCTGATGTCTCCCAGCAGAGGAATACTGTTATTAACTCTTCTGCTCCTTCAGGAGTAGAGTCCGATCACTTGTCCTGAGCAGAAAAATATTCTGTTACTTAAACAGAGATCACTGGAAACACCCCTGCTATATAGGAGCAAATGTGGCAGTGACTTTTAGAGGAAAGGAGAATGCTAAATCAGCTTAAAGGAAGAACAACTACTTTAGTGTCTGAGCTAACCTGTTCTGAAGCCTGTGGTTCCCTACTGCGTGGTGCTCCTCCATCCCCTGTGATGCTCCTCAGACCGCTTAGGCCTACAAAAACCCAGATTTATCTCCTGGCTATTCCCCTTCCCTCCGAGCTCTCCCCTCAGACCTCCTACATTTAGAGAGACAAGGGCTTTCCCATGGTTTTAATTCCATTTTGAGCAGACATGTTTCAGACCGACTTGGAGTGAGAGTGCCCATCCTCACTGATGGGCAGCAGAAATATCACAGCGTACCATGAAATGTGCGTGGTTGGGACAGTGTCTGCTGAGGAAGGCCGACCCAAAGCTCCCCTCCTGTTCCTGCTCTCCCGAGGGCAGCACCACTTCTGGGGTGAGCTGGAGACGTTTGGGCAACTGCATCTGTGTTGAAGCCTTCTCGGAGCTCTTGCACACCTGGAGGAGCAACACCGTTCTACAGGACCCCTTCTCCATGCGCAGTCACCTCATCACCTCTACCCTCATGCTTTTAACTTATTGTGTAGGAGCCGGCACAACCAACTCCACACAAATCAGTATTTCTGCTTCACAGCGATGCAACGTTTATGTGAGTCGGTGTGTGTGAGGGGGTGCTCCGGTGTGCGTGTGCCTTGCGCGAGTGTGCGGCCTGCGTGTGGCGTGTGTGAGGGCGGGTGCGGTGTGTGCGTGCATGTGTGTGGTGTGTTTGAGTGTGAGTGAAGTGTGTGAGTGCGGTGGATCGAGGGCGAGTGTGAGTGTGGTCTGCAGGACCCTTGTGTGTGAGGGCAGATTGCGAATACAGTATGTGTGTGAGTGTGAGAACGACGTGCGTGCTCCATGTGTCTGCTACGCACGAGTGTGAGGGCAGTGTGTGTGTCCTGTGTGTGTGAGTGTGAGGACAGTGTGTGAGGATGGTGTCTCCCACGTGTGAGTATGAGGCTGGTGTGTGAGGATGGTGTGTGAGTGGCGTCTCCTGTGTGTGAGTACGAGGACGGTGTGTGAGCGTGGTGAGTGAGGACGGTTCCTCCCGTGTAAGTGCAAGGATGGTGTGTGAGAGTGGCGAGTGTCTCCTGTGCGTAAGTGCTAGGACGCTGTGTGAAGGTGGTGTGAGGGTGCTGTGTGAGGACGGTGTCTCCCGTGTGTGTAAGTACAAGGATGCTGTGTGAGGTTGGTGTGAGGGTTGTGTGTGAGGACGGTGTCTCCCGTGTATGTAAGTACAAGGACGCTGTGTGAGGATGGTGTGAGGGTTGTGTGAGGACGGTTTCTCCCGTGTGTGTAAGTACAAGGACGCTGTGTGAGGACAGTGTGAGGGTGCTGTGGGAAGACGGTGTCTCCCGTGTGTGTAAGTACAAGGATGGTGTCTCCCATGTGTGTAAGTTCAAGGACACTGTGTGAGGGTGGTGTGAGGGTTGTGTGTGAGGACGGTGTCACCCGTGTGTGTAAGTACAAGGACGCTGTGTGAGGACGGTGTGAGGGTGCTGTGTGAGGACGGTGTCTCCCATGTGTGTAAGGACAAGCATGCTGTGTGAGGGTGCTGTGTGAGGACGGTGTCTCCCGTGTGTGTAAGTACAAGGATGCTGTGTGAGGACGGTGTGAGGACGGTGTGAGGACGGTGTGAGGGTGCTGTGTGAGGACGGTGTCTCCCATGTGTGTAAGTACAAGGACGCTGTGTGAGGACGGTGTCACCCGCGCGTTTGAGCGCGAGGGCCCGCGCGCCGCCTCAGGCCGCCCGCCCCCGCCGCGCGCCGCCATGGGCCGGGCCCCGGCGCGGCCGCCCCGCCCTCGCGCCGCCTCCGCCCGCCGGGGCTTCCCTTCCCCTCCTCAGTGAGCGCCGCCCGCGCCGCCGCGCGCCCGCTCGTCGCCCCGCTCCGCCGGGATGTCCCGCGGCCGCGCTGCCCTCCGGCCCCTGTAGCCCCCACGGCCGCGGGCGAGGCAGGGCCGGCGCGAGGGTCGTTGCCCGGCGCCGCGCGGCTATGGGGGGCTCCTGAGGCGGCCGAGGGGAAGCGGAACGGCCGCGCTCGCCCAGCGGCCGCCACCATGGAGGCGCCGCCGCCGCTGGTGCCGCCGCCGCCGGGCGCCCCCGCGGGCGCGGAGCCCTCCGGCTGCCCCAAGGACACGGACCGCCAGCTGCGCCTGCGGCTCTGCGTCCTCAACGAGATCCTCAGCACCGAGCGCGACTACGTGGGGACGCTGCGCTTCCTGCAGTCGGTGAGCACCCCGCGGGCGGGCGGGCGGCGGGGCGCCCCGGCGGCGCAACTTGCGGGAAGCGCCCGGGGCTGCCCAGGGGATTTTCCGCGGCTGGAGCGGCCGCGCGGGGACGGGGACAGGGCGGGTGTCCGGGGCGCGCGGGCTCCGCGCCGGCGGCAGCTCCGCCGGGGCCGCCGAGCCCCGCGGGGGTCCCGTGCGGAGCGCCCCGTTGCTGCGCGCCCGGACGGGGCTTTCGGCGCCCGCTGCTTGTAGCGAAGTGCCCGCAGTGTATGCGTATATAGATAATGTATGTGTACATGTGTGTGTGTGCGTACGCCTCGCCGGGGTCACAGCGGTGTGCGGGCGCGGGAGGAGGCGGCTCCCGCCAAGCTGCTCTGGCGGTCCCGGCACCCGCGAGGCGCCCGCGCGCAGCGGGGAACCGCGGAGAAGGGCCCTGGGTAACAGCTCTGCCGTAAAGAGAAAGAAGAAACTTCTTGGCCGCCCAGAGATCGAGCGAGGGGAGTCTGCGGAGATTGCTCGGAGATGGGACGGGCAGGATTCCCCTCTGCTGCTTTGCTAGATAAGTGCTCAGCCCTCCTTTCCCCTCAGTGGCCTTCGACCCTGGACCCTTCTGGACTCGTCTTTCTGGCAAGGTTTTTTGCTTGTTTGTTTTCTAAATTCGGGTCGTCCTCAGTGTTTTTTTCAGAATCATCCAAGTGGCAAAGTGTGTGGTATCAAAGCTAAATGGGAAGGATGTGGCTGCTTTGTGAACTCGTCTCTACTGAAATCCTCCTTTTCTCTCTCAAATAGTTGAGTGCAGCAAGTCTGTAATTTCTGAAGGCTTCCAATTAAAGTGTCAGTCAGCTTTGTTTAAAACTAAGATTCTGTTTCAGTGTAAGGAGATGCTTAAAAAAGCTGCAGGCTGCAAAACTGCCCCACCCTATGGGCAAAACAACCCCAAATCCTTCTCAAAACTCCTCTGTCCTAAGTACTGAATTTGAAAATTTTTTTTCAACTGCAGGCTGCCATGCAGGTTCAAGACATGTTTATTTTTAGCTAAATGTGTTTACGCTATCGCTAATGGGATTTTCATGTATTAGACAACAAATATTTTATTTACTTGTATGCATTAACCTGGCAGTTTTCCTGAGAGCAGCAGTGAGTAACGTGCCCTGGGCAAGGCGGGAGAAGACAGGGCTGGCCGGAGCCTGGCCGCGTTCTCAGGACACAGCGTGTGCTTGGGAGGCTGCACAGCTGCTTTGCTGCTAGGTATAGGCTGCCTGTAGCTTTGCCTTGGGTCATTGGCTCTTAGGCACAGCTTCATCCCCCTAGGGAGGATGAGTTCTGGCTATTATGTTTGAATCAAGTATTAAGTTATGGGCTATGCGATAGATCTTTCCCATCTCTAGGCCTAGCTTTACAAAAGTGTTGAAACTTTGAGCATGTGTTACCTGTTCATAGGCTGTCCTAAATAATCAGTTTCTTAAACTGTTGATGTAGTTTTTTATGGACTCTCTCCCTACAGCTGGATTCAGACTGTTGAATGGTGTTATTGTCAAGGTAAAGGAGAATAGAGGTCTATGGTGGTGTATGAGGGCGAACGGAGCAGTAGTGGGATGCACTTTTGTGCAGTGTAATTTATACTTGATTGTATTTCTATGTGTAGTGCATTTTGAACACAGTGGTGGAAAGACCACGCAGTTCCTCCGTGCAAGACACACGGGCTCTGGGCAGGCACCACTATCAACACTGACAGTGTCTAGTAGCAGTGGGCCAGTGTGGGTCTCAGTAGGCACCGCTGACTGTTGACATTAACCATTTTGGATAACGACAGGCCTCAGTGAGTATTGATTTCCATACGTATTGCTAGGACATGACATTCACAGCTAGTGATGCCTCTTAGTACACATTGATGCCTTCTGATTTTGAGGCATCAAGGCCTGTCACTTCCCATATCTGCGCATGGGGATCGATAGCGCTAGGTCCCAATAGGTATCGGTAACCGTTGATATCGATCCCTGCCGATGGCCATTGATACCTCTCACTCTCGTTGTTGATGACATTGATGGCTGGAGGCATTGAACGGTATCAGCATGGATCCATCTCCATGTGGAGCAGTAAGGTTGCCTGTCAAATTCCAAATTCCTATTGATAGGCCCCGAGATAGCTCCTTTTTGACGGCATGCACAGCTTTGTGGCTGGGGCCGATATCGCTGTCAGTAATTTCACTGGACATTTAGTTCTAAACTGCACAAGCAGCTCCCACAACATTGTCAGGTTGAGTATGAACAGCAAGTATGAACAGTGAAACTGCTCTGTGTTCTATACCTGTGTGGCTCTTTGATCTTCCCAAAGACAAACCACCAACTTGCAAATCGTAATATCGGAATGACAGGATACCCTGTTAGCTTTAGCACTTGCTGTGTTCTGTGTTGGCATGAAAACAGTGTGAAACTTAAGCTGTTCTTATCAGCCAGGTATCATGTTGGATAAGTAATTGTGCCATGATGATAGTTAGTTTTGAATGTTATGCCATTCTTTATTTTTATATGAGGACTGGAAATCTTCTATCTTATCACTTGTATAAATATGATACGTTAGGACACATGCCATCAGATAATCTAGCCCACATCCTACAGACTCAAAATATTTATGTTCTGCTACCTTTTCTTGTTTGCTCTGTAGTTGTAATTTAGTATCTCAGGATTTTTGCACTCCACCCATCTTGAAATGTGATAAGCATCAGGGCCCTCTTTCTTTCATATTTCACAATCTTGTTTGCATCCAAGATTAGGTCTCTGGTGCTCAGATAGACAAGCAAACAGGCCATTTGTCTCAGCTGCAAGGTGTGGTTTCCTGTCCTGCCCTCTTCTCCGCTGTTTCACGCTCAGTAGACCCAGATAAACCATGATTTTGGAAGGGGGGCCATATAGTTTGGGTAACGTTTCTCTTCTGTGAAGCAGCTAAGAGAGCAATTGGAGGAAGAAGATGGAAAAGGAAACATGCTCTGGAGAGATCTCAATTAGCTCTGCTGCTGTGTTGCATCACTCAGTCACTCAGTGTCTTCAGCTGCAGTCAGTTGTGACTATTGCCCATAGTCGAGATTTTCTACAGTGGAGTCTTACACCACATGACCTTTTTTTCTTAAAAGCCTAGTTCCTGATGTTTGTAAGTTTAGGAGCACCACAGCTTTTTCTTTTTTTCAAAGGCCAAGCTTGTAGTCTGTGTGGTTGTAAAGCGAGGTTTGCAAATACAAACTAGCCAAGCCCATAAATGCCTGTGAGATTTTTAGGGGCTTGTATTGTAACTCTTGAACATTTTGGGGTTTTTAGTGTTGCTAATAGACGATTTCCTTTCCTTTCAGAGTGAGTAAGGGTCGGGCAAAATCAGCTGCTAAAGACTGAAATACCGATAGAGGGGAAAAGTTCTTCTGCACGAGATTCAGATGGAGAATGTGAAGAAAACGATCTGGATATAGGAAGTGGAAAAAAACAGAAAAGCAAAGCACAGCACAGCAAAGCTTGTGTGCTATTTATTCATCTTTAGGCTCAGAAAGAAGCTGGTGTAAATCAGTGGGGCTTGAGGGATATCGGAGCAGTTGATGGCTTCTTGCAGCAGAGGGGCTTGTTCATAATAGTCTGGTATAAATTAAAAGGTTATTGTGGAGGAGAAAGAGGATACAATGGAGTATCTCTCTCTTCTCCCTCCTCTGAAGAGACTTATTTCATGCCTTTTGGAAGTTTCCATTGACTCCTGTGGTAGTCCTCTTCCAGAGCTGAATGCCATTAATATTCATTTGTACTTCCCCATGTGTTGAAGACAGAGGATCCTTATAGTTCCTACTTGTTTCTGAAATGGCAGCAAGTCATAGCATCTCTCCGTCACTCTGGAGCAGAGATTGGAATGCAAAGGGGAGCACAGGCTGAGGCAAAGCTTCCCAAAGGCTTAGGAGTAGAGGGCTAATGACATTTGCAGGTTTTCTTGCCAACCAACATGCAGGTTTTCTGTCAAACTTGTCACTGAGACGCTCTCTAGGTGCTTTGTGACTTGCTGGAGCTTTGGCTGTTTCCATTTGGAGCACTTGTGATCTGCAGGACTCAAGGCTACAGAATTGCAGGGGTCTCCTCTGCACTTAGCTTTGTCTGATGGGCATAATCTCTAATTTGCAAAATTAGGTGACTAGCCTGTGCCTTCTGCTTTAAGTCAAAGGTGTTGAGGAGCGCAGCAGATTCTCTTCACATGAAGGCATTTTTTTTTAGCTGTTTTTGTTCTCTATTGGAATATGCACACCAGCAATCCCCTACCCAGTTTTAGCAGCTACAGCCACACAGGTGAGGCCAAAATCTCCTTTCTCTTGCTCCCCTTGTCTCATTCAAGCTTGGTGTGCATCTGCCCCTTGTATCCTTTATCTCTGATCAGCTTTGGTCTTTCTGCATCCTTCAGAATAAGGTATTTGACCTGACTCCGGCTCTGCGTTTCTGCCTCCCCTCAATTGTAGGGGGATCATCAATCAGCCCTCTTGCCATTTGTGCCTCCCTCGCTTCAGGGATGCCAGTTGTTGTCTGAACATGTGTCCCGGGCTCGGGGGGAGGGCGAGAGCGGCTGCCCGGCGCTTTCCCAGCGCCGCGCTGGGGCCTCTGCCACAAATCTCCCTTGCAGGAGCAGCCCGGCAGCTGGGGCAGCGGCACAGACACCCCGGGCCTGGCCGGAGAGGGGGGATCCGAGCGGGAAGCAGGCGGCGCGCAGCAAAGATCCCTGAGAGAGCAGGATCCCCTAAGCGCAGTGTTCGCCTGCAGGCAGGTGGGTTGTGACAGATGAAGTTTGAGAGAAATAATTCAGTTCTGCTGCCTGCCTGATGTTTTCTTCTGGCACTTGCAAGGAAACATAAGGAGCTACAAGTCAATTTCCCCATTCTTTCCAGCTGTAGAATCCCTTATTCTAGTCTCAGCTGTTTTAACACACACTTCAGGATGAGATGTGGTGTATGTGGGGTTGTTTTTGCTTGTTGGTTTGGGTTTTTTATTATTCTGTGTGCATTTTTTTTTCCTCTCCTTAAAGACTATATGGAGTAGCATGAGTTTTAGGTACACCATGCAATAGTATATAGCATATACTGTCTATATAGTATATACTGGTCACTGACAGAGGAAGTGCTGCTGACCCACATAGATCTGCTTATCTTCTAAGTGTTTATTATCTGTAGATACTACAGTAAGCATCCATTTTCTTGTGCTAAATTAGAATTTAGCAACAAAGGAGAAGGGCAGAGGCTTTGCAAGTTCTTTGACCTCTTGGGTCTTGTTGGACCAAACCTTTTCTTGGCCTTTAGAAAGACTTAAAATCTTCTGCACTTCGCCTCCGTGTTTGAGATGCACTTGAAGTTAGCCAAGCGAAAGGTATTCGGTGGGCTCAGCTAGTTTGCAAATATTTTTCGTTTGTAAGAAGCAGTTTTCAGGGTTACAGAAGTGTGGCTCGTGGATCCAGTCCTTGACGTTGTCCTGAATAGATGTGTCTCCAGTTTCTCTGGCTACATAGCAAGGTTCCTTTGCAGCTCCCTTTCAGCCAGGACCTTTTGTTTTGTGCTTCAGATGACATGAAAGAATGTGTAGTTCATTAGTGCTGCTGCTTACTCCCCTCCTCTTTGTATTGTGATGGGACACTTAATCCATATTTACATAACAGTATTTCCGTTAAATGCCTTGAATTGACGGATGATCCTTTGATGAGTGCAATCAGTAAGGTGGTGCTGTTTTGAGTGCATGAGGGCTGTTTGGATTAGGGAGCTAAAAAGAGGGGATTGGACTTGTTAGGTAGGATGAGTGCTGTTTTTTCCTGTGATGCTGAGGTGCCTTCCACTCATCTCCCCTTTTTGTCTCTTTCCATTTCCTTTTCAATATTCTACATTCAGTTTTCAGCTTGTGCTGAAGCAACCAGTCTCATCTTGGAGGCTAGATTAGAAGAATAACTCGCTTATCGTGTTTCTTATCTGCTTGGAGGAGTTCCTGCTTAGCAGTGGGAATGACTGCAGCATTCTCAGCCTTTAACAGCTAGGGGCAAGAAAAAGATTCGAAATCTGCAACAACGTTGTTTCTCAATCAGCTACAGAGCCTTCATTGTGGAGCAATGGGATTCAGGCAAAGCCCTCTCTAGAGCACAGAGTGAATGTTACATTTAACGTCTCCCTTTCCCTGCTGGATCACAAACCGAGGCTTGGAGCTGGGGTCGCCCCGGCGGTGCGCCAAGACCTGAGCAGCATCTTGGACGTAAACGCTGCTGCAGATGCAAATGCTGGTGTGATCACCTCGCCTCGCAAAGCCTCTTGGAGGCTTCAGTCCTGCCTGCGCGACTGAGACTGATCCAACCAGCCCGCACAGAGAGAACTCTGGGGCACTCACCGAGACCAAAATGCTGCCTAGACCCTCCTCCAACCCTGTGTAGAAGCCACTCTTTTGATGAGGCCTCAGCTCCCTTTGAACTGCAGATCTCAAGTCCAGAGTAAGGGAAAATAGCCCCTTCCCTCCTGCTAATGAGTCCTCCTCCTGAGAAGTATCACCCGTTGCTTACACAGCTGATAGCCCCATGTCAGACCATGAGATAGGGCTTGCCCAGAGCTCAGTGGAAGCTCTGATATATCCTTGAAAACCTGATGACAGAGAGATGGGAATTGCCCATTCCGGGCTTCATGTCTAAGAGCCCCCCTGCTTCCTCACCAGAGCAGCCAGCACAGGCTCTTGTCACCACGTGCTGGGCAATGTGGCTCCCTACAGCCCGGGGCCAGCGGCAGTTCAACGGCGTGTAGCAGTCTGAGCTACAGGAAGGCAGTAATTTCCTTGATTATGTGAAGTTTAGGCCAGTCGCTCAGCTGAGGGGACTGTGGAACTGAGTTAAAGGAATATTTATGTTCATGGAAGGACTATTGGGTGAGTCTCGTGACAGAAATTATTTTTGTAGGATCATATCAGCTATATGAACAACACCTTACTGCAGCTCCTTTGCCTTTATATGATTCATGGTATAACTATGTTAATCAGTCTCAGTCTGACTGTTGTTTATATAATTACAGTCTTGTTTGTGGTCTGTTCCTATGTGCCAACAGGTTAATTCGGTGGTTCTCAAACCACTTAGCTCATGTTAAATGAGGATACGTCTCTTTTGACAAATACTGCATTTTATTCATTAAAAACCTCAGAAGCTTGTTGTCATTCCTTTGGCCCAGAAATACACTCTCAGTGAAGGAAAGAGCAAGTGTGCAGAGCGCTCCTCATATTTCCCTGTGGATTTATCAGTTGTAGTTGTTGGTGTAGGCCAAAATTTTCAGGACTCCTTAGAGCCTGTGTTAGAAGTGCTTGGCTCTGTTCTGGGTGTGTGATTGGATGTGACGGGTCTACAAGTTTGACTTGCAGAAATCAGTGGTGCTCGAGTTTGTCACGCGGGTCACAGTTCATTAAGAAACAGCTTTGAACTTGTGAGACTTTCTACGTTGGAAACACTGTATGACTGTCAGACATTGGCTACTTTTGTGTGTGATAGAAAGGGTCTAGGTTTAAAAAGGTCTAAAGAAATCCGTTACATCAACTCAGGCATTTGCTTATCTCCAGTAAATCACTGTTAACACTTTGGTTTTGAAAGTTTTGCCTAATGCTGTTCAGGGCATCTTGGTGCAATTTGGATAACTTAAATGACCTATTGTAGCATACATGAGGGAAATGTATGTTAGGAAAGAGAGGGAGACATGACTTTCAGGGATTATTTTGGGGGCTGAGGAAGCTGGTGGTGGCAGGAGATGTGTGATGCTGCGAGTGGCCTCTGCGCAGAGGGCCGGTTTGAGGACAGATCGCTGATAACAGCTCTGCACTTCAGTGAGCTCTTATCGCAGCGAGGTGGGTGGGTTTTAGCCACCCCGCAAAGGCTCTGCGCCCGCGGGACTCCGTCTAATCTGGCGACTGCTTTGAACTCACCACCTCGCAGGGAGCCGTTTGCTCTTAACCTCATCACTGGGTGGCTAAAGAAGCCCCTTCCCTTTTGTTTGAAGGGGTAATAACAGGAGGCTGTAAAACTTTTGACCTAGTAAAATGTTTCAGATCATGAAATTTGATTCTTAATCTGAATCTGTGGTGTAGGCAAGGTCGGTGTAGATATGTCAGTGGGCTGGGGATTATTTCTTATGTAGATCGTGGAGGAGAAAGCACAGGGGCTAAGGCCGAGCCGATCGCGTTGGATCTCGGCAGCAGTTTCTGCTGCTGTAGCGTAAAGCGGATACAGGCCACAGAGCAGACAAACCCGAGCCAGGCCCGTTCCCTGGCCCCGAGGCCGCCTGGCAAGGTCTGGCCCTGCCTTATAGCACTGAACCCTCTTAGTCTTGGAGCAGGACGGCCACATGCAAACTTCCCATTGGGAATAGTCCTTGGCCCAGCCTCTGCCTGGCCCTGCGCCTGGGAATTGTTTGGGAGAGCGCGAGTAGGCCCGCACCAAAAGCGTGCCAGGAGCGTGTCGGGGAGCACGGATGCCGCTCGCCTGACGCCGGCCCGTGCCCTGGCACTGCTGCCGAGCAGCACAGATGGAGCCCGCAGAGCCGGTCCCAGCTCTGGTGGGACAGGACATGGGTGGGACAGCGATGGCTGTGGCAAAGCTCAAGCCCAGGCCCAGGACTCAGCTGGCTGTGCTGCTGGGGCTGAATTTATTTCCAGTGCTTTGTGGTTAGGTGCCAGGATGGAAAGGCAAGCTTTGCCAGCCTCTCCTAGCTAACTTGTGGCACTACTGGCTGTCGTTGCTTGAGGTCTTCTCTCTTCTTGATCTCTGGAGGAGGAGAGCAAGAGGAAATGTAGGTAGTACCGGTGAGGACAAGTTTAGGACAGTGAAGGGAATTGAACTAGGTCTGAATGAATGAATACTTGAGGTTGTGAGCAGAGATGTAGTAGGTTTCAAATATTTGGGTATTTGGCAAGCCCTATTTGCTGCTTGCTCACTTCTGTCTTATTTACTTCCCTTTTCATTGTGGAAAATCCAGGGCCTGAAATGAAAGTTGCTGGGCACTTGAACATTATATTTTACCTCGTGTCTGCCTCTTCAGTGGTGGCTCTGTCTCTGTCCCGTTGGCCATGCTGCTCTCAAAAAGCATCTCGGATGGGAAGCAGCTGCTTGTGAGAAGAGGGTGTTGACAAGACCCCGAAAATGAGAACAGCAGCAGGGGCAGGTTTCCAAAGAGACTTGCACAGTGCTTGCTATGGGTGTTCAGAGGCCTGATCCCTCAGCAGCAAGCAGGGATGGGCACTGGGGAGACCCTTTTCCCAGGATCTGTCTCTTTCATCGTCTCTTCCAGCACCGCACGTGTAAATATCCCCATTGGGACCCCGTGGCTCCTTTGCACTGAGGGAAATATTTTGTGCATGGGGAGAACAAGTTCTGGCCACCTGTCAGTGAACAAATAACAGCATTCACGCTATTTAGCAAGAAGGTGAATTTTTTATGGGGAGGTAAAACTGCTTCCGAACAGCGAGGGTGCCAGAGCACTGGAGCAGGCTGCCCAGAGAGGTTGTGGAGTCTCCTTCTCTGGAGATCTTCAAACCCGGCTTGGACGCAGTCCTGTGCCATGTGCTCTAGGTGACCCTGCGTGTGCAGGGGGTTGGACTAGATGACCTCAAGAGGTCCCTTCCAACCCTAAGAATTCTATGATTCTATGAAAGGTAGGTAAAGGTGAAAGATGAGGCTTACCAAGTGGGGTGTTCATGCTGAAGACCAAACTACCACTGCAGATTTTAACTAGGTCACTATGCAATGCAGCACACCTGAACTCCAGCGCATTTAGCACTGCAGTACCTGCTTTCCTGGGCTCTTTGAGCCAGACCTCTGCTTTTCTACCACTGAATTTCTAGTTTCTGCTGCATCCAGGCCACTGACCTTCACATTGCTCCCAAATTCTGGGCTTAACATTGCCTTGCAGTGGGTTGCAAAGCTTCTGCACAGGGACAGATTACCACCCCATTTAGTGCATTCTTCTTCCTCTGTTTCTATGTAGTATTTACCAGAGTTTCTGTACTTATGAGTTAGGAAGCAAGAGGAAAAGGTATTTAGACATGATAATGACCTATACAGAGAAGATGCGGTCACAGCTTTTTAACTAAATGTTACTGGGGGGGAAGGAGGAGGAGCAAAAAAAGGTTGATTACGGGTGAATGGAAAAAAAGTGAAAATGAGGAGGACAGAGGTACTTGTGAAAATTAGAAGAGATGAATGTACATGTGTCAAATTATTTGATAGTGTTTTACTAATCATCAAACATGATCCAACATTGGAGAAAGAGACAGCTGTGGGCACTTCGTAGTATTTTAAAGAAGTTACATATAGTTTTTATTACTTTGTCTTGTTTTTGTTGCTGGTTTCTTACCTTCTTACCTTCTTACTAAGCTAAAGCTTTCTTACCTTCTACTCCTCAGGCAAGGCCTTGCCTGAAGAAATGCATATTTTCCTTTCTTTTTCAAATATTAATTCTTTCTTCCTCTAAATATTTAATGTGCTTTAGCTGCATCATGATTCTGACCCAGTGAACAGATCAAGCTGATGAAACTGTGTCTTATGGGTGGATTTGTTGGTGAAGGGTCTTAGAAATTTTCTGCAGTTATACTGAGTAGCAGAAAAAAGGAAAAAAGAAAGAATATATAGGATGATATCCTGTTTTGCATTATGTCTGGCACTTTTTGAGTATTTTGTTTTCTCCATGGGCTTGATTCTGTAAGGTGCTGAACTCCGGAGGAGCTGGAGAAGCTCAACCTATTTTAGCAGGTGCCTATCACCTTGCCGAATCAGCGTTTTATGTAAGTAGAGTCTAACCCTTCCGAGCAGCAAGGCACATCTGGGAATTTCACTCTGACCTCTGCTTCCTTCCCCATTTAAAAGCAGCTTAGCATGTGTCTTGCTGTAAAATAAGGCTAAAAGAGCAGCCAGACATTTGGCTGTGTCTGAGTGTGTGTCATAGGAGATGCTTTGCACAACAGAGGCCAATGCATCTTTGTTAAGCGGTTGCACAAGAAAACCCGCAATATTTGAAAGTATGAATCAAAATTTTGCAGCATGTAACCAGAGGAACTGAAATTTGCAGTCAGCCAGCAAGAATTAAAGTGCAGCGGCAGCACTTGCTGTGTCCAGGTGGTGTTTGGGGCTGTGTGACATCAGTTCTCTTTTCATGTGGTTCTGGGTGAGCTGCCGGGGCAGCGTGGTATCGCAAAACAGCCTAACCAAGGGGAAAGGGAAAAAGTCTCAGACTATTTTACTTAGAGAAGAAGATTTTGCTTTGAAGTGCATTGAGGATCAAGATACCGGTCTGTGTTTATGCAGCGGTTTTCCATTTGTATTCTCTCAAAGTAGAAAAAACAGCAGTTAACAGATGGAGAAAGTGAGGCACAGAACATGAGATATCGTACCAGGCACCATTTTTTTAAGGAAAAAGCAACAAGAATTTTCATTCTTTAATTCAGTCTTTTGGCAACCAGCTGCCACCTCCCTGG